>NC_143199.1:19035353-19346314 GCF_051530095.1 Phoenix dactylifera | reverse complement strand
ATACTATATGCAACAATCAAGAAGATTTTTTAACATTTTATGTCATGACATTAAATTGCATTTGAATAGTTGATCAAACAAACTAGCTATTTTTTTTTTCTTTTTATTTTTTTATTTTTTTATTATTTTATTATTTTAATTAATAATTTTTTTAATTTTTTTTAAAAAACAAGAGTAAAATTCTAATGTAGGAAAAATAGGACTAGTATGAACAAAACAGAAAAATTAATTTAAATACTCACGGCCGGAGTTCGTTCACTCCGGGAATCCAAAAATTTGATCTTGATCTTCCTCGTTACTAGTCCTGCTTTGTGTCGTCCTTGAATCTGTAAAGATTTGAAATTTCAGCTGTGTTAAAAATAAAGAAAAATTGAAGAAACAGAAATTAAAAATTGAAATTTGCAGCCTTGTTCTCGTTCGCACGTTGCAAATCCCCGGCAACGGCGCCAAAAACTTGCTACGATTTTAATCTTGCTCTTTTAAAAAGGGAAATTAAACGTAGGATACCCCAAGTATAGGGTGTAGCAAAGTAATATTCTCGGTGAGTCCGAGATCGAATCCACAGGGATTTGACAGTGAACAAAAACTAAAGGCTAAATAATATTCGGATTGACAAAATATAACTAAGGCATCAGGATTCAACCTAGCACTTCATCATGTTTTTCCTAAAATCATCTATTATCTTAGTTAAATAGATTTAGTTTTATGGGCAGCATTACAGTAATTCTATTTTAAACTACAGGGATTTCTAAGCATCTGTTATACCCGGGGGAAATAACAAATCAAAGAAAATATATAAGTTTGAAATAATTTCTATAAATTTCCTGCACCATAAAATAAACATTAAAATCCCATTGATGATTAAATGGAATACATGAAGAAAATGCTAGGCTTTTCCCTAGCCTTAGCTAGAGAAGATTTAGCTACTCATATGAAATGGAAACATTTTATAAAAGGGATTAGCATAGAATAAATAAAATAACATAAACCCCTTTTTTTATCTTTCTTCTATTAGGAAAACAGAGTGCTCTGTTTCTCCCGTGGCCTCTCCTCCTTCGTCGCACGGCTAAGAGGAAAGATCGGAAGAGGGAGCTTCCTGGTTCCCTTGGCCTCTAGCTGTCCTCTTCTCCTCTCTCCCGTCGGCGGCCTAGATTGGAAGAGAAGATCCTCCGGATGGCTCTCCCGATGATGCCTTCTCCCTCCGTGGCCCGGCTGGATGGATCCGTCGCGGCTGCCTTCTCTCAGACCGCTCTGTGACCTCCCCTCTCCTCCATCGGATGATTCCCTTGCTCCTCTCTCTTGGGTTCCTTTTATAGACACCTTCACTGGATGGGGAAGCTGGAACGCTGCTGGGACAATTCGAATGGGTGGGGAGCGTTGAACATGGAAGCGACACAGGCAGATGGCTTGCGGACGGTTTGGTTTCGTTTCTTGGCGGATGGGATGCCATGATGCTTGGATGAGAAGCTTGGAACGCAGCTGAAACGCATGGAATACGTGGGGGCAATGCGGATGAGCTGGGAAGAAACACTTGGAGATGACGAACGTTTGGAAGCTGCTCACGGACGGTTCTCTGTTGCTTGTAATCCAAAAGAGCTTGGGGAGTTGTTTCACGGATGAAAGCCGGTTTGGCTTTTGGATTTCCCTCGCTGCCGTTGGGAGCCACGGACGGTTGAAAGATGCTGGGACGTTGCAGACGTTTGGGAAGCTCCAGATGTTGACGTTGGGAAGTTAAGAAGACTCGGCTTGGGACTCTTCTCCTCCGATGGCTGCTGGCCTCCTCCCTTTCCGTTGCACGCCCATGCTTGGATGAGCCTTTTAAGCTGCAGCATGCAGTAGCTCATCTTCATTTCTTGAGGAGATGCATAAAATCTATAACCTCTGGAACCAATGAAAACCACGAAACGTTGGAACCATTCCCAAACAATGGAGAACAGTCATCCAAGTAAGTTCAGCTTTGTCAATGTCAGAGATGAATACGGAAGGACCTTTTCTTCGGCCAACTGCGAGATATGATTCATGTTAGGTGCCTGCTTCCCTACGTGCATAAATTCTAGTGCACACCTTTAGTTCCTAAAAAGTAAAATCAGAGGGATAATAGCATCCAACGCTGATCGAAGTCTAGCTAACAGCTTGAAGAAAAAGATGGCTTCAGGCTGCCAGGCATTGGGCTCAAATCCAGAGTTCTTGGATTAATTTCACTCAAACACAAATAAAACATTAATTAATTAATTTTATTAATAAAAATTAACTATAATACTAATTAAGATAATATGAAAATTATACTTTTGTACTCTCATCAACAAGCCTTGGTGGAAAGAAGTATGGTCTTGTGATAGTAGATGATTTTTCTAGATACACATGGGTCATGCTTTTAGCTCATAAAGATGAAGCATTTTCAGTATTTAAGAAATTCCATAAGAAAGTAACTAATGTAAAAAATACGTCAGTTATAGTTATCAGGAGTGATCATGGAACAGAATTTGAAAATCATCTTTTTGAAAAATTTTGTAGTAAAAAGGGCATAACTCATAATTTTTCTGCATCTAAGACTCCACAACAAAATGGAGTGGTAGAAAGAAAGAATAGAACTCTAGAAGAAATGGCTAGGACCATGTTGTGTGAAAGTGATCTCCCAAAGTACTTTTGGGCTGAAGCTATTAACACATCATGTTATATTCTAAATAGAGTTTTGTTGAGACAAATTATAAAGAAAACACCTTATAAACTTTGGAGAGATAGAAAACCCAAAGTAAACTACTTTAATGTTTTTGGTTGTAGGTGTTTCATTCATAATAATAGTAAAGATAACTTAGGCAAATTTGATTCCAAATCTGATGAAGGTATCTTTTTGGGATATTCTACATCAAGTAGGGCATATAGAGTCTTCAACAAAAAAACTCTTGTTGTTGAAAAATCTATTCATGTTGTTTTTGATGAAACTAATGATGCTTCCTCTAGCAAGGAAGTAGCTTTTGATGATGATGCAGGGATACTTGAAGAAAAGATGGATGACATGACCTTGCAAGAGGATGAACCGAAGCAAATTGAAGAGACTTCAACAAGCCAAGAGGTAATTGCTGATCATGAACTTACAAGGGCTTGGAGGTATGCATACGATCATCCTAAAGAGTTAATCTTAGATGATCCATCTCAACCTATTAGAACTAGAGCTTTTCTTAGGAACTTAAATAATCATCTTGCATTTGTATCACATTTAGAACCTAAAAATATTGAAGAAGCTGAAAATGATGTAAATTGGATAAATGCTATGCAAGAGGAACTTAACCAATTTATAAGAAACAATGTATGGAACTTAGTTGAAAGACCCTCTAAATACTCAATAATTGGAACTAAATGGGTGTACAAAAATAAGCTTGATGAAAATGGAGTTGTGATTAGGAACAAGGCTAGACTAGTAGCAAAGAGGTATAATCAAGAAGAAGGTATAGACTTTGATGAGACCTTTGCTCATGTGGCTAGACTTGAAGCAATTAGATTGTTACTAGCATTTGAATGTTATAAAGACTTCAAGTTATTTCAAATGGATGTAAAGAGTGCTTTCTTAAATGGGTATATTAATGAGGAGGTTTATGTAGAACAACCTCCTGGTTTTGAAAATCATCAATACCCTAACCATGTTTACAAATTAAATAAAGCACTTTATGGTCTAAAACAAGCTCCTAGAGCATAGTATGAAAGACTTAGCAAATTTCTATTAGATCATAAATTTACTAGAGAAAATATTGATACAACCTTATTTTTGAAAAAGAAAAGCAAAGATATGTTAATAGTGCAGATTTATGTAGATGATATTATTTTCGGTGCTACTAACAATCGTTTTTGCAAAGAGTTTGCTGAATTAATGCAGAGTGAATTTGAGATGAGCATGATTGGAGAGCTGAACTACTTTCTCGGACTTCAAATCAAACAATCTAAGGTAGGAATTTTCATCAATCAAGCTAAGTACATCAAAGAGATGCTAAAGAAATTTGATATGGATGGAAACAAGTCAATCAGCACCCCATGAGCTCATCATGCAAACTAGACAAAGATTAATCAGGTAAGTCAGTAGATCAAAAGTTGTATAGAGGTATGATCGGTTCATTATTATATCTTACAGCAAGTAGACATGATATCATATTTAGTGTATGCATGTGTGCTAGGTATCAATCTAATCCTAAGGAATCACACTTAATTGCAGTTAAAAGAATTTTTAAGTATCTAATAGGAACAAAAAATATAGGTTTATGGTACTCTAAAGAATCAAGCATAAACTTAATAGGGTACACTGATTCCGACTTTGCTGGTTGTAAACTTGATAGAAAAAGCATCAGCGGGTCATGTCTGTAATAACCCCAAAATTTTTTTTTTTATTAAAAAAAAAAGGGATAGAATAGTCCTTTAAAATTGATATAAGGGGTAAAATTGGAAGGAATCAAAAGTTAATGGCAATGCGTTGAAGTGTTAGGGGCAAAATGGAAAGGAATCAAAAGATAATGGCATAATTGCAGATATATCGAAGTGGCAAGGGCAAAATGGGAATTTAATAATATTAAACAAAGGGTGAATAGTGCTTTGATGTGATTTAAAGGGGGGTTTACTGTGGCTTTTGGAATGAAACCGAGAGACAGAGAGGGTTCTCAGGCGACAGAGAGGAAGAAAAAAAAGAAGAAGAGGAGAGGAAAGGAAGAGGAAGAAGAAGAAGAAAAGAAAGGGAAAGGAATCTCGGTTGCACTTCCAGCTGAAGGGAAAAACATAGATCTCCTTCCCCTCTACGCAAGGACCTCGATTTCCAAAAAGAAAAAGGTAAATGTCCATCCCTATCTAGTCTTTTGATGACATTAGGCTATACAAAGGGTGAATATAGTCTAAAGGGGTCGGATAAGGGTTGTAGAGGCGGTTAAAAGAGGAAGAATCGGATTTTGACAAATTTTTCCGGCACTACGGAAAAACTGTGTCGAAGTCCCAACTTCGGCGAATTATTTAGGAGGTCAAACGACCTCCGATAGCAATGCATGTTACCTCTTTAGAATCTCCTATGAGTGTAGAATGTTAGATAAAAATTTCATCAAATTTGGAGTCCTGAAAGTGGATCAAACCCGGGATGAAGTAACCGGCTGTCGGTCCGGATTACTGTTCATCCGGGTGGAAAATAGGGGATTTCATGCTATAATAGGGTATTAAGCCTAGATCAAGCTAAAAGGGATCTTGTACTCGTGCAAGGGAGTCCCTAATACACATAAATGATGAGTTAATTAATAGAAAAAGAAAAAGAGAAAGAAAAGAAAAGATTTAGGGAACGGGGGAGTTGAATCAATTAAAGTTTTCTATATTATAATTGGTACGTAGATTATAGCCCTTGATACAAAACTAAATGTATTGTAAATGCATGTCACAGTTGGGCAAGAAGCTAGGGAACAAGAGGAAGAAGTCCCCTGCTGCCTACTGTAAAATTCTAGAGGCGTATCGAGGCCGTGCCGGATTGGCAGGTGAGTGGGAGTCATGTACTTTGCACCATGAGCTTCCTTAATTCATTTTCATGAATGTCGCTAAGTGTGAATTGATTCCACTTGAGCATATTGATTGATATCGTAGTAGATTCCTCTATAATCTTGATTCTCCATGCTTGATTATTCTGTACATGCATTTGAGGAAACATTGAGAGGAATTACAAGGGGTTGATGAGTAATCAAATTGGATCTGAATTGTGAAATGACTTCTTTTGTAAATTGATTTCATTTCCTCTATTTCAAAGATTTGTAGAGCCCATTTCAGTGGTATATTGAGTTGCATTGCACACCCTTGACCCCTCACTCCCAAACCTGATGTTAGTTTATGATTGGGTCATGATCGAGTGAGTGGTAGTCTTGATTATACTCCTTTTTAGTAGAGTATTGGAAGGGTGCATTATGGCATTCATGCATGGCTTGACAGTATCTGCAGGACACCTATAGTCGATGGGGTTGAACATCGGCCTTTGTGCACATAGTAGCCTTCTGGGTGGGCGGAGCCCAGTCCCTTCCTAGGGGGGGACACGGTCCTAGGCGTAGGATTGGCCAGTCCTACGACTTATATTCTGCTTGCCGCCGGGCATAGTAAGACCCCGTGAGGTGCAGTATGGCTTTCCGCGGATGTAGAATTCCCGCGAGGTGCCATTTAGTATGTAGATGTGAGATGGATTTCAGTTCTGGATACTGGCTTGCATTTATATTATCAGTATGGTGTCTTATTCTGCATATGCATGTGATAGTGGGGAGTTGCTGCTGGTTCGCCTGGGGCGTAAAACCCACCTCCCGATAGCTATCTAGCACTTATATTATTGGTATGGTGTCTTATTCTGCATATGCATGTGACAGTAGGGAGTTGTTGCTGGTTCGCCTGGGGCGTAAAACCCACCTCCCAATAGCTATCTTGTTGATGATTCAGCATATTGACACCTGATTTGTATGTTCCAGCATTATGATCTGTTGAGCATATTCATGAGTAGTATATATGTTTACTCGATTATTCCATATATGCTTCAGATGAGTTGATTGTGATTGTGGTGATATTGATGATTTACTCCATATTCTTTATGTTGAGTTCATGTTCATCTTGTTATTGATCTTGAGACTTCACCTCGAGCCATGATTATATCTTGTCTCATGTGCATAGTACTCTCTAATCCACTCACTGAGTATTTATATACTCACTCTCCAGTTTGGTATTTTTGATTGTAGGGCAGGTATTGTATAGAGAAGAGCAGGGTTAGAGATTGCCTGCTAGCTGTGCCGCTCCATAGTATAGTATAGTATAGTATAGTATAATGTAGATAGAAGTTTATACCTTTTGGTGTATTATAAACCTTCTATTGTATATAGTGCATAGTTACAGTCATAGATCCTGTTGTGGATATGGGTTTGACCATGGATGGATTGGAAAGCAGGTATATATATATATGTGTGCAGATCAGTTGTGTGCCTGTGATAATGTATTGCTATATATTGTCCAGGTTTATTATGTGACAGATTATGTGATTGCTGCTCTGACAGGTAGTGTGTTGTATGTATTGAGATAATCCTGACAGGTCACTATAGGAAAAGTGATCATTTTGTGCATGTATCATGCCAAATTTTTCAAGATCTATTGATGATTGATAGGTAGTAGGGTTCTACGCGGTGGCTGGTGGCCTTATGCCTACCCGCACCCTAGGACCGTCGCGGCGGCCCGCCGGGAACGGGGCGGGGGTCGTGACAAGAAGTGGTATCAGAGCAAAGGTTAAGAAGAGTCCTGTCAGAGCAATAGGGTGAGTCAGGATTAAGTATAGGATTATACTATGGAGCATAAGGTTTTTCTATATGTTATTTTATGAGTCATATACAATTCTGTGAAATATATTTGGGGATGAGACTTAAGAGTTCTTTTTGGCTCTACTTGAGACAAAATTGTATATCATTCAGTTTACAATCAAGATTTATATTTTGACAGAAAGTCAATTAATAAATTCGGAGGATATTGATCAGAGTTGTGTAGCGAAAGTATAGTGGATCGAATCAATTTAAATTGGTCAAAAATATTGACTGTGATGGGAGACTAGATTTTTCAATAATGAAGATTTGTGTTAATAAGAGAAGGTGAATATTGTAGATTCTCAAATTTATTATGATATGACTATGTGATCTCTTTGATGGTTTTTGCTATTTTACTATGTTAAGAGATAATTTATGTAAACTTATCATAAATTCTTGACTGCTAGGTAGCCGTAAGCAACATGGAGGATGAAAGAGAAATAAGGGCACCTTCTCCGGACCCTGATAGCCAATCAATTTCACAAACTACTCCACACTCCATAGCAAACCATGCAGATTTAGCAGGAGTGTACCAGTTAATAGCACAACTGCTTGAGCAACAGCAGCAGATGCAGTTAGCTGCCCAACCTGTACAGCCGATAGAATCCTATTACGAGAGGTTCCGTAGGTTGAATCCACCGATGTTTAATGGTGGGTCCGATCCCATGATAGCTGAGGCCTGGATCCGGGAACTGGAGAAGATGTATGAGTTACTCCAATTTCCCGAGGAGGTAAAAGTCAAATTAGCTATCTCCATGCTAAGGGGGAGTGCTGACTCTTGGTGGACTGCTATGGAGACAGCATATGAGGTCAACGGGATGGCCTGGGGGGATTTTAAGAGAGTATTTTATGCTAAGTACTTTTCGGACTCAGTTAGGCAAATGAAGCAGAATGAGTTTTTATCGCTGACTCAGTCCGAGCATATGACTGTTTCGGATTACGTCAATAGGTTCGATGAGCTGGGTCGATTCTGCCCCCAGTTTATGGAGGATGATATGAGTAGAGCCAACCGGTTCGAACAAGGGCTTAGACATGAGATCAGGTCCCGGACATCTTCACAGTTAATTACCAGCTATATGGATATTTTGGATAGAGCCTTGAGAGTAGAGGCTGAATTGAAAAGATCTGATAGAGAAAGGGCTGACCTGATGAGATCCAGATCAGATAGAAGTCAGAGTGGCAGGCCATGGGATTTCAGGGGCACTCCAATTCAAGAGAAGCCCAGGGTCCGCAATTACTCTAGCAGATCCCATAGTGGAATCATCAATATCACCATAGCAGATCCCAGAGCCCGCACTTACTCTAGCAGATCCCATAGTGGGCCCTATATGAGGAGAGCGAGGGCATGTTATAGCTGTGGGCGGACTGGACACCTGGCACGTGATTGCCCATACAAGAGGAGGAATGAGCTCAGACCTCCTGTACCTGGTGACCAGAGGCCAAGAAGTAATGCTCGAGTTTTACACTGACCTACCAAGATGCTAGTGCCAATGACCGGGTGGTAACAGGTATATTACCAGTCAGCTTGATTGATCCCTCTATTTTGTTCGATTTTGGCACTATGCATTTCTTTATTTCAGTTAGTTTATCTAGATAACTACACTGCATACTTGAGGAACTAGAAGAATCACTGTGTGTTCCTACACCCCTATAGGAAACAGTAATTGTTGACATTAGTGTAAGAATTGCATAATTCAAATAGGGATAGGAGAGTTAGTGACAAATATTATATAACTTGACATGCAAGATTTTGACATCATTTTGGGAATAGCTTGGAGGTCTCAGTACCACACTCATATTGACTGCTACAGTAAAAGAGTGATATTCTAGATACCTGAAGAACCAGGGTTCTTCTTTCAAAGCGATGCACTCGTGTAATGTAATTCATCATAACATTAATTTCTGTCCTGAAAGCTAGGAAGGCATTAGAAAAGGAGTATAAGACTTATTTAGTCTGTGTAATGGATACCGGAAAGGAGACCAAATTAGAGGATATTCCAGTAATGAATGAACACCCTGATGTTTTTTTTTCAGAAGATCTTCCTGGTTTGCCACCAGAGAGAGAGATTGAATTTGCAATTGATTTGATTCCCAATACCATACCAATCTTCAAAAACCCCCTATAGAATGGCTCCAACTGAAATAAAAGAATTAAAGGAAAAGTTGCAAGAATCACTTGATAAAGGCTTCATTCGACTTAGTGTGTCATCTTAGGGAACTCTAGTATTGTTTGTAAAGAAGGAAGATGGAAGTTTGAGGTTATGTATTGGTTATCAAGGATTGGACAAGGTAACAATACAGAACAAATATCTTTGGCCATGTATTAATGAATCTTGTAAGGTGTATACTGATCATAAGAGTTTACCTAGAAGCTACTCAATATGAGACAGGAAAGATGATTGGAATTGATAAAAATCATGCCTTGTCTATACACTACTCTCCGAGAAAAAAAAAGCTAATGTTGAGGTAGATACACCGAGTTGAAAAACTTCTGGTAGTATTGCTGCTCTACTCGCATCCGAGAAAAGCTAATGTTATGGTAGATGCACTGATCAGAAAAGGTGTTAGTGATACAAGAAAGGTTGAGGATAGTGTTTAGTAGGCAGAAGAGCTACGCAGATGTCAGAAGGAGAGATGTGCAGTTTGGCACGGGAAATCATGTGTTCCTAAAGATCTCTCCTATGAAAGGAATAATGAGGTTTGGAAAGAGAGGCAAGCTTAGTCCTAGATACATTGGCCCCTTTGAGATATTAGACAAGGTTGGCACTGTATCTTACAGATTAGCACTGCCTCCAAACCTCAGTCATGTGCATTCAGTATTTCATGTATCTATGCTCCGGAAATATGTGCCAAATCCATCCCATGTGCTGTCAGTGCAGAAAGTTACAGTAGAGGGAGACCTTTCTTTTGAAGAGCTTCCTGTAGCTATCATTGATACTCAGATCAAGAAGCTAAAAAATAAGGAAATATGTATGATAAAGGTCCAATGGCACCGGCACAATGTTGAAGAATGCACTTGAGAGTCGGAGCAAAGTATGAAGAGCAAATACCCTCACCTCTTTGAGTAATCAGATAATTTACCCTTTTAAATTCGAGGACGAATTTTATATAAGGGGGGGAGGATGTAATAACCCCAAAAAAATTTTTTTATTAAAAAAAAAAGGGATAGAATAGTCCTTTAAAATTGATATAAGGGGTAAAATTGGAAGGAATCAAAAGTTAATGGCATAATAGTAGATGCGTTGAAGTGTTAGGGGCAAAATGGGAAGGAATCAAAAGATAATGGCATAATTGCAGATATATCGAAGTGGCAAGGGCAAAATGGGAATTTAATAATATTAAACAAAGGGTGAATAGTGCTTTGATGTGATTTAAAGGGGGGTTTACTGTGGCTTTTGGAATGAAACCGAGAGACAGAGAGGGTTCTCAGGCGACAGAGAGGAAGAAAAAAAAGAAGAAGAGGAGAGGAAAGGAAGAAAGGAAGAGGAAGAAGAAGAAGAAAAAGAAAGGGAAAGGAATCTCGGTTGCACTTCCAGCTGAAGGGAAAAACATAGATCTCCTTCCCCTCTACGCAAGGACCTCGATTTCCAAAAAGAAAAAGGTAAATGTCCATCCCTATCTAGTCTTTTGATGACATTAGGCTATACAAAGGGTGAATATAGTCTAAAGGGGTCGGTAAGGGTTGTAGAGGCGGTTAAAAGAGGAAGAATCGGATTTTGACAAATTTTTCCGGCACTACGGAAAAACTGTGTCGAAGTCCCAACTTCGGCGAATTATTTAGGAGGTCAAACGACCTCCGATAGCAATGCATGTTACCTCTTTAGAATCTCCTATGAGTGTAGAATGTTAGATAAAAATTTCATCAAATTTGGAGTCCTGAAAGTGGATCAAACCTGGGATGAAGTAACCGGCTATCGGTCCGGATTACTGTTCATCCGGGTGGAAAATAGGGGATTTCATGCTATAATAGGGTATTAAGCCTAGATCAAGCTAAAAGGGACCTTGTACTCGTGCAAGGGAGTCCCTAATACACATAAATGATGAGTTAATTAATAGAAAAAGAAAAAGAGAAAGAAAAGAAAAGATTTAGGGAACGGGGGAGTTGAATCAATTAAAGTTCCCTATATTATAATTGGTACGTAGATTATAGCCCTTGATACAAAACTAAATGTATTGTAAATGCATATCACAGTTGGGCAAGAAGCTAGGGAACAAAAGGAAGAAGTCCCCTGCTGCCTACTATAAAATTCTAGAGGCGTATCGAAGCCGTGCCGGATTGGCAGGTGAGTGGGAGTCATGTACTTTGCACCATGAGCTTCCTTAATTCATTTTCATGAATGTCGCTAAGTGTGAATTGATTCCACTTGAGCATATTGATTGATATCGTAGTAGATTCCTCTATAATCTTGATTCTCCATGCTTGATTATTCTGTACATGCATTTGAGGAAACATTGAGAGGAATTACGAGGGGTTGATGAGTAATCAAATTGGATCTGAATTGTGAAATGACTTCTTTTGTAAATTGATTTCATTTCCTCTATTTCAAAGATTTGTAGAGCCCATTTCAGTGGTATATTGAGTTGCATTGCACACCCTTGACCCCTCACTCCCAAACCTGATGTTAGTTTATGATTGGGTCATGATCGAGTGAGTGGTAGTCTTGATTATACTCCTTTTTAGTAGAGTATTGGGAGGGTGCATTATGGCATTCATGCATGGCTTGACAGTATCTGCAGGACACCTATAGTCGATGGGGTTGAACATCGGCCTTTGTGCACATAGTAGCCTTCTGGGTGGGCGGAGCCCAGTCCCTTCCTAGGGGGGACACGGCCCTAGGCGTAGGATTGGCCAGTCCTACGACTTATATTCTGCTTGCCGCCGGGAATAGTAAGACCCCGCGAGGTGCAGTATGGCTTTCCGCGGATGTAGAATTCCCGCGAGGTGCCGTTTAGTATGTAGATGTGAGATGGATTTCTGTTCTGGATACTGGCTTGCATTTATATTATCAGTATGGTGTCTTATTCTGCATATGCATGTGATAGTGGGGAGTTGCTGCTGGTTCGCCTGGGGCGTAAAACTCACCTCCCGATAGCTATCTAGCACTTATATTATTGGTATGGTGTCTTATTCTGCATATGCATGTGACAGTAAGGAGTTGTTGCTGGTTCGCCTGGGGCGTAAAACCCACCTCCCAATAGCTGTCTTGTTGATGATTCAGCATATTGACACCTGATTTGTATGTTCCAGCATTATGATCTGTTGAGCATATTCATGAGTAGTATATATGTTTACTCGATTATTCCATATATGCTTCAGATGAGTTGATTGTGATTGTGGTGATATTGATGATTTACTCCATATTCTTTATGTTGAGTTCATGTTCATCTTGTTATTGATCTTGAGACTTCACCTCGAGCCATGATTATATCTTGTCTCATGTGCATAGTACTCTCTACTCCACTCACTGAGTATTTATATACTCACTCTCCAGTTTGGTATTTTTGATTGCAGGGCAGGTATTGTATAGAGAAGAGCAGGGTTAGAGATTGCCTGCTAGCTGTGCCGCTCCATAGTATAGTATAGTATAGTATAGTATAATGTAGATAGAAGTTTATACCTTTTGGTGTATTATAAACCTTCTATTGTATATAGTGCATAGTTACAGTCATAGATCCTGTTGTGGATATGGGTTTGACCATGGATGGATTGGAAAGCAGGTATATATATATGTGTGCAGATCAGTTGTGTGCCTGTGATAATGTATTGCTATATATTGTCCAGGTTTATTATGTGACAGATTATGTGATTGCTGCTCTGACAGGTAGTGTGTTGTATGTATTGAGATAATCCTGACAGGTCACTATCGGAAAAGTGATCATTTTGTGCATGTATCATGCCAAATTTTTCAAGATCTATTGATGATTGATAGGTAGTAGGGTTCTACGCGGTGGCTGGTGGCCTTTGCCTACCCGCACCCTAGGACCGTCGCGGCGGCCCGCCGGGAACGGGGCGGGGGTCGTGACAATGTCAATTCTTAGGAGAGAACTTAATCTCATGGTTTAGCAAGAAATAAAACTCGGTTGCACTATCTATGGCGGAAGCCGAATATATTGCCGCCGGGAGTTGTTGTGCACAAATTTTATGGATCAAACAACAATTGAAAGATTATGGCATTAAGCAAGATAAGATTCCCATAAACTGTGATAATACAAATGCCATAAATCTAGCTAAAAATCCAATTCAGCACTCAAGAACTAAACACATTGAGATAAGACATCACTTCATAAGAGATCATGTGTTATGGTGATGTGATACTTGAGTTTGTTTGTACTGATGATCAACTTGCTGATATCTTCACAAAACCCTTGAGTGAAGATCGATTTTATATTCTTAGAAGAGGCTTAGGAGTGATCGATCCATTTCTTTGATTCTTTTCTCTCATTCATTGATTTTGATCACTAATTCATGTTTTATATAGTATCCCACGCCTATGATCATCAAATCATCCCTCAAGCTCTAAAGATTACTTTCTCTCTCTCATTTGGCACGGTTCTGACTAAGACTTTGATTTGTACCAGAGCTCGAGTCGACTCAGATGATTCTGAGCGCGAGTCGACTCGCGAATTTTCAGGAGTCGACTCGAGGTCGGAAAATCATCTTTTAACCCTAACTGAATCGACATTTCCCAAAATCCCCTCTTCAGCCGTCACTGTCCCAAAACCTCTCAAGTCGTTCCCTATTGTCGTCTCGGGCTCCTTCCTTCATTTTTCCTCCTATTTTCCTCCCGTTTCACGTCCTTCCCTCCTTGAGTAGCTTGGGATGTGCCCTAAGAAAGCCACCTTGTCTCGCCGGAAGAGACCTCTCGTTGCGAGTGGCGCCGAGAGACGATCCAAGGCGAGGAATGAACCGGCAAGCTCATCTCCTCCGATTCCCTCTCTGCCTCAGTCGGTTCCCTCGCGCTCGTGTGCCGGGAGAGTCGTCTCAACCGGGAGGAAAGTCGATTTTGACTTCCTCTCCCGAGAAGGATTTACTCTAGGGCATCATCTTAGGGGTCAAGGTCTAAATTTCTTTTGTTCTCTTGATCTTCCCACATACCCTGGGTTAGTCCAGAAATTTTATAGCACCGTCACACGGGATGGCGGTGGTCTTCAAGGGAGGGTAGCCAATGTCTCCATTTGCATCTCTGAGGACCTCATTGCATGAGTCCTCCACCTCTCTCAGGAGGGTATCTCCCCCACTCATCCCTCTGACAGATCCGAGGCCCTTACGGCCATTCTAGGGAGAGTACCCTAGTCCCCTCTTGAAGAAGTCTTCGCAAATCAGCTCTCCGCTGAGATGCGGCTTCTTCTTAGCATTATTTCTCGCACCCTCTTCCCAAAAATGGGAAGTTTGATTTTATTTCTGAGAGAGACCTTGCTATTATGTTCCACATCCTACATGACGCCCCTCTCAATTTTCCTAAACTCATTTACAGTCATCTTTGTGATCCCTTAGAAAAACCTAGATTGAGTCTTCCATATGGTATGCTTTTCACTCTGATCTTTAGAAAGTTTGAGGTCCCTATCCCTGAGGGGGAACCCTCCCATTCACTTCGTTATACTGACTATATGGACGAGGGGACTCTCCACCGAATGGGATTCCACAAAGTTGAGGGTACATGGGTTAGAAAGCATTCTTCTGATCTACCATCTGACCCCATTGCTCCTCACGCTCCTACTTCTGATCGTGATCCAGATACCTTCACTGATCCCTCCACCTTCCCATCCACTGCTGACCCTTCATCCACTGTGCCACCGTCTGCTTCCTCTGATCATCCCTTCTCCACCTCTGGTTCTTCCGTACCACAGCTGAGTACTGAGTTGATCGATTCTTTGGTAGGGAGGATTGCTGGTGAGGTGACTGCCCAGTGTGAGTCCACTTTTGAGAGGCTGCACCACCGGATTGACGCTCTTGAGGAGAGTGTCAAGTCAGTTGAGAGGAGCCAGCATAGTCATCAGGAGAGCACCATTGAGCGGATCGAGAGCATCCTTGCCCGTGTGTCTGGATTGGCGCAGCTTGAGCAACTCGACATCTCCGAGTTTGCAAAGGAGGCCGCAATCCTGAAGGGGAGGATGGAGGCTTCCACAGCTGAGATTTGCTCTCAGCTGGGGAATTTTTATGAGTTGCAGCGGTCAAAATTCGGTACTTTGACCGATGCAATGGAGAGGCTCCTACTTGGTTTGGAGGTCCGTTTTGGTGCTGGCGCGCCAGCGCCTCAGCCTTCTCCTCCCAGGCCTTATACTCCTCCGGCCAGAGCCTCAGCACCTGATCCATCACAGCCTTCATCATCGAGGTCGAGCTCGACCTCTTCACTGCCTTCATTTGCCACTCAGGCACGACCATCATCATCTCGGCCGTCGTCTTCTACTCAGCCGGATCAGCGTGGACGATGTTCTGCACAGAGGAGTGCTCGTCCTCGTCCACCCTCCTCTAGAAGATGATTTTGTATTTGCTGCATAGTGTATTTTGTGTTGGTTGTATGCATTTTGTGTTTTTTAACACTATGTATCTCTTTATAGTAGATGTACTTTCAGAACATCTTTTATGTATTCAAGTTTATAGTGAATGAAAAAGCATATTCTTTTGTCTCATTTACTATGCTTCTTGTATGTTTTGACTCTTTGATACTTCACCTTTTTGCTACGATGACAAAAAAGGGGAGAAAATATGATATATTGTAAGTAAAGGGAATCACTAAACAAGAAAACATAAAACCAAAAGTGATTTGTTCTTAGTGGATTCGATACCTCGAGGTTTTTTATTCCTCCATTGGGGCTCCTCAAGGAGTAATTTCCAGAGTCTATTCAAGGGGTATTCGGAGATTAGTCGGATCATATTCAAGAACAAATCGTCAGATTTTCTCTTCTATAATTAAGAACAAAAGTTTAAGTTTAGAACACTAAAAGAAAATTCAAAAAAAACTTGAAGAAAGTTTAAATAAAATTGAATGCACATGTTGAGGGGGAGAATCTGAAATTCTAAGAAAGCAAACTCATTAAAGACATATAAGCCAAACAATTGATTGAATGATTTGAAGGCTTATATAATTCCAAATAAAAGGGAGAGCTTTAATTTCAGAGTTTATTGACTCATACCTTTCAATTTTGGATATACTAAATGACTAAACATTTGAATTCATTTCAAAACTTTACCATGAATCATTTCTTGAATAAGTAATTCGCTTTACAAATACTCAATGTTTTGTCATCATCAAAAAGGAGGAGATTGTGGAGTGATTAAGTATTCCCCTAATTGATTTTGATGAGCTCAAAGCACTTGAGTATGTTTTATGTTGTTCTAATGAATTCAATCTAGTGTTTCAGGTAAATTTTTATTAATTTCTGTCTAAGTGCCTTGAGCTTTGGTTCAGAGTCTTTTGTTTAAGTATTGAAATCTGTCTGAACCAAAGTCTGCATTACGAGTCGACTCCTGGACTCTGCGAGTCGACTCCGGGACACTTGAAGTTTCTGGCACAAGCTCGAGTCGACTCCGGGACTCTTCGAGTCGACTCCGACTGAGAACAGACAGAAAGACAGAACGATGAATTTTCGACCCTGAGAGCGAGTCGACTCCAAAAGGTTGCGAGTCGACTCCGGTGCTTGGCGAGTCGACTCCAGATGGTCCCGAGTCGACTCCACTGAGAACAGACAGAAAGACAGAACGTTGGATTTTCGATCCTGAGAGCGAATCGACTCCAAAAGGTTGCAAGTCGACTCCGGAGCTAGCCGAGTCGACTCTAGCTGGTTTCGAGTCGACTCCAAAGAGAAGCTGACAAAAAGACAGAACGTTAGTTTTTGAGACCCTGTCAGCGAGCCGACTCGTGAAGACTACGAGTCGTCTCCCATATCAGTCGAGTCGACTCCCAGTTTGTCCGAGTCGACTCCCAGAGGAAAGCAGTCTAAAAGACAGATAGTCAGTTTCGGAGATCCTGTGAACAAGTCGACTCCAGGTTTTCCAGAGTCATCTCCCAAGTCATCCGAGTCGACTCCTACTTTGGCCGAGCCGACTCGTGAGAAAAATACAGAAAGTTGGGTTTCTGGAATCCTGAGAACGAGCCGACCCCTAAATGCGCGAGTCGTCTCCAGCTGTTGGCGAGTCGACTCCAGTTTGGTCCGAGTCGACTCCAGGACAAGGCATGCACTTTAATTCAAATTTGGAATAGTGGCCGAGTCGTCTCCAAAATAGCGCGAGTCGACTCCAGTAACAGCCGAGTCGACTCCAGATCGCGCGAGTCGACTCCGATCCCAACGGATACATTGTCAGACTGTGCAGACGGGTCAGAACGGCTCTAATCTCCTCTCTAACGGCTATTTTTCAAAAGGGATCACTTAAATAGCCAGAGTGAACAGTAGTAGACAACAAGAGAGTCATTCCACTTGAGCATTAAAGTGTTTCAACCACTAAAAGCATCCATAGAGTGAATCCAAGCAAAAGAACGGAGAAGTGCATTCAACTCAAATCAAAAAGCTTCCTTCGAATTCAAAGTTCTACCGGCTGTTCCTTATCCTCCGGCTCATTCAAGAGGAGACTCAGAAATCGAGAAGCCCCACTTCAACAACTTAAATCTGTTTGAGGGCTTCTAACTCCTCTTTGTTTATATGGTCTTAAATCTGCCTTTTTAGAAGCTTTTCTGTTGCAAACTTTAGACTCTCCCTTTTGTACTTGATTCAATCAGGGGATTGATTCAAGGGTTGTAAGGTTTGTTGGTGAGCCAAAGATAAAACCAAAGGTGTAAGGTTGTGGTTGGTGAACCGGAAAAAACCAACTGGGTTTGATTGTAATCCCGGAAAAACAATCGTGTGGTTCTAGTCGGTGAGCCTGTCAAAACCGACCGAGTTTGTTGTGATCTCGTGAAAACAACAAGTTTGGTTGTGACCTTGGAAAACAACCGGCTGTAATCCTAGGAATTATAGTGAACTCCCAAGTGCGGCTTAGGGAGTGGACGTAGGAGCAAGTGTTGGCTCCGAACCACTATAAACCTCTCTGTGTTTGTATTGGTCTTTGTCTCTTTCTCTCTCTTCGTTCATTGCATCTAGTGATATAACTAATCCACTTGCAATAGATTTAGTTAATCACTCACTTTATTTTTAATTGGTCAATAATTAATTAAAACCCAATTCACCCCCCCCCCCCCCTCTTGGGTTGTCTCCTTGGGCAACAGATATCTTGCACACATACAAACACTATACATTATATCAGGTCTACTTGCTGTAAGATAAAGTAAAGATCCAATCATTCCTCTATACAGCTTTGAATTAAAGGATTTACCATGCTCATCTTTTTCTAATTTACAAGAGAGGCTCATAGGAGTACCTATTGATTTTGAATCTTCCATACCAAACTTCTTTAAGATTTGCTTTGTGTATTTGCTTTGGCAGATGAAGATTTCATCTCTTGTTTGCTTGATTTGGAGTTCAAGAAAGAAGTTGAGTTCACCCATCAAACTTATCTCGAACTCACTTTGCATGAGCTTAGCAAATTCTTCACATAAACTTTCATTAGTAACACCAAATATGATATCATCAACATATATTTGAACAATCAGAATATCAGCATTTTTCTTTTTAATAAACAGAGTTTTATCAATATTTCCTCTTGAAAAATTACTCTTTATTAAAAGGTTGCTTAATCTATCATACCAAGCTCTAGGAGCTTGCTTCAAACCATAAAGTACTTTGTTCAATTTAAAAATATGATCTTGAAGTTTATGATTTTCAAATCCAGGTGGATGTTCTACATAAACTTCTTCAGTTATGAAACCATTTAGAAATGCACTTTTGACATCCATCTGAAATAATTTAAAATCCATGAAGCATGCAAATGCAAGTAATAGCCTAATAGCTTCAAGTCTAGCTACAGGTGTAAAAGTTTCATCAAAATCAATTCCTTCTTCTTGATTATATCCTTTTGCAACTAATCTAGCCTTATTTCTAATTACAATTCCATCTTCATTTAATTTATTTCTGAAAACCCATTTTGTTCCAATTATAGAAATATTGTCAAGCCTTCTAACCAAATTCCAAACATTGTTTCTTTCAAATTGATTTAGTTCTTCTTGCATTGTCATTAACCAATTGTTATCATTTTCAGCCTCTTCAAAAGATTTTGGTTCAATTTGAGAAACAAATGTAAGGTGATTACAAACATCTCTAATAGAAGATCTAGTTATAATGCCTTGAGAAGGATCACCAATTATTAAGTCTATAGGATGACTATGTGCATACCTCCATTCTTTTGGTAGACTAGTTTTACCTTTAAGCATTTGATCTTCTTCTCCATGATTATCATCATGCTCTGAATTTTTAGATGCAAAAACATCCTTTAGGGTTAATTCTTTGACTTGCTTATCGAGTTCTTCTGCATCATCATTGAGATCTACATTCTTCCTTGAAGAAGGGTCATTAGATTCATCAAAGATAACATGTATTGACTCTTCTACGACTAGAGTTCTCTTGTTAAATATTCTATATGCTTTGCTTGATGAAGAATATCCAAGAAAAATAGCTTCATCTGATTTTGAATCAAATTTTCTCAAGTTGTCCTTACCATTATTTAGAACAAAACAGATGCAACCAAAAATATGAAAGTATGAAAGATTTGGTTTTTTATTTTTCAAAAGTTCATAAGAAGTTTTCTTTAGAATTGACCTAATAGTAACTCTATTAAGAGCATGACAAGCTATATTTATGGCTTCAGCCCAAAAATACTTAGGTAAGTCACTTTCACATAACATTGTCCTAGCCATTTCAGTAACATTTCTATTCTTTCTCTCTACAACACCATTTTGTTGTGGTGTTCTTGGTGCAGAAAAGTTATGATCAATACCATTCTCAGTGCAGAAATTTTTAAAGTCATGATTTTCAAATTCAGTTCCATGATCACTTCTAATCTTGATGGTCTGCAGTCCATGTTCATTTGAAATCTTTTTATACAGTTTAGTAAAAGCTGAAAATGCTTCACTTTTGTGTACCAAAAATAAAACCTGTTGCCCAAGGTGACAATCCAAGAGGGGGGGGTGAATTGGTTTCTTCTAAATTTTTGGTGTTTAAAAAGGACTTTCTTAATTGAGTGCGGTGGATGCTTTCTTAGATTACTTGAATGAATTAAGCTAGTGCAAGAATAGAAGATAATGCAAGAGTAAATGTAAATACAAGCACAAACACAAACACAACAATATATAGTGGTTCGGTGCTCTCCTTAGCACCTACGTCCACTCCCCAAGCAATCCCTTGGGATTTCACTATAATCTCGCGGATTACAGTTGGATTGTTTTCCGGGCTCACAATCCAAAAACCTTTGTTGGTTTTACGGGCTCACCAACGAACCTATACACTTTGGTTTTCCGGGTTCACCAAAAACCTTTGTTGGTTTTGCGGGCTCACCAACGAACCTTTACACTTTGGTTTTCCGGGTTCATCAAAAACCTTTGTTGGTTTTGCGGGCTCACCAACGAACCTTTACACTTTGGTTTTTCGGGTTCACCAAAAACCTTAGTTGGTTTTACGGGTTCACCAACGAACCTTTACAAGTAGTTTGATAAACAAAAAGAAGGATTCAAACTCCTAAATGAGCAAATGTAACAATATGAACTACAAAGAAGAGTTAGAGAATATTTATCGCTTTGAAGTTGCTTCTCTCTTCTTTTTCAAGGATGCTTCACTTCTTCAAGGGAGGATGGAGCTCTTGATGCCTCTGTGAAACTGCTCAATCCCTTTCTTTGATTGTTGAATGAAGCTCTTGATGAAGGAGATTAGGACACTTTTGTTTTCTTGTGTATTCCTTGATATTTCTCTACAAAAGATTCTTCTCTCTGATGAATAGTGCCCCTTTAAATAGTTTCCAACCTTCCTTGGACAAGCCCCAATGGTCAGATTTGAAAAACTAGCCGTTACTCACCTTGGGAAGGACAAAAAGTACATCTGCAGAACTAGCCGTTACTGTTCAGCCCGTGTTTGGGTCGGCTCAACCTGTCCTTGGGTCGACCCAACTTTGCCTTGGGTCGACTCAAACATTCCTTGGGTCGATCCTCTCAAAAACCACAGAAACCTCAATTTCAGCCTTCCTTCCCATGGGTCGACCCAACCGTTCTTTGGGTCGACTCAAAGTTCACTTGGGTCGACTCAACTTCTTCTTGGGTCGACCCTCTCAGTAATTCCAGAGAACCATTTTCTGTCTGTCTTTCTGTCTTGCCTTTGGGTCGACCCTCTCAGGGTTTGGGTCGACTCAAGCTTGGGTCGACTCAACCACTGTGTGGGTCGACCCTCTCAGTAAATCCAGAGAGCATTCTTCTGTTGTGTTTTGAGGTTCTTTGGAGGTTGGGTCGACTCATGCTTACCTTGGGTCGACCCAACTCACTGTTCATTTGTGCCATTTTTGCAGGAGTGTGCCAGATGACTTCTTGATGTGCCGGGGTCGACCCAATCAACCTATGGGTCGACTCAAACCACACTTTGCTGCATTCTCAAGGTTAGATTCATCCAAATGAACAAGGCCATTTATCCATTTTCAATTAAACAAATATACTGAGAGTAATGAACTTATAAATGAAGTATCAATTTAACTTATAGCATGCTCTAGATAATTGCTTGTTAATCATCAAAACAACACTATCATCCTCAATCTCCCCCTTTTTGATGATTACAAAATAAAGAGTATAAGCCTATTGATACTTGTCTTTAAAATCAGTTTATAAAAGGGATTAAACTGCTGAATTTCAGCTTTTCATATATACTTGTGAAATCTCCCCCTATATCATTTAAATGTTGCCAATTTGACTCTTTGAATTGCTCCCCCTTTCATTTATAATTCATTAGCGATGAAACTTCAAAAATTTGAGATAATATGAGTTTCAGGCTATGTATCGGGGTGCGAGAGGTGCGTGCCAAATTCTGAATTTATATGTGACAAATTCTGAATTGTGATATAAATTTTTGATTTGATCAATTTCATTGTTACAAATTGCTCCCCCTTAGATGTATAAACTTTCTTATATGATTTTCAATTTGTTTGCCCATTCATTTCTCTTTTCTTTACATAACTTCTTTATTCACTTTTTCTCCCAAAATTAATACTCTTTCTTTATTCACTTTCTTTACATACTCTAAACACTATCTTTACTTCTCCCCTTTTTGTTATACATATCTTTACTTCTCCCAAAATTAATACTCTTTCTTTACTTCTCAAATAAAATACTCTTTCTTTTCTTAAATTGATATACTCTTTCTTTTCTTCTCCCCCTTTTTGTTATCATCAAAAAAAAATATATATATGGGGAAGAATGCAATAAATAACAAACTTCAAATTTCATTGATCAAAATAGGAACATTTTCATACATGAATGTCAAAAACAAAAGCAGATACAATGTTCCTTAATCAAGATTTAAAGATACATATCATAAAAGCAAAATATATATGAGAACTAGATATTTAGCCTAGGCTCTAAACATAGATGCTAAGATCAGCCTAGGGGAAATCTAATGGCTGGGATCTAGTCCTCATCCTCCTAGCATACGTGGCGAGGGGAGGTCGAGCCTAGTGAGACTGTGTCTGGCGTGGAGCACGACGAGCTGGATGACTCTGTGCCGATATCTCTGACTCAGCAGCCTGTGGCACAGATGGTCCATGTGTCTCTCTCTCTCTCCGGAGTGCTCCAATCTGCTGCCTCAGATCACTGATATCAGCAGACATGACATCCAACCGGGCGTCCAATCGACTCGTGAGCCCGTCAGTAATAGTCCTCGCCTGAGCTGACATGAGCTCTGTCATCCTGCTCCAGAAGTCATCCGTATCTGTCGGAGGAGCGGATGACGATGGTCCAGCCTCTGAGGGTGCAGTAGGATGATCCATAGGCTCCTCATCCTCATCCTCTGGTGCCTCTCCCTCTGGTGCCTCACCCTGAATGCCTGCACCGGTGTGAATCCACTGCCCGTTCACTTTCGCATATCCCATGCGTATGAGTGTCCGTGCAGTGTACGTGTCCGTGTGATGCAGACTCTTGGATGCCTCCTCCTCGAGAGGTAAACCATGCTGACGGAAGATCAATGTAAGTATCATACCATAAGGTAGTGATACCCTGTTGCTGCACATCACCTTCCTCATCTGCCTCACTATCATAGCCGGAAGATTTAGAGGAGTCCCCCGAATCATACACTCCATAACTGCTAGATCTCGCTCTGAGATGAGATCAAATCTCCCGGTCTTCGGAAATAAAATCCTATTTATCATATTGAGCAATAACCTCATCTCAGCGGAAAGAGAACTAGCTATTACCTTCTGAGAAAAATCGAAGTTCTCATTTTCCATGATCAATTGTAGAGCTCTCATTTTGTCTTCTGGCCTCTCCGGAGTGGCTCCTATGCAGGGTAGGTGTAGTAGCTCACTCAAGCTCTCCTCGGATACACGGATCTGAACCCCTCGAACTTCCGACACAAGCCCTCCCATACCAGTCTTGAGGAAGGCATAAAACTCTTGTACCAACCCGGGGTAGATGACCACATCTAAGGAGCAAAGATACTCCCAACCTTGCCTTTGGATCCATTTCCAAATCCGAAACCCTTCTTGATTGAAAAACTCGGAATGGATCCTTCTCCCCGTAGTAACCGGCCTCCCCGCAAATCTTGCAAGAATCACTGAGGGGGAAGGAGGAGGAGGGACCTCCGCACGTGCCTCACGTCGTGGAGACACGGGAGAAGGCTCGGTAGGGTGCCTTTCCTCTTGTTGGACCCGGGTCACTCTTCCGGATCTCTTGGCTACGGCTCGTTTGGGTCCCATTTCTCCAAGATTTTGAGGAAATCTACTGTTTGAAGGAGTTTAGTGGAGATTGGAGAGTGGGGACTAGGCTTTTCGGAAGAAGACAAAGGGCAAACAGTGCCCTAGATGTGCTCTCGGGCCCCCTTTTAACAGTGGGGTCTCGACGTTGGGTCGACTCAAGGATTTTCTTGGGTCGACTCAACGTTGGGTCGACCCATGTTCTGGGTTGGGTCGACCCAAGTGCAGAAATTTTGTTTTCTCTTCCTTGTTGCTTCTAAAAAGTTTTCCTTACTTTCAATCGTTATAAACTCTTTATGGGACATTGATATATGAGTAAGAAATCTATAGATAACAAATTTGACTCATGTTTCATGGGATTTTTGAAGTTAGAGGACTGTATCATGAGACTACTAGCTCCCTTTTTATATTTATTCAATAAAAGGATCACATATGCCTAATTCCCTCCTTAGCATGCAGAATCTATCTTCACTCAATGGTTTTGTAAATATGTCGGCTAATTGTTTTTCCGTGCATATATGCTCAATACATACATTTCCATTTTGCACATGATCCCTAATAAAATGGTACCTTATTTCTATGTGTTTGGCTTTAGAGTGCTGAACTGGATTTTTAGTAAGATTAATAGCACTGGTATTATCACACTTAATAGGAATATTATCTAGTTTAACTCCATAGTCCTCTAGTTGTTGCTTGAGCCATAATACTTGAGCACAACAACTACCAGCAGCTATGTATTCAGCTTCAGCTGTGGACAGTGCCACTGAGTTCTGCTTTTTACTAAACCATGATACTAAGTTATTTCCTAAGAATTGACATGTGCCACTTGTGCTCTTTCTATTTAATTTGCATCCGGCAAAATCTGCATCTGAGTATGCAAGCAAATCTAGACAGGAGTCTCTCGAGTACCATAATCCAATGGTAGTAGTTCCTCTTAAATATCTAAGGATTCTCTTAACAGCACTTAAATGTGACTCCTTAGGATCCGATTGGTATCTAGCACATATCCCTACACTAAATACAATGTCGGGTCTACTAGCAGTAAGATAGAGCAAGGATCCAATTAGTCCTCTATAGAGCTTAATATCAACACTCTTCCCTTTTTCATCTTTGTCTAGCTTACTAGTAGGATTCATTGGAGTGCCAATTCCCTTATGATTTTCATTCCCAAACTTCTTCAGTATTTCCTTTGTATACTTAGTTTGATGAATGAAAATGCCTTCTTTGGTTTGTTTGATTTGTAATCCTAGAAAGAAGCTCAGTTCTCCCATCAAACTCATCTCAAATTCTTCATGCATTAAATCAGCAAATTCTTTGCATAGAGTATCATTAGTGGCACCAAAGATTATGTCATCTACATATATTTGTACCACTAATAGATTTTTGTCTTTTCTTTTGAGAAATAAGGTTTTATCCACATTTCCTCTACAAAAATCATTATCAAGCAGAAATTTGCTTAGTCGATCATACCAAGCCCTAGGTGCTTGCTTTAATCCATATAATGCCTTATGTAATTTAAACACATGATTTGGCAATTCATGATTTTCAAATTCTGGAGGTTGTTCTACATATACTTCCTCCTCAATAATACCATTTAAGAATGCACTTTTCACATCCATTTGATATAATTTGAAATCCATGAAACATGCAAATGCTAGAAGTAATCTAATAGCCTCTAATCTAGCTACAGGAGCAAATGTCTCATCAAAATCTATTCCTTCTTCTTGATTGTATCCCTTAGCTACAAGTCTAGTCTTATTTCTTCTAACTAAACCATTTTCATCTAATTTATTTCTAAATACCCATTTTGTTCCAATTACTGAATTATGCTTTGGTCTTTCAGTTAATGTCCATACATTACTTCTTTTGAATTGATTTAATTCCTCTTGCATGGCATTTATCCAGTTAGTATCTTTTTCAGCCTCTTCATAAGTCTTAGGTTCTAATTGTGAAACGAAAGCAAGATAATCATTTAAATTTCTAAGAGATGATCGAGTTCTTACCCCTTGAGATGGATCACCAATAATTAAGTCTTTAGGATGTCCATGTGCATACCTCCATTCTTTTGGCACGTCTTGGGGTTGTGGTGGCACGCAATCATCTCCCTTATCTTGATTTGGCACGTCATCAATTTTCAACTTTTCAAAGTCGATAATTCCTGTATCATCATCAATAGTATTTTCTTTCCTAGCATACTCACTATCAGACTCATCAAATATAATATTGACTGACTCTTCCACTACTAAGGTTCTTTTGTTGAATACTCTGTATGCCTTGCTAGATGTGGAGTATCCTAAAAAGATACCTTCATCTGACTTGGCATCAAATTTACTTAAGTCCTCCTTGCCATTGTTTAAGATAAAACATCTACATCCAAACACTTTAAAATATTTTGCAGTTGGTTTCTTATTCTTCCAAAGTTCATAAGGAGTTTTCTTAGTTATAGGTCGTATTAAAACTCGATTTAGAATATGGCAAGAAGTGTTTATAGCTTCAGCCCAAAAGTACTTTGGAAGATTTGACTCGCACAACATTGTGCGTGCCATTTCTGCCAATGTCCTATTTTTCCTTTCAACAACCCCATTTTGTTGAGGCGTTCTAGGTGCTGAAAATTGATGTGATATTCCATTTTTAGTGCAAAATTCCTCGAAGTGTTGATTTTCAAATTCAGTACCATGATCACTTCGAATGGCTACTAAGGTGAGTTTCTTTTCATTTATGATTTTATTATATAGTTTCAAAAATTCTGAAAATGCTTCATTCTTATGTGCCAAAAATGAAACCCATGTATACCTTGAAAAATCATCAACAATGACTAGTCCATACTTCTTCCCTCCTAGACTTGTGGTTCTAGTAGGTCCAAATAAATCCATGTGTATGAGTTCAAATGGTCTAGTTGTTGATACTACATTTTTCGATTTGAAAGATGACTTAGTTTGTTTTCCCAATGAACATGGTCCACATATTTTGTCCTTTTCAAAGATCAATTTTGGCACATCCTTTATTAACTCCTTCTTAACTAGTTTTGATATTAATTCCATACTAGCATGTCCTAGTCTTCGATGCCAAAGCCAACTAGTTTCATTCTTCTTATCTTCATTAGTAATTAAGCATAAACCATTCTTCTTGCCTAACTCATGAAGATCTACTAAATAAATATTTCTTTGCCTTTGTCCTACAAGTACAATACTATTGTCTTTAGGATTTGTGATTATACATACAGATGCTTCAAATGTAACTTTAAATCCTTTATCACAAAATTGACTTATGCTAAGAAGATTATGTTTCAAACCTTTAACTAATAAGACATTTTCTATAAAAACAGATGGAGCAATGAAAATTTTACCCTTTCCAATGATATACCCTTTACCATTGTCTCCATAGGTTACTACTCCACCTTTTTTTGGTTCCAAGGTGACAAATTGATCTTCGTCACCGGTCATGTGTCTTGAACAGCCGCTATCTAGATACCAACGTTTTTCAACTTTATCAGCTGCAAGACACACCTCATCGTCATTGGCCATATTACACATTTGGGCCGTCTCTTGATGATCTTCCTCCTCTGAACTTGATTCCTCACTTTCACTCCATTCAGCCATGAAATTCTTCTTTTTCAACTTTCTTGCCATCCACTTCAAATCTGGGCAATCTATCTTATAATGCCCGGGTTTGTTACACTCATAGCAAATTGGGGTTTCTTTTTCTTTTTCTTTCTCCTTACCCTTCTCTTTGCTTGAGTTACCTTTGAGGATGGGTTTCTTTTTATTTAGTCTATTCTTACCTCTCATAAATCTTCTGAATTTTCTTCCAAGCACAGCCATCCCTTCTTCATCAATATCTTCATCATCATCTGAATCTTCCGATTCAATTTGTTGTCTAGGGGTGGTAGTCTTTAAGGCAATGGGCTTTCTTCTCTTGACCTCATCTTCTGAATTTTGCCTCATTGTCAACTCATGGGTCATGAGTGATCCTAGAAGCTCCTCTAACTGCAGTGTGTTGAGGTCCTTTGCTTCTTGAATGGCGGTTACCTTGGCCTCCCAATTCCTTGGTAGAGACCTGAGAATTTGTCGCACCAAATCAGAATTAGAATAAGACTTTCCTAAACTTTTCAGCCCATTTATAATATCAGTGAAGCGAGTAAACATATCAGTTATTGACTCAGTAGATTCCATTTTAAACAGTTCATACTTGTGTACTAATATGTTTATCTTAGACTCCTTAACTTGATTAGTCCCTTCATGTGTGACCTCAAGTCTATCCCAAATTTCTTTGGCAGTGGTGCAAGTGGATATTCTATTAAATTCATTAACATCTAATGAGCAATAAAGCATATTTATAGCTTTTGCATTTAACTGTGCTAGTCTTCTATCACTTTCATTCCAATCCATTTCTGGTTTGGGTATGATAGTGCCCTCTATGTTAAGTGTAGGTGTGTGAGGTCCTCTAGTGATTATTTGCCACAGTTCATAGTCTGAAGCTTGAATGAATATCCTCATTCTAGCTTTCCAATAAGTGTAGTTTGTGCCATTAAATAGAGGTGGTCTATTTGTGGATTGCCCCTCACTCATAGAGCATCCCACTTGGGTTGTCATGATCTTTAACTCTTGATTGTTAGATCAACGAGCACTATTAGAGCACCTTGCTCTGATACCACTTGTTGCCCAAGGTGACAATCCAAGAGGGGGGGTGAATTGGTTTCTTCTAAATTTTTGGTGTTTAAAAAGGACTTTCTTAATTGAGTGCGGTGGATGCTTTCTTAGATTACTTGAATGAATTAAGCTAGTGCAAGAATAGAAGATAATGCAAGAGTAAATGTAAATACAAGCACAAACACAAACACAACAATATATAGTGGTTCGGTGCTCTCCTTAGCACCTACGTCCACTCCCCAAGCAATCCCTTGGGATTTCACTATAATCTCGCGGATTACAGTTGGATTGTTTTTCGGGCTCACAATCCAAAAACCTTTGTTGGTTTACGGGCTCACCAACGAACCTATACACTTTGGTTTTTCGGGTTCACCAAAAATCTTTGTTGGTTTTGCGGGCTCACCAACGAACCTTTACACTTTGGTTTTCCGGGTTCACCAAAAACCTTTGTTGGTTTTGCGGGCTCACCAACGAACCTTTACATTTTGGTTTTCCGGGTTCACCAAAAACCTTAGTTGGTTTTACGGGTTCACCAACGAACCTTTACAAGTAGTTTGATAAACAAAAAGAAGGATTCAAACTCCTAAATGAGCAAATGTAACAATATGAACTACAAAGAAGAGTTAGAGAATATTTATCGCTTTGAAGTTGCTTCTCTCTTCTTTTTCAAGGATGCTTCACTTCTTCAAGGGAGGATGGAGCTCTTGATGCCTCTGTGAAACTGCTCAATCCCTTTCTTTGATTGTTGAATGAAGCTCTTGATGAAGGAGATTAGGGCACTTTTGTTTTCTTGTGTATTTCTTGATATTTCTCTACAAAAGATTCTTCTCTCTGATGAATAGTGCCCCTTTAAATAGTTTCCAACCTTTCTTGGACAAGCCCCAATAGTCAGATTTGAAAAACTAGCCGTTACTCACCTTGGGAAGGACAAAAAGTACATCTGCAGAACTAGCCGTTACTGTTCAGCCCGTGTTTGGGTCGGCTCAACCTGTCCTTGGGTCGACCCAACTTTGCCTTGGGTCGACTCAAACATTCCTTGGGTCGACCCTCTCAGAAACCATAGAAACCTCAATTTCAGCCTTCCTTCCCATGGGTCGACCCAACCGTTCTTTGGGTCGACTCAAAGTTCACTTGGGTCGACTCAACTTCTTCTTGGGTCGACCCTCTCAGTAATTCCAGAGAACCATTTTCTGTCTGTCTTTCTGTCTTGCCTTTGGGTTGACCCTCTCAGGGTTTGGGTCGACTCAAGCTTGGGTCGACTCAACCACTGTGTGGGTCGACCCTCTCAGTAAATCCAGAGAGCATTCTTCTGTTGTGTTTTGAGGTTCTTTGGAGGTTGGGTCGACTCATGCTTACCTTGGGTCGACCCAACTCACTGTTCATTTGTGCCATTTTTGCAGGAGTGTGCCTGATGACTTCTTGATGTGCCGGGATCGACCCAATCAACCTATGGGTCGACTCAAACCACACTTTGCTGCATTCTCAAGGTTAGATTCATCCAAATGAACAAGTCCATTTATCCATTTTCAATTAAACAAATATACTGAGAGTAATGAACTTATAAATGAAGTATCAATTTAACTTATAGCATGCTCTAGATAATTGCTTGTTAATCATCAAAACAACACTATCATCCTCAAAACCTATGTATATCTAGAAAAATCATCCACAATAACAAAGCCATAAAGTTTTCTACCTAGGCTTGCAGTCCTAGTTGGTCCAAATAAGTCCATATGCAGAAGCTCTAAGGGTCTAGTTGTGAAGACAATATTTTTAGATTTGAAAGAAGTTCTGGTCTGTTTTCCTAGTTGACATGCAGAGCAGATTTTATCCTTTTCAAATGATAATTTTGGCAAACCGAAAATAAGTTCTTTTCGAATAAGTTTTGAAATTAAATCCATGCTTGCATGAGCTAATTTTCGATGCCATAACCAGCTAACTTCACTGTTTTTGGTTTTTATAGCTACCAAACAGTCCATGTTTTTCATGAGTATTTGATCTAAGTCAACCAAATACACATTTCCATGTCTATGTCCAGTAAATATTACACCACTGTTATTAGTACTTGAAACTAGGCACATAGATAATTCAAAAGTCACAATATATCCTTTATCACAGAATTGACTAATGCTTAGCAAATTATGTTTTAATCCATCTACCAATAAAACATTTTCAATAAAAGTAGTTGGAGTAATCCGAATGTTACCAATACCAATTATTTTGCCTTTTCCATTATCACCAAAGGTAACCATTCCTCCATCTTTCTTTTTGAGGGACATGAATTGAGATTCATCCCCTGTCATGTGTCTAGAGCACCCACTGTCCAAATACCATTTTCAGTTTGATACTTGGGATGCTAGACACACCTGTAAAATAGGAATTTAATTCTTTATCTTTGGTACCCATGCTTTCTTGGGTCCTTGAAATTTAGCAATGATGGTTTCCTTTGGAACCCATATTTTCTTAATTGAAACATTGCTTACAAGTTTTTGGCTTTTAGGATTGCATGTAGTGTATTCTTGTTTCTGTTTATCTAACTTAAACAATGTAGATTTTGGTTGAACATAAGTTGGCTTCACAAATATGTTTTTCAATGATTTCTATTTTCTCCAAGGATTATATCCTAAACCAGCTTTATCATAGACAGCTTTCTGACTTTCTAGAATTAGATTTAATTTCTCAAAGCTTAGGGTGAATTTATCTACTATAGGTTTCAGTTTTTCAACTTCTTTAGCTAACTCCTGATTTTCTTCATGCAGTTCCTTCTTATTATCCAGAAGCAGAGCATTTTCTTTTTCCAACAATTGGTTCTTAATCTTTAGCTCCTTATTCTTTAAACTAAGTTTTTTATATTCAATCATAAGCTCAGAAAAAGCATCTTGAAGTTCATCGAAAGTGAAATCATATTCAGTATTTAAATATACCTTACTTTCGTGTGCCATTAGACACAGATTTGCAGCTTCTTATTGCTGTTCTTCTTCTCCAGAGCTGGATTCATCACTGTCACTCCAAGTAGCCAGCATAGCTTTCTTTCTTAACCTTTTCGGAGCCTTTTTTAATAGAGGATAGTCTGTTCTGAAGTGTCCAGGCTTTTTACACTCATAACAAACATATTGCTCCTTATGGTTATTTTTTTTGCTTTGCTCCCCCTTGATTACAGGCCTTTTCTTGAAATTTTCTCTATTTCTTCTGAAGAATTTTCTGAACCTTCTTGTAATCAGGGCCATTTTCTCACTGTTGTCAAATTCAGAATCCTCGCTCTCAGCTTCATGTAGTGTGGACTTAAGAGCAATGGTTCTGCGTTTCTTGGGTTCGTCCTCCTCAAGGTTCTGTTTCATTGAAAGCTCATGAGTCATTAAGGAACCCAGCAGTTCTTCCAGTGGGAGTGAGTTGAGATCTTTGGCTTCTTGAATGGCAGTGACCTTTGCTTCCCAAGCTCTAGGAAGAGACCTAAGAATTTTTCGAACAAGATTGCTGTTAGAATAAGATCTACCAAGGCTTTTCAAGCCATTTATAATATCAGTGAATCTAGTAAACATTTCAGTTATAGATTCACTATTTTCCATTCTAAATAATGCATACTTATGCACTAGCATACTGATTTTAGATTCTTTGACCTGGTTAGTGCCTTCATGTGTAACTTCCAGCCTATCTCAGATTTCTTTAGCAGTCATGCAAATAGATATACGATTAAACTCATTTGCATCTAAAGAACAGTAAAGAACATTCATGGCTTTTGCATTCAGCTGAGCCATTCTTTTATCATGGTCATCCTAGTCAATCTCAGATTTGAATAAGGTGATGCCATCTACAATCTTAGTTAGTATGTGAGGTCCATTGACAATAACAGTCCATAAATCATAGTCAAGTGCTTGAATAAAAATACGCATACGATATTTCCAATAAGTAAAGTTTGTGCCATTGAAAAGAGGTGGTCTATTGGTAGATTGCCCTTCGGCAACAGAGGATCCCATAGTGGCTGCCATGACCTTTAACTCTTGATTGTTAGATCAAAAAGTTACTATGAGTACCAGACTCTGATACCACTAGTTGCCCAGAGGTGCAGCCCAAAAGGGGGGGTGAATTGGATCTTTTAAAAATAAATGTGTCAAGAGTGTGAGTTATTGTTATCTTTCAATAACTTGCAAATTTAGCAGTGGAAATAAAATTGCACAAATGAATCAGTGAATAAGAAGAGGAAAGAGAGAAAACCACAAACGCAAACACTAAGGTTTATAGTAGTTTGGTGCGCTCCCAGCACCTTCGTCCACTCCTCAAGCCTAGCTTGAGATTTCACTATAATCCAGCAGATTACAGCCTGATTGTTTTTCGGGCTCACAATCAAAAATTCAGTTGGTTTTTCCAAGCAACCAACCGAAAACCTTTTGTTTTCCGGGATCACAAACAACCCACTTGGTTTTCAGATAAACCAACCAAAAACTTTACACCGTTTGTTTTTCCGGGCTCACAAACAACCCAATTGGTTTTCAGACAAACCAACAAAAAAAAAATTTCTTGTTGAATACTCTCGATTCAGCAACTTCCAATCAAGGCTTGGAATAGCCTTTACAAGTTTCAAATGAATGAAACTGTTACAGCAACAATTAATCTAAATAAATGAAAGCTGTAACTGGAAAACTTAAAGCTTCAAAATATTTAGAATGAATCAATAAAAATAAAGCTGAAGCCGATGAAGAAGTTGGCTATGAAAAAATGTCCCAATGCTTGAGCAGCAGCTCTTCTCGATTCAATGTGAAACTTCGACTGATTTCTTCATAGGAGTAAGTTTTAGATGAGTGCCGGTGAGGATGATGAACTGTTAAGCTTTTTCTTCTCTTTTTCTCAGTGAAAACCTTTTTGTTTTCAATAGAATCTTTTTTCTTTTCTTGTTGTTTTCCTTCTGAGGTTTCCTCATATTTATAGACAAATTCTTTGGCGGAATTTGAATTCTTTCCGTTCTGATGAGAATCTTTTTCTGTTACAGAAGAAGACAAAAGTCGTTCAAAGCTTTCCGTTGTGGTTCCAGCAGTGCAAGGGCTGACTCATGTATCTCAGGGGTCGACTCATGTTCATTCTGGATCGGCACTTCAAGATGTTGAGAAGGCTCATGCTATGATATCTTCAAAGGGGCGACTCTTTAACCTTAAGGGTTGACTCATCTTTAAACACAAGGGTCGACTCTTTAAACACAAGGGTCGACTCATACTATAGTTTTTCGGCGGATGCTGAGACTAAGCAGGGGTCGACTCTTCAAACGCAAGGGTTGACTCTTCAATTTCGGAGGTCGAGTTATTTTGAACAAGGGTCGACTCTTCAGACTTTGTCTCAGGCGGTAAAAGCTTTCTGTCTAATTTGAACTACACAAGGGTCGACTCATATTTTGCGGGGGTCGACTCATTGACTATGCTGCTTGAGTAAAACATACCAGAATCAACTTAAACTTGTCCTTTTTGCTTAGGGGTTGACTCAAGTTTTTCAAACAGAAAACTTTAGACTTCATCTCTGATCTCCATGGATTAGATTAAGATCATTTTCTTTTAGAACATGTCCAATGAGATGTTTGCGAAGAACTTATGATTTTACAGTGCTTCATTTCTTCTGATTTTTTTTGACTTATAAAACTTCACAATTAAGCCAATATCATTAGTACACAACATTAACTCAAGTGTTTGGTAATCATCAAAATTCATCCTTTAGGGTTGACAGATGCTCAAAGAAGTTTGAGATGAATCAAGGTGATTGACAGAATCTCTTACTACTTCGACCTCTATTTTTATTGAGATGATCGATCGCTTCTACCAGGAGCCGAGAGCTAGTCAAGCCCATCAACCTAGTCATTCTCGTCCACCTCGTCCTCCACCAGAGTTTAGGGCCTGAAGATCCACCATCTATCGTCCTTATCGTGGCTCGCTATCTTCCTCATCTTCTTCCACCTCTTCAAATGAATCTAGAGCTTAGGAACCTTCCTTTCTTTCTCATTTTGTATAGATTCCTAAGTTTTGATTTAAAACTAACTCCTACGCACCATACCTACAGATTTAATGAATTATACTTGTACTTGAACTTAGTTACTTAATGAATATCTACAGTTTAAGTTGAAATGACATGTGTTTATCTGTTTTTGTGACATGTGCTTGATTATCTATTTTATATGCTTCAATATTGTAATTCTATTTGATGAACGAATATTTTAGTTTGAATGTTCAAGTATTTCTCCTTATTTATCTTGTGAAATGATCATCTCTTAAGTTCCCTCCTTATTGATAACGACAAAAAGGGAGAGAAAAAAAGCAAAAAAGCTCAAAAGAAGATCAAAAGAAAAGTAAAAAGGGCAAGAAAAGTTTAAGCAAAAAAAGAATAGATATACAAGAATGAAAAAATGGCATCAATAACAAAGATATAAGTATAGCATATAAACTGCTATGGAGGTAAGAAAACTAAGCAAGTTAATATAAAATCTATGAAAATGTTAATTTGAAATTCTCTTTTAAAAGTTATATTCGTACATCAAAAAGGGGGAGAATTACTTATAAACCTTATGATAAAAGTAAATTCAATCAATTAAGTATAGAGAGTGAATGGTATCAAGCAAATATAAACTCAATTTAAAAGGATATTATCACTGTATGAATTTTGGAAATATAAAATCAGATGTTATTCCTGCTTATATCTCCTCTCTAAATTTACACTCAGTTCTAAAAAATATTATGACTGATTTATATCACTCTCTTTTGGACCTCAAAGGTTTTGTCATCATTAAAAAATGGAAGAATGTTGACCCTAAAAGGTTGATTTTGATGATATAAAATAATTGAGTAACATGATAATTACTATTGCCTTGGTTTAAATTGATTGATTTCAGGAAGTAAAAAAGAAACTCTCAAATGAAAATCATCTATTTGAAGCTCTATATCAAGAAGCATAACTCCAAAAAAGCCATGAAAACAATCCTAGGAAGCTCATATGTAGGTACAGAAAATTTCATCCTGAGCTACTTCAAAAGTCGACACTAAGTTTGGTACGAATCGACCCTAACACACTATCTCTAATTAATACGCATTCACAAGCCGACTCTAGCAGATCGCGAGTCGACCCCAGAACAATCTCAGATGATAGATAGAAAGCCATGAAATACATCACATTGGCGAGTTGACCCATAAAGTTTATAAGACGATTCTAGTCTAACAAGAGTCAACCCCAGAGACAAGCGAGTCAACCCGAGAGACAAGCGAGTCAACCCCTGAATGCCTAAGAGAAAAGACAAAGAGCTAAAAAATTCATCGCATTGGCGAGTCAACCCATAGGATTCACGAGTCGACTCTAGTCAAACAAGAGTCACCCCAAAAAATAATGAGTCCCTGAACGACCGCAGTGGAAAGATAGAGAATAGTAAAACTTAATTCATTAAAGAGTCAACTTCAGAAAACAATAAGTCGACTTCTATCACTAGACGAGTCGACCCCTAAACTTAGAGAGTCGACTCCACAGTATACATAGAAGAAAGATAGAGTGCAGTAAAAGTAGAAACAAGCTCGAGTCGACCTCTGAAGATCACAAGTTGACTCTTAGAGATCATGAGTCGACCCCAAAAGATGTTGAGTTGACCCCTCTACGCCTATCCACAGTAACAATTGGTTCTTCTATGAGTCAGAACGACTATTTTTATCTCACAACAGCTCTTTTACCTATCTAAAAGCTAGGAGTGTGTTCCAGCCTCTTCCAAATGGTATAAATGCATCGGAACACCAAAGGATAAGATGAGCTCAAGTAGTACAAAGAAAAATTTACTAGAGCAAGAAAGAGAAAGAAAAAGGAAGAGAGCTTCAAAAAGAAAATTATTTAAGAGCATTTATAGTGAGATGAACGATCACATCTTCTATAGCTGATAATTGGTGAAGTGCATTCAAGATCAATCAAAGCCAACCAACAAAGTCAAGCTACATTTATTTCTTTGTGTTTATTGTTTAAGGTTGTACTTTATTATACGTGCACTTAATTCTTTCTATACTCTGTCGTACCAAGTTTCAGAGATTGAAATTTGAAAAAAGGTTTATCCAAATCTTGAATTGGATAGTATTAAGCCTGAGTTAGGCTCGGTATAGATTTTGGTTATTTGTTTGGAAAAATAAATTGGGTTGTTTGAGAGCCCGAGTAAAATAATCAGTCTAGGTTTTGGTTGATTGCCTATAAAAACCAAGTGGATTCATTGTGAGCCCGTGTAAAACAATCAAACTATAATTCTAGAAAGATTATAGTGAAATTTTCAAAAAGAAAGTCTTGGGAAGCAGATGTAGGTGCAGGGTTGACACTGAATCACTATAAATTTTGTGTGTTTGCATTTGATTTGCTTGCATTAATTTGTGCATATTTACTTATTACTCATTTGCTAATATTAATATTCATCTGCCAAGCTTTTTATCCTGCTGCATTACTTTTAAGTTTTCAAAAAGCCCAATTCACCCCTCTCTTGGGCTGCATAGCTAGATAGCAGGAGGAAATGAGAATGAACGAAGATGTTGGAGGAGGGCTTAGTCGGGCTGAGATGGTCATGCATCGGACACCCGACCGAAAGGGAGGAGGAAGGCGAGGGGTAGCTCTAATGCGCGGCCGAAATGGAGGAAAAAAAGATGGTAGGTATGGATTAGGGATTACTGGATTAGTGGGGTGTCGGGCAGTTTTTCCCTCAAAATGGATTTTAAAATAAAAGGATAAATTACTAATTTTTTGCTCGCCATTAACGACGTTAGAACTCTGGCGGAAGGTTGGGGCATAGTTGGTGTGGACACCAGTGCCAGATCAGCCAGCGCTCGAGTCTACGATCGCCACAGGGTCCAGCCAGCTTGACTTTATTTTGGATTGATTTTATGTTAATTTTGTTTTATTTTAGGAGCTTGTTTGCATATTGTTATTTTACGGCTTTTTGGGATTATTTTCTTTGTAGGGGTCTATTTGTCATTTTGTGACCCTATATATATAGGTCCATACACTTGTTTAGGTTTGATGATTGATTGAATGAATTAGCCTCCTTCTTTCTTTGAAACCCTGGTGTGAAGCCACAGTCAGGGCAGGTACGAAGCCTGGTTCTTCCTCCGCCTCTCCTCCCTTCCTCTTCTTCCTCCTCCTCTCTCTCTTCTCTGCATTGTCCTGCATCAACTTTGGTATCAGAGCAGGCCAGGCTTTGCCTCTATTGCCAAAGCCCCAGGTCCTCCTCCTCTTTCTTATCTCCCAGTCCCGTCTTCTTTCATCTGGCCCACACCTCACACCCGTTTCATCAGGCTTCACAAAAAAAAAAAATTAGGATCCCTTCATCGATTCATCGCACACCCGGCTCCTTCCCCTCTCCTCGTCCCAGCGCATCTTCCGATCCACCCCTTTCCCTCTCCTCATCCGAGCGCCGCACGCCCTCGAGCGCCTTGCCGCCACATGCCGCCGTGCTCTGGGTCACCGCCAAAGAACGTCGCGCCCCACGGTGGCTTCGCTGTGCCCTGCTGTTGTCGGAAGAAACGCCGGCCGTCGGAAGCTTGCAACTGACTGCTCCTGTCGCCACAGGCCATGGGCCGTAGCCGGATCCTCTACTCGTCACACAACCGCCGCCGTGAAGACCATGATCTGTCGAGTCCGTCGGTGGTTGAAGACTGACTGCACTAACGGGTAAGCTCCAAACACGTTAACCCGCTAGCCTGGCTCCGCACAAAAAAAAAAATAAATAAAAGAGAAAAAAGAGTGTCACGTGACCTGTATGTGACGGATCCATAACGGGTTATCAGAACAGGTCGCGCCCGATAACCCGAATCCAACCGGATCTGAGGGGGAAAAAAAAGAAAAAAAAAGGAAAAAAAAAGAAAAGAAAAAAAAAAAAGTGTACATGTTCATCTTCTTTCTTTTCCCGCGGCCTTCCCCTCCTTCACCGTCGTCGCCGGACTCGTAGCGTCGGGCCGCCTGTCACCGCTTCCGCCTTGCCATCTCCCGCTTACCCTCCGCGACCGCCCGCGGCGCCGCCCCGCCCGCGGCGCCGCCCCGCCCGCTGCCGTCGCCTCCACCGCTACCACCCCTCGCCGATCTCCGCCTTCACCGCCGTTTTCTCGGCCTAGCAACACCGCCGCCTCCGCTCGTGCCTATCCGCCTCCGCCTGCGCCGCATCATAGCCTTCGAACTCCGCCGCAACTTTCCCTTCATCTTCCGCTTCCGCCGCACACAACCCTTCTCCCCTTCGCCGTCGGCCCCCCCTTCTCCTTCCCCGAGCTCTACCGCCTCCATCACCCCCCCCCCCCCCTCTTTGACCCCACCAAAGCCCACCGGAGCCCGGCAGAGCGTCGCTTCACCCCGCCGGTGCCGCCTTCTTTTTTTCCTCCCCCCTCCCCTTCGAAACCAGAGGGTTTCGGCATCGAATCCCCCTCCCCCCCACCCTTTCCCCCTCTCACATCTCCCGCTCCTTGTTCACCCACCAGCCCCTAAACCCAACCCGACGACAGGCCCTCGAACCCAACACATCTAAACGCCCCATCCTTCCTCCACGGGCCGACTTCATGCGACCTCCCACACTCCTTCCTTTCGGGCCCAACAAGCCCGAAGGACAACCCGCCACCTTTCCCGCCAAGAGGTCCAACAGGCCCGCGTCATATCTTCAATTCACGGGCCCAATAAGCCCTTTTCCTTCATCTTGCCATCACAACAAGCTTTCATTCCATTCGGCCCAAACCCCATCAGGCTCACAACCTGCAGGTCCCTTTCTTCTATGCAAACGGATCACTGTCATCAGGCCCACCAAATCTTTTTCAGAGTTGCCGAGTTCAGGTCCACTGAACTGCTGCGATCAAGTTAAATTTTTGCCAATTGAAGAGCCCCTCAGCTGCAACCGCGCCCCTGATCATCGCCCCAGTTCAGGTCAGGTTTCTTCCCTCACTGAAAATTTCTATTTGTTTGTCTAAATTTAGCATCAATTAACTCTTCAGTGCTCTATTGATATTGTTTCCTGAAAATTTCAACATACACACTCCAGACAACACCAAAATTCTAGTAGTGGCCTATTTTTGCTATTAATTATAGGTACCTAATTTACCATGGATGCCCGCATCGAAGCCTTACTGAAGGCAGTCGAAAACTTAACCACTAAATCTATCCAAACCAATGCCCGCCTCGAGTCGGTTGAGTCCTCCCTACAAAGGCTCATCGAATCCAAAGAAGATAGCACCGCCCACTTCCCCGGTCTAGACTTCGCTGAAACTCTAGAACTCCACGGCTCTGTTCGGCAGGTTAATTTTAACAACATACCCTTACCAGGCCATCAACATGCCTACCCTTACCCTAGAGGATCGGGCACCTTCCCTAATGCTGACCGAGGTCATCACTATAATGTGGAACCTAGACAGCCTCGTGACCTTGATGACAATGTGATGAAAGGCATTCGGGTTGAGGCCCCCACATTTGATGGTCGCCTTGACCCAAAGGTCTTCTCAGATTGGTTGCACGAAATGGACCACTTTTTTGAGTGGTATAATTTGTCTGAAGACAAGAAGGTCCGGTTTGCCCGAATGAAGCTCATTGGTCGAGCCAAACTATCTTGGCAAAACACTGAACAACTTTTGGCTAGGAGACGTCAACCTACCATAACTGAATGGGTTGAAATGAAGGAAAAACTTAAAGAAAAATACTTGCCCCTTAGCTACAAAGATGATCTTCTTGATCGATGGAATAATTTGAGACAAGGTACCTAATCGGCCATGTTTGAGAGGCGCCTGAACATTCAGGGCACTTCCACGAATCTTAATTCGTCAAGGTCCAAGCCTTCTGTAGGGTCCACTACTCCTAGGCCCCCTCCTACTGCCCCTGTCCCAAGCCGAGACACTAACGGCAAAGGAATTCTTGGTGAGCCTCCCAAACCACATTCCAAAATTCAGTATTACAAATGCCAAGGTTTTGGTCACGTTGCCTCCTAATGTGCTAACAAATCTTTTGTTATTGCTCAGCAAGAGCAGGAAGGTGACATAGATGACTTAGAGGAGCAAATCTATGAACCAAACCTCGATGACATTCAGGATATTAAGGAAGAGTGTGATGATGGACCTGATACCCTAGAAAACACCAGCACCACACTCATATCATTTGCATGCAATAATTCAGTCAACAGGCTCGTAGGCATGAGTCTATTTGAGGTAGCGCAGGGTTACACGACTAGAAAACCTTTAGATCTCTTACCCATGTCACATATTAGGATTTCCGAGTCTGTACATGCACTAACACAGCACATTCATGCACGTACTGCTCAATCTATGGGGAAAGCTGATTCCCACAAGCAAACCAAAGAATTTCAAACTTAGGGTTATGTAATGATCCGTCTTAAGGAATTGCAGTCTTTTAGTGTTGGACCATTCAGGGTGTTGCACAAGGATGGCACTGACACCTATATCATTGACTTCCCATTTGATTTTGGTAATAGCCTTACTTTTAATATTAAAGATTTGGTTGTAATCCCTGATTACTCTTTTGTTGAACCCTCTCATGAGCCCGATGCTTATCCTATTACTGATTCCATGCCATCTTCGCTTGCTTTTCTCCTCCGTTGAGCACAAAAAGAGTATATTGATACTATTTTAACCAAGCAAATAATTTTTACAAGTGATGGAGGCATCCAGCATTTTCTGATTCGTTGGCGAGGAGGACCAAAGTCCGACTACACTTGGATTCAGCACGAGGAGCTACACCATATTGACTCGGACTTATTGGAGTACGACTGGGGCTACATCGAGCCACTCTCGTCGAGGTCGACTTCCTCTCACCCGAGGGGAGTTGGTGCGAACACCAGTGCCAGGTCAGCCAGCGCTCAAGTCTACGATCGCCACAGGGTCCAGCCAGCTTGACTTTATTTTGGATTGGTTTTATGTTATTTCATTTTGTTTTATTTTAGGGGCTTGTTTGCATATTCTTATTTTAGAACTTTTTGGGATTATTTTTTTTGTAGGGGTCTATTTGTTATTTTGTGACCCTATATATATGGGACCATACACTAGTTTAAGTTTGATGATTGATTGAATGAATTAGCCTCCTTCTTCCTTTGAAACCCTGGTGTGAAGCTACGGTCAGGGCCAGGTGCGAAGCCTGGTTCTTCCTCCGCCTCTCCTCCCTTTCTCTTCTTCCTCCTCCTTCCTCTCTTCTTTGCATTGTCCTGCATCAATAGTACCACCAATTCGTAACTTCTAGGATATAAATGAAAAAATTATAACTTTTGGGGTGTAAGTGCAAATTACGAAAAGATGAAGCCACAAAGGGGTTTCTCTATAATTTACCCTTTAATCAATCCATGATTGCATACTGTTGTGCCGATTCCTGTTTGCCTAAAAATATGCTAAACAGATCGTTGTTAGAACCGACAAACAAAGTTTAAATTAATTTTACTCTTACTTGTTCTACTCGAAGAATAGTGGTCGTAAGAGGTCGATCCACAGGGAGGCGATTGGAGTTGCTTAAAAATTAAAACGTTCACTCGGATTTGAAATCGATTTTTGAATGATAGAAGAAAAAAATATTATTTTGAGGATGTTGAATGTTTTCTAATTGAAACTTACGGAAAGACAGGTACTTAAATTTAAAGAGCATTTATATATTTAATAAAAAAGAAAGCTCTGGCATAAGATGGATGAAAACAGTGCTAGGAATATTGAAGACTGGAACATCAATTGCATGAAAGAAATTTTAATGTATTGCATAAAAAAGAAGAAAGATTAAAGAATTTGAGGAACGAAAATTAAAAACAACAGAAATTAAAAACTTTAGTATAAATAAAACTCTCTATTAAAATAAAACTAAAAACCCCAAAACAACATGCTCTCAATTAAAATTCAAACTCAAAACACATTGCTCTCAATTAAAATTCCAACTACAAACAACACATTGCTCTTAATTAAAATAAAACTAAAAAAAAAACAAAAAACAAAAAACTAAAAAAAAGAAAAAAGAAACACAATGCTCTGTTTTCAATGAAGTTGAAAACAGAGCACAACACTCTCTCTTCTCTCCCCTATTCCGCCTCCACCCTGCACAGAGAGCTCCGCCCCCTTTCTTCTCCTCCCGTCCTCCTCTTATAGATCGCCGAAGACCTTCAAGCCCGCGATGGATCCCGGGAGAGGAGGAGGGCGCGGTCTGCGGTCGTGTGCGGGATCACCTCTTCGGAACGGATGCGGGATCTCGGCTGCATCACGGGATGAGCAGAAGCGGAGGAGGCTGGATCTTGGGATGATGACGTGATCCGGGGTTTGGACGCGATCTGTGAGGCGGGATCACGGGAAGGAGGCTGGGATTTGCTGCTGCGGCTGGAACGGATCCGTGGATGGATGCGTTGGCTGGAAGGGAGCGAGATCGCTGGAGGAGGCGGTCATGGCTTGGATCCGGGTGCTGGGACGTTCATCGCGCGGGCTGCTGATTTGGAATTCCTTCTTTGGACCACGGTGGAGAGGCGGGAGTGCATCACGGGAGGAAGAAGCTCTATGGATCATTTGTGATGTGCGGAAGAGCTGGGATGCTAGGAGGACGCCGATCATGGCCACGGTGGAGGCTGGGATCACGGACTAGCGTCCGCATCACGGGCGGCTGGACGCGATCATAGGAGAGGCGGTCATCCGGGCTAAGAGAATGGCTAAGGGGTTTGTGGACTGCACGTGGAGATCACTGGGTCGGAGGAACGGATGATGGCATGATACGTGGACGGCTGGGAAATCGCTCGGGATCATTTAGGAGGAGCCGTTTATGGAAGAAATCTAGTGCGGATGCGGCTTCGCAGGAAGCTGGGATTTGATCTGGATGCGTCACGGATCTGGAAAATTCTGGGAGCACGTTGGGATTGAAGGCCGAAGACTGTTGATGATGGAAGAGATCCGGTTGCATCGTGAGGCTGAGCTCCATCACATGAAGATGCTGGCTTGACTTGAGCTCGGGCTGCCGGGCATTGGGCTCAAACCCAATGTTAATTGGTTTCTTGGATTACTTGCACTCAAACACAAATACAACGTTAATTAGTTAATTTTATTATTAATAATTAGCTAAAATACTAATTAAGATGGTATGACGATTGCACTTTTGTGCTCTCATCACACCCCCCAACTAACTTATTGCTAGTCTCTAGCAATTTAGTGCGAAAATGATAAAAGTGCAAAAGTGTTATTATTATATAAATATACTAAGATAAATACTCACTTTCGTAGAGTATTATGATTGCACTTAGCACGTGCAACAAGCCGTTAAACCCCTAGGTTATCCTAGTGGACGAGTGTTGTCTCGTGAGGGTTTGCAAAGAAGTTACCCACAAACTTCATTAGTTAGGGATTTCCAAATTTTAACTTAAAATTTGAACAAGTATTTGTTGCCCAGATAGACAACCCAAGAGGGGGGGGGTGAATTGGATTTTTAAATTAACTTAGCTAATTAAAACTTTGTGGATGATTAACTAAATACTATAGCCAGTTATTTAATTAAAGCTAAGTGCTGTGAGTAATGTGTGGGGAAGAAGATGAGAGACAATGCACTACAAACACAAAGTTTTATAGTGGTTCGGAGCTAACCCTTGCTCCTACGTCCACTCCCCAAGTCTCACTTGGGAATTTCACTATAACCCCCTTGGATTACAGCCGGTTGTTTTGCAAGCTCACAACCGAACTTGTTGTTTTACGAGCTCACAACGAACTCGGTCGGTTTTTCCAGACTCACCGACTAGAACCAACCCCGATTGTTTTCCCGGGCTCACAATCAAACCCTTACACTCGTTGGTTTTAAACCGGCTCACCAACCAACCTTAATCCCCTTGATTCAATCCCCCGATTGAATCAAGTAAATACACGAGATAGAAGAAAACAGAAAATAGCTTCTCAAAAAGCAGATTTAAAACAATATAATCGTAAAGGAGTTAGAAGCCCTCAAACGCTTTTAAGATGGTGAAGAGGTGTGGCTTCTGGAACTCCGGTCTCCTCTTGAAAGAGTGATCGACTTGAAAGCAGGAGGAGGAAGCTTTGAATGCTGGGAAGATGTTGGTGGAGCAGTAAATGCAGATCTTCCCTTTTTCTCATTGAAGAGCACTTAGAGAGCTTGAAGACTTGAATGCTAGGAGTGGAATGTGTGTTCTCTACCTTGCTACAGTCTTCTGTGGCTATTTAAGCCAACCCCCACGGAAACTAGCCGTTACTCTGCTTTTTCTGGCCGTTCTGCACACTCTGCGCAGCCTGACAATGTGACCGTTGGTGGGTTGGAGTCGACTCGCGCGATCAGGAGTCGACTCGAGCTTTTCCGGAGTCGACTCGGCAACTGTTCCCAGTTTGAATTAAAGTTGCCGTCTTGACTGGGAGTCGACTCGTCTTGACCCGGAGTCGACTCGCCAACTTCTGGCGCTGACCTGGCAATTTTGGAGTCGGCTCATCCTCTGTAGTCCGTGGATCCAAATTTGAATTTTGTCCACTCGAGTCGACTCGACTGTCCTGGGAGTCGACTCGAATCTCAGAGCCCGAACTCCCGATTCTCTGTCTTTTGGCTCATCCAGTCTTGGAGTCGACTCGAACTTCCTTGGAGTCGACTCGGCTCTCAGTTTCCGAAAGTTGGTCTTCTGCCTTTTGACGTGAAGCTTGTCTTGGAGTCGACTCGAGCTGTCTGGGAGTCGACTCGAATCTCAGAGGCAGTAACATGGTCTTCTGTCTGTCGATGGTCGCACAGTCTTGGAGTCGACTCGCGTACTGCGGGAGTCGACTCGAATCTCAGAGTCCATAAAACGCTCTCTGACTTTTTCTTTGTGTACCGCTGGGAGTCGACTCGCGTTCCACTGGAGTCGACTCGAATCTCAGAGTCCATAAAACGCTCTCTGACTTTTTCTGTGTGTACCGCTGGGAGTCGACTCGCATTCCACTGGAGTCGACTCGAATCTCAGACCTGAAAAACTGCTCTTCTGTCCTTCTGTCTGTTTTCAGTCGGAGTCGACTCGTACTGATCAGGAGTCGACTCGAGCTCGTGCCAGTGACCTTGATACGCTTGGAGTCGACTCGTGAAACTCGGGAGTCGACTCGTATCTCAGACATTGGTTCATGCAGACTTCTTAACTTATCCAAAATGCTATGAACCAAGTCTAGAGACACTTGGACAGGATTTTCACTGAAACACTCAATTGAATTCATTAGTAATCACAAGATATACTCAAATGCTTTGAGCTCATCAAAATCAAACGGGGTTTTAATCGATCACTCCACAATCTCCCCCTTTTTGATGATGACAAAACTTTGAGTATATGTAAAATGAGTTGCTCAGTAAATAATGAAATAAACTCCATAAATGAATTCAAATGTCTGATAATTTAATTTATCCAAGTTTGAAAGGAGTGAAACATTAAATTTCGGAGTTAAAGTTCCCCCTTTCATTTGGAATTATATAAGCCTTCATATTCTGCAATCAATTGTTTGGCTTATATGACATTAATGATTTAGCTTGATTAAAATTCAGATTCTCCTCCTCAACATATGCATTCAACTATGTTTTGATTTTCTGAATTTCCTTTTAATGCTTTGAAATTTTTGAACTAAAATTTTTGTTTTTAGAGGGAAAATCTGTCAATTTGTTCTTGAGTAGGATTCAGCTAATCTCCGAATATCCCTTGAATAGATTCTGGAGATTACTCCATTAGGAGCCCCAAAAGAGAGATAATGAGCCTCGAGGTACCGAATCCACTTAGAACAAATTTATGTGTGTTTTTAAGAGTTTATCGTTTTATTTATTTCCATTGATTTCTTTTACATATTTTTTAATATTTCTCCCCTTTTACATATTTTATACTTACACATTTCTCCCCCTTTTTGTCATCATACCAAAGAGGAGGTAATCACACACAATCAATGGCACAAATGGCACAGTTAATCATCAAATGGCACAGAAATGAAGATAAGATGTCTACTCATTGTATTGATATGAAGGTGAATACATTTGAGCATACAATAGGTAAAGCAAGAACAATACAAAAGAAGACAAAACACAACTCAAAATCATCTATGACCTCCTCGAGGATGTGGCTCCCCCTCTCGAGGATACATCTCCTCCTCTGGAGGATGTGGCTCCCCCTCTCGAGGATACATCTCCTCCTCTGGAGGATGTAGCTCCCCCTCTCGAGGATACATCTCCTCCTCTGGAGGATGTAGCTCCTCCTCTCGAGGATGTGACTCCTCCTCTCAATCGGCTCTGCTCCATGAGGAGGGCGACTGCCTCTGTAACATGGCCCAGCTGCGTGATAATAGACGTGGTGGCTCTGCTATGTGTAGTGGAGAGCTCAGTCACCGACGTCTGAAGCCCAGTCACCGAGGTCTGAAGTGCGTCCAGCTTGTCGATGAGCACATTCGACAAGCGCTCGGCCCCCTCGGTGGTGGTGTGCATGTCACGGCGGATGTCATCCCGCATCCTCCTCGTGGTGCTCGTGACCTCGCTCATGCTGTGGAACTGGGCCTGCACCAGGGTCCTAATGTTGTAGATCTCCTGCCGCACCTCAGCCGTCATGTCTGTCACGGCTGTCAAGGATGGGACCAATGCTGAGGATGGAGTGGGTGCAGGAGTGGGAGCTGGCACGGAACCTCGGAGCTCCCGGAGCAGCTCGTCCCTCAAATCTCGGACGATCTCCTGCCGCAGCTCCCGGAGCTGCTCTGGATCAATACGGACCTCCATAGATGGTGGAGCTGAGGAGGAAGGTCCGGCAGAGGTGGTAGGAGCAGGAGGAGTGGATGGAAGGTCTGGATGGTCTGGGAACTCTGGGTAGTCAGAATCTGGCTCAGGACTGGGTGATGGTCTGGTGGTCTGAGCGGTGAGAGTGGACTTCCTAACCCAGATCCCTTCTCTCTTCCGAAATCCCATCCTGTGCATGGTCCCCGTACCCAAGCGATCAATCCATCGCAAGGCACGAGAGGGTTCCTTCTCAGGAATGGAAATTTCGTACTGCCTAAAGAGAAGAGTGAATATCATTCCGTATGGGAGGGAGAGCCTAGGTCTATCCAGGGGCTCACACATATACCTATAAATGAGCTTGGGGAAGTTGACCGGGGTATCCTGAAGAATGTAAGACATAATAGCTAGGTCCCTCTCATTCACAAAATCAAATCTCCCTGTCTTAGGGAAGATGGACCTGGACAAAATGCTCAAAAGGATTCTCACTTCAATAGGAAGTGAGCTAGCAGATACCTCATCTAGGGGAGACTGAGGTGGATGCCCTAAGACGATCGTAAGGGCCTCAAATCTATCCTCAGGATGTGCAGGAGCCACCCCTACTAATGGAAGGTGGAGGATATGGGCAATGAGGTCCTCTGTGACACGCAATGGGACACCTAATACCGTGCCCTCAATACCTCCATCTCCCCGATGGACGGTACTGTAGAACTCTTGAACTAGGCCAGGATAGGTGGGAAGGTCCAAGGTGAGGAAGTACTCTAGACCCTGGGCGCTAAGCCTATCGCCTATGGTGAATCCTTCCCGGGAGAGATAGTCGAAAGTGACATACCTCCCGGAGGTGACGGCCTTCCCGGCCAACGGCCTAACATGAACCACCCTAGGCGGGGAACGATCCGGAGGAGGTTGCCTCGTGGGATCGTGCCGCGCCTTGGAGCGCCGCTCGGGACCGGCCACGAGACGGGACCTCTTTCTAACAACTCCCTTGCGAGGCATCTTGACCTAAACGAGATGAAAACCTAGAGAACGAAGAAGGATCGATAGAGGAAGCTCGGGACTGACCTGAAAAGACCTAGGAACGGACGGAAACTCAATGTCCGGCGAAGAATCGACGGAAAAAGGGCTTGGAGACGATCGAGGATGACCTAGGAGTCGGCTCTAGGGCTTTGTGAACAGTGGCGGCTTGAGAAAAAGTGTTTGCGAAACGACAAACCTAGGGTTAAAAAGTCGGATCCCGACTGCGAGTCGACTCCCCTTAGTCGCGAGTCGACTCGACCTCGAGTCGACTCCAGAAAATGCGCGAGTCGACTCCCCCTTAGGAGCCGGCTCTGAAACTTACTCGAGTCGTCTCTAACCTTGGCACGCACTTAAAAATCATGCTATAACCGTGCCAAATGAGGGAAAATCACCTAGTTGGGATCTGATTTGATGATCATTAAATAGAAACTCTATTTTAACCTCATTTTAACCATCAAAATCAATTAATCTAGTGGAAACTCCCACTAGGATGGGTCAATCACTCCTAATCTCCTCCTAAGTACACTGAACCTCTCTTCACTTAGGGGTTTTGTGAAAATATCTGCTAATTGATTATCAGTACAAACAAATTGGAGAGTCACATCACTATTCAATAAATGATCTCTTATGAAGTGATGTCTTATCTCAATGTGTTTAGTTCTTGAGTGTTGAATTGGATTTTTAGTTAGGTTTATGGCACTTGTATTATCACAATTAATGGGGATTTTATCTTGTTTAATGCCATAATCTTCTAATTGTTGTTTAATCCACAAGATTTGAGCACAACAACTCCCGGCTGCAACATATTCAGCTTCTGCAGTGGATAATGCAACCGAGTTTTGTTTCTTGCTAAACCATGAGATTAGGTTTTCTCCTAGAAATTGACAAGACCCGCTGGTACTTTTTCTATCAAGCTTACATCCAGCGAAGTCTGAATCTGTGTACCCTATTAAGTTTAGGCTAGATTCTTTAGAGTACCACAGCCCTATGTTCTTAGTTCCTATTAAGTATTTAAAGATTCTCTTAACTGCAGCTAGGTGTGATTCTTTAGGATTAGCCTGATATCTAGCACACATGCACACACTAAACATAATATCAGGCCTACTTGCAGTAAGATACAGTAAAGAACCTATCATACCTCTATAAAGTTTTTGATCTACAGATTTACCTGATTCATCTTGGTCTAACTTACATGATGAGCTCATGGGGGTGCTGATTGACTTGTTTCCCTCCATATCGAACTTCTTGAGCATCTCCTTGATATATTTGCCTTGATTGATGAAGATGCCTCCTTCAGATTGTTTGATTTGAAGCCCGAGGAAGTAGTTCAGCTCTCCCATCATGCTCATCTCAAACTCACTCTGCATCAAATCAGCAAATTCCTCGCAGAGGCGATTGTTAGTAGCACCGAAAATGATATCATCAACATAAATCTGTACTAATAACATATCCTTATTTTTCTTTTTCAGAAATAATGTTGTATCTACATTTCCCCTAGAGAATTCATGTTCTAATAGAAATTTACTAAGTCTCTCATACCATGCTCTAGGTGCTTGTTTTAGACCATAAAGTGCTTTGTTCAGTTTATACACATGATTGGGGTATTGATGATTTTCAAAACCAGGAGGTTGTTCCACATATACCTCCTCATTAATAAACCCATTTAGAAAAGCACTTTTTACATCCATTTGATATAGCTTGAAGTCCTTAGAGCATGCATATGCTAATAATAGTCTAATAGCCTCAAGTCTAGCTACGGGAGCAAAGGTTTCATCAAAGTCTATACCTTCTTCTTGATTATAACCCTTTGCTACTAGTCTAGCCTTATTCCTTATAACAATTCCATTTTCATCTAGCTTATTTTTATATATCCATTTTGTACCTATAATTGGATATTCAGAAGGTCTCTCTACTAGATCCCACACTTTGTTTCTAGTAAATTGGTTTAGTTCTTCTTGCATTGCATTTATCCAATTTACATCATTTTCGGCTTCTTCTATATGTTTGGGCTCAAAGTGTGAAACAAAAGCTAGATGGTTATTCAAATTTCTAAGGGATGCTCTAGTCCTAACGGGTTGGGATGGATCATCTAGAATTAGTTTCTTAGGATGCCCATGAGCATACCTCCAAGCTTTAGTTAGCCCATGATCCACTATAGGCTCTTGGTTTGATGATTCTCCTTCAATCAACTTTTGATTATCATCTTGTAATCCCATCTCATCTATCTTTTCTTCAAGTATTTCAATATCATCATCAAAATTAACCTTCTTACTAGATGAGATGTCACTAGAGTCATCAAAAACAACATGTATAGATTCTTCTATAACTAGGGTTCTTTTATTAAAGATTCTATAGGCTTTACTAGTTGTAGAATAACCTAGGAATATTCCTTCATCAGATTTTGGATCAAATTTCCCTAGATTATCTTTCCCATTATTATGTACAAAACACCTACATCCGAAAACATGAAAATAGTTAACCTTTGGTTTTCTGTTTTTCCACAGTTCATATGGTGTTTTCTTTATGATGGGTCTTAATAGAACTCTATTTAATACATGGCAAGAAGTATTAATGGCTTCTCCCCAAAAGTACTTAGGGAGGTTACTTTCACATAACATCGTTCTAGCCATTTCCTCTAGGGTTCTATTTTTTCTTTCCACAACTCCATTTTGTTGTGGTGTCCTAGGTGCTGAGAAATTATGGGTTATCCCCTTTTTACTACAAAATTCATCAAATAATTGATTTTCGAATTCGGTACCATGGTCACTTCTAATAGCTATAACTGAGGACTCTCTAGCATTTGTTACTTTCTTATGGAACTTCTTAAATATAGAAAATGCTTGATCCTTATGCGCTAGAAACATGACCCATGTGTACCTAGAGTAATCATCTACTATAACTAGACCATATTTATTTCCACCTAGGCTTGTTGTTCTAGTTGGACCAAATAGGTCCATGTGTAGTAATTCTAGAGGCCTAGAAGTAGAGACACATTTTATGGATTTAAAAGAGCTTCTAGATTGTTTGCCAAATTGACATGCTTCACATATTTTGTTCTTTTCAAATTTTAATTTTGGCAAACCTATCACGGAGTCTCTTTTAACTAGTTTAGTTATTGTGTCCATGCTTGCATGACCTAACTTACGGTGCCATAACCAACTAGCATCATTTTCTTTAGTTTCATTAACAACTAAACATTGGTTATGTTTTGTAAGGTCTTCTAGATCTACCACATATACATTTCCACGTCTCATCCCTTTAAAAACTAAACTATTATCATTAGGATTTGTTATAATACATAGTGATGGTTTAAACATAACATCATATCCTTTATCACATAATTGACTAATGCTTAACAAGTTATGCTTAAGACCATCAACATATCTAACATTATCTATAAAGGTAGAAGGGGTGATTTGAACTTTACCAATACCAATGATGTGACCTTGGTTGTTGTCTCCAAAAGTCACAGCACCTCCCTTCTTAGCTTCAAGGGTGAAAAATTGATCTTTATTACCCGTCATGTGCCTTGAACAGCCACTATCCAAATACCAGCAGTTTTTGTTGACCTTGGCTGCAAGACACTCCTACACAAGCAAATCATGTCATCTTAGGTACCCAAGTTTTCTTGGGTCCTTCATGGTTAGTCAAGTTGGTTCCTTTTGGAACCCATACCCTTTTATTTTTTCTTTTAGTTTTACTTTTCCTAAAATTACATGCATTTGCTTTATGTCCTACTATTCCACAACAAAAGCAAGTTATTTTCTTAATTTTAGTTTCCCCAGCTTTAACAAAGAAGTTACTAAGAAGTTTTTGCTTATTCCTTGGTTTATACCCTAAACCCGCTTTATTAAATACGGCTCGTTGATTATTAAGTATCATGTTTAACTTTTCAGAACTATATGTAAATTTTTCAACTAAGGGTTTGTATTTGTTTAGTTCTTTAGTTAATGTCTGATTTTCGGTTTTTAGATCATTTAGCTCTTTAGTTAGATCCTTGTTTAAGACTTGTTTATGGTTTTTGAGATCTGAAAATTTCTTTGTTAGTTTCTCAATATCTTTCGTTAAGGTGTTAGTCTTCTTAATTAGGAGTTGGTTGCTTGTCTTAAGTTCTAGATTTTCTTTGGTGAGATTATCTTTATCCTTAATTAATGAATCATGCTTATGAATATAACTTTGGTTAGTTACTTTTAGTTCTCTGTTTTTAACATTTATATTCTTATACTCAATCATTAATTCATTGAACGCATCATAAAGTTCATCAAATGTAAAATCAAAATGCGTATCGGAAATTACCTCATTTTCGTTGGCCATGAAACAGAAATTGGCCTTCTCTTCTTGTTCTTCATCCGATGATGAAGATGATGCGTCGGAGTCCGATAGGGTGGTGACAAGTGCCTTCTTCTTCTTGTACTTACTCCCCTTCTTCAGTAAGGGGCACTCTGCTCTTATGTGTCCCGGCTTCTTGCACTCGTAACACCCAATCCCCTCATTTTCCCTTTCCTTACCTTTGTCTCTGCGGTAGGAATTTGAGGGACCTCTCCTTTGATGATACGTCTTCTTGTGGTTGATAAACTTCTTGAACTTGCGCACAAGAAGTGCCTCACCACCATCTTCCTCATCTTCTTCCTCTTCACTGCTGCTGCTGCAAGACAGGTCCTTGTTAGAAGAAGTAGATTTTAAAGCTATTACCTTTTTCTTATGGGAGGACTCTTCCTCGTTGTGTTGTTTCATGGTAAGCTCATGCGTCATCAGGGATCCAAGGAGCTCTTCAAGTTGAAGCTTGTTCAAGTCTTTAGCTTCTTGGATCGCCGTCACCTTGGCTTCCCACGACCTTGGTAGACACCGAAGGATTTTCCTGACAAGTTCACTGTTAGTATAGTTCTTGCCAAGGCTTTTTAGGCCATTGACAATATCAGTAAACCTAGTGAACATGTTTGTGATTGTTTCATTTGAATCCATTTTAAATAGTTCATATTTATGAACCAAGATGTTTATTTTGGATTCCTTGACTTGATTCGTGCCCTCATGGGTCACTTCAAGTCTGTCCCAAATTTCTTTTGCAGAATTACAAGTTGAAACTCTATTGAATTCATTACGGTCTAAGGCACAATAAAACACATTCATTGCTTTAGAGTTTAGTTGTGCCTTCCTCATGTCATGTTCATCCCAATCCGTTTCTAGTTTGGGTACCTTAACACCCTCTACATATGTGGATGGGATGTATGGGCCATTCACTACAATGGTCCACATCTCATAGTCTTGGGCTTGGATGAATATTCTCATCCTAGCCTTCCAGTATGAGTAGTCGGATCCATTGAAGAAAGGAGGTCTTTGGGTGGACTGACCCTCAATATGAGAAGATCCAAATGGGGTTGTCATTTTGATCTTTTAACTCTTGAGTGGAAGAGTTTTTGGCTCTGATACCACTTGTTGCCCAGATAGACAACCCAAGAGGGGGGGGGGTGAATTGGGTTTTTAAATTAACTTAGCTAATTAAAACTTTGTGGATGATTAACTAAATACTATAGCCAGTTATTTAATTAAAGCTAAGTGCTGTGAGTAATGTGTGGGGAAGAAGATGAGAGACAATGCACTACAAACACAAAGTTTTATAGTGGTTCGGAGCTAACCCTTGCTCCTACGTCCACTCCCCAAGTCTCACTTGGGAATTTCACTATAACCCCCTTGGATTACAGCCGGTTGTTTTGCAAGCTCACAACCGAACTTGTTGTTTTACGAGCTCACAACGAACTCGGTCGGTTTTCCCAGGCTCACCGACTAGAACCAACCCCGATTGTTTTCCCGGGCTCACAATCAAACCCTTACACTCGTTGGTTTTAAACCGGCTCACCAACCAACCTTAATCCCCTTGATTCAATCCCCCGATTGAATCAAGTAAATACACGAGATAGAAGAAAACAGAAAATAGCTTCTCAAAAAGCAGATTTAAAACAATATAATCGTAAAGGAGTTAGAAGCCCTCAAACGCTTTTAAGATGGTGAAGAGGTGTGGCTTCTGGAACTCCGGTCTCCTCTTGAAAGAGTGATCGACTTGAAAGCAGGAGGAGGAAGCTTTGAATGCTGGGAAGATGTTGGTGGAGCAGTAAATGCAGATCTTCCCTTTTTCTCGTTGAAGAGCACTTAGAGAGCTTGAAGACTTGAATGCTAGGAGTGGAATGTGTGTTCTCTACCTTGCTACAGTCTTCTGTGGCTATTTAAGCCAACCCCCACGGAAACTAGCCGTTACTCTGCTTTTTCTGGCCGTTCTGCACACTCTGCGCAGCCTGACAATGTGACCGTTGGTGGGTTGGAGTCGACTCGCGCGATCAGGAGTCGACTCGGCTGTAGCAGGAGTCGACTCGAGCTTTTCCGGAGTCGACTCGGCAACTGTTCCCAGTTTGAATTAAAGTTGCCGTCTTGACTGGGAGTCGACTCGTCTTGACCCGGAGTCGACTCGCCAACTTCTGGCGCTGACCTGGCAATTTTGGAGTCGGCTCATCCTCTGTAGTCCGTGGATCCAAATTTGAATTTTGTCCACTCGAGTCGACTCGACTGTCCTGGGAGTCGACTCGAATCTCAGAGCCCGAACTTCCGATTCTCTGTCTTTTGGCTCATCCAGTCTTGGAGTCGACTCGAACTTCCTTGGAGTCGACTCGGCTCTCAGTTTCCGAAAGTTGGTCTTCTGCCTTTTGACGTGAAGCTTGTCTTGGAGTCGACTCGAGCTGTCTGGGAGTCGACTCGAATCTCAGAGGCAGTAACATGGTCTTCTGTCTGTCGATGGTCGCACAGTCTCGGAGTCGACTCGCGTACTGCGGGAGTCGACTCGAATCTCAGAGTCCATAAAACGCTCTCTGACTTTTTCTTTGTGTACCGCTGGGAGTCGACTCGCGTTCCACTGGAGTCGACTCGAATCTCAGAGTCCATAAAACGCTCTCTGACTTTTTCTGTGTGTACCGCTGGGAGTCGACTCCCATTCTACTGGAGTCGACTCGAATCTCAGACCTGAAAAACTGCTCTTCTGTCCTTCTGTCTGTTTTCAGTCGGAGTCGACTCGTACTGATCAGGAGTCGACTCGAGCTCGTGCCAGTGACCTTGATACGCTTGGAGTCGACTCGTGAAACTCGGGAGTCGACTCGTATCTCAGACATTGGTTCATGCAGACTTCTTAACTTATCCAAAATGCTATGAACCAAGTCTAGAGACACTTGGACAGGATTTTCACTGAAACACTCAATTGAATTCATTAGTAATCACAAGATATACTCAAATGCTTTGAGCTCATCAAAATCAAACGGGGTTTTAATCGATCACTCCACAGTATTACTGTATGAAACTAGAATTGCAAGGACAATAAAGACTTAGAGCTATCATATTTAAGCAGACTTTAACTCAAGTTTCATTACACCCCATCTATCTGCTAACAAGTCAAGAATGTAGTGAGGTGCAAGATAGTATCATATAAATGAGTGGCTTTCACTTACTTCCAACATGATCACTCCAATTTTCAAGACTTTCCAGAGTTAAATGGTAATGAACACCCCAGATATATTTATTTATTATTTTTTTTAATCAGACTGAATGCTAAGAAGAATGACTTGTGCAATATCTAGCCTAATTAAACTTTCTAGCTAACCCATATAGCGAGTGTTAGGCCAATGACTCCCGATCCAGATGGCTCAGGGCACTAGGTGTAAAGACACCCTAACAGGCTTAATAACTCAAGTCAACTAGGCTCCAAGGCCAAATTAGTCATTCAGAGTTTAATCTCAGCCATCCTCACCTTTTTACGCGAACACTCGCTGCTTGCCAGGCAAGAGGCCCGGTTACTCAGTGAGAAGACTTAAAATAAACTCGTTTTATTTTTTTCTTCTTTTTTTTCTTTTTTTTTTTTTTTTTAATAATAATAGGGTGTTCATCACACATATAACTTTAAATTATCCAGAAGATTAAAAGTATTCATATTAGTTGTAAGTTTACATACCCCACTATTCATGTGCTTATGTGTAGGTGCTAAATCATCTTGTATCATGTTAGCAGAAGATAGGTGGGACGAAAACTCAAGCTAGAACTGCTATCATTTTTCTCAACTCAAAGCTATTCCTAGTTTATACAGCCAAAAAGATTAAATCTTGAGTTAAAAATTTGAAATCCCTTCTCTCTCTCTTTTTTTTTTATGTGCTCATCATTTTTTTTATTTTTTTTTATTTTTTTTAATGATCCCTTTTTTTTTTTTGAAATCAAAAATATTCTCACCCCCATACCTAAATCTAACATTGTCCTCAATGTTAAAGAAATTTTAGAGCAGTAATAGGATAGAGGAGAAGTTACCTGATATGGGTAGGCAAATTGACAATTGGGGCCAAAAACTCCCAAACCTGCATGTTAGTTTTTTTTTAAAAAAAAAAATTATTATTATTTTTTAATTTTTTTTATTTATATTTTTTTTATGATATTTATATGTTGGGTTGCCTCCCAAGAGCGCTAAGTTTTATGTCTTCAGCCAGACAAAATGTGGATTCATTTTTTTCAACCATTATCTAAGAATGGTTTTGGAAGAGTCCGAGGAAGAACAGTTGGCTGATGACGATCTAAGCTCATGAGAGGAATAGAATTAGGGAGCGCATGCTCGACCCCTTCATCAGAATGGGCAAGGTAAGCCTCTAAAGGGTCCTTACTATAAGTTTGTAAGAAAGTCTCCTGAACCAGACTTTCAATCATGTCAACTTCATTGATTTCTTCATCGCTTGGTGGTTGTTTACTTATGTTGAAGACATTAAGCTCGACTTTCATGTTGCCAAAAGATAACTTCAGCATCCCATTTCGACAATTGATCACAGCATTTGCTGTGGCTAAGAAAGGTCTACCTAAAATTATAGGTGTGTGACTGTCTGGATGTATTGCAGGTTCAGTCTCAAGGATAACGAAGTCCACAGGATAGTAAAACTCGTTAACTTTCACTATTACATCCTCTACAATCCCCTTGGGGTACTTCACTGTCCTATCTGCTAAGGAAAGGGTAATATTTGTAGGCTTTAATTCCCCCAAACCTAACTTTTGGTACACATAGTAGGGAAGTAGGTTCACACTGGCTCCTAAATCTAATAGAGCTCTCTGGATGATCGTCTCTCCTATTTTTATTTCAATGATTGGGCAACCAGGGTCTTTGAATTTCGGGGCAATCTGTTGTTGAATGAGAGATGAGGCTTGTGCAGCCATAACAGCTTGCCTAGGAATGCTGGTTTTTCTTTTGACCGTGGTGAGGTCTTTCAAGAATTTTGTATAGGAGGGAATTTGTCTTATGGCATCGAGAAAAGGTATATTTATCCGAACAGTTTTAAAGACTTCCATGATTTCATCAAAGTTAGATTGTTTCTTGGAGTCCTGAAGTCTACTGGGGAAGGGAACCTTGGGTTTGTATGTTTCTATAGGTTCTTCCCTTTTTTCTGGTTTGTCCTGTTCTTGACCTCTCTTCTGAATTGGGTTCTTATCGGATTCATTTTTATTTTCTTTTTCATGTTCAGGAAGTTGGACTTTATTGTCCACTTGCTTGCCAGACCTTAAAGTGGTAATTGCCTGGACTTCATAGGTCGGATTTCCATTGATTTGATACTGACCTCTTTGATCTTGATTTTGTTGTCTACTAGGGTTAGGCACTAGTTGACTAGGTAGTTCACCTTTCTTTCTATCCCCTAGAAAGTTTGCTATTTGGCTTAGACTAACCTCAAGTTTTGCAATTGCTTGCGCATGGAATTGGTTAGTCTGGGCTTGGGCTGTATTGGTCTGTTGTTGTTGCTTGATAAAATCTTGTTGTTGTTTCATCATATTAGCCATCATGGTTTCTAATGGTGAAGATTGCTGTGGGATAGGAGCATTATAGGGAGGTACAGATGGAACCAAAGATTGGTTCATTTGTGGTGGCCCTATCCTGAAAAAGTTGTTCTGAAAACCTGGTGGACCACCTTGATGCTGAATAGGTTCGTTCTGCTTATATGAGAAATTTGGGTGGAACCTATTATCAGGGTGGTAAACTGGGCTGAACGAATTGGGAGTGGGCTTCTTAAAGGCACTATATGAATTTAGAGCATTTGCTTGCTCGGCCTTTATGGTGGGCAGATTAGGGCAGCACTCCACTAGATGCTCTGGACTGTTACACAAGTCACACAAACTATATGACTCGTGATCCACTTTCATAACGGGATTTGACTCTTTAGATGACCCTGAACTAGTGGACACAGTGAAAGCATCAAACTTTTTGCCTAAATTGTTTACTCCAGTCACCAGATTGGATATAACATTTTTGAGATCTGGGTCTACTTTCATTTCATAATTACCTAGTTTCCTAGACCCGAACTCATCTCTATTTACTTCCTCACCATAGCTACTCCAATTTTGGGCATTTTCAGCTAAGTCAACAAGAAATTCATAGGCTTGATCTGGGGTTTGGTTCATGAACCTACCTTTGTGCATGGATTCGATCATGTTTCTATGTGCCGGAGGTAGTCCTTTGTAAAAGAAATGTGCTAGATCAGCCTTGTCAAGCCCATGGTGCGGGCACTTGACCAAAAGATCATGGAATCTTTCCCAAAGTTGGGAAAATTCCTCCTCAGATTTTCCTCTAAAAGTTCTTATGGCATCCTTAATTTTTTCTGTTTTAATCATGGGGTAAAATTTTGCCATGAACTTCCTAGATAGTTGTTCCCATGATGTGTGGAATTTGAAGCAAGGGAATACAGCCATGCAGCAGCACGATCCTCTAAAGTCATGGGAAACAACCTTAATTTAATACCCTCTTCATCTAAGTTTTGATTTCTAAACGTTTGACAGATTGTCAAAAATTTGTTTAGATGAATGTAGGGTTGTTCACTCTCGAACCCATGAAACTTGGGTAACATATTTATTGTTGCAGCCCGAATCTCGAATTGGGCTGCATTATTAATCGGTAATACTATGCAGGTAGGGGGACTAGCGGATGCGGGTGCAAACAATTCATTCAGGGTTCTAATATGTTCACCCATTGTAGAGATCGACGGTTGGTTTACAGTTCGCAGGTTGTGATGAAAAGTTCTATCAATCTCAGAATCAAATGGGGTTAACTTATCCCTTAATGACCTTCTACCATGCATACATTATCAATAACTTAATTAGACTCAATTTTTTAAACGAAATCCTAAAAGATAAGAAGAAGGGCTAGACCAAGATGACCACAATCAACACCACACAACAATTTGACCCTATTAGTCTTAGAGCTAAGTGAGGTTTAGTAGCTTCTTAAATCTAGTTGCACAGAGACTTATCAGGTTAAAAAAGTTCCTGAAATTCTCTCTAGATTAGACAGCTCCTAATCTCCCTTTCAGATTAAGCTTGAGCTTACCAGTTAAGTGATCCAGTAACCAGTGACCAGAAAAGTCCCGGGGTGTGCGGTGGTGCCAGAAGGGATACACCGATACCACAATACCCGTAACAGTTCTCACTGTTGTAAAACTTTCCTAGACATCACCAATTACTAAATTCTCACTGGAGTGGCTTTCAGCCGCTTCTTTCCAAGAGCCTAATTGAGCTCGAAAATCCTAAGGCCAACGTCTAATTTGATTTTAATTTAATTTGGCTTAAGATATGTATGCAAGGTGGTGATTTTTGGGCTAAGGACAGGTAATGACTTCCCGACCTTATCTTTTTAATGGGTTTTGCCCTTAAATTCTTTTATGCAAATGCTTAATACTAAATGCAGCAAATAATCAATGATTTTTTAAAGTTTATGCAATGTCATTAGGTTGTATTGATTAAATGAGCAAGCGACTTTTTTTTTACTTTTACTAAAAAAAATTTTAATTTTTTTTTTAATTTTTTTTTTTAGCAATAACTTGAATGTAAACTAAACACAATCTTTATGCGTCAGTCAATCTCCGAATGCCCGTTGAATAAGCTCTGGAGATTACTCCGTGAGGAGTCCCAATAGAGGTATGATCACCTCGGGGGATTGCACCCTATCAATTACTAGCAGAAATAATATTTTTTTGAATTTTTTTTAATTTAATTAATTTTTTTACTTTTTTTTAGAATTTAAATTTCAAATTTCGAATCACAGAATTCAAATTTTGAATTTAAATTTTTTGAATTCTTGATTTTTTTTTTTGAAATTTTTTTCAAAATTTTTTTTTTACTTTTTTTTAGAAAATTTTAATTTTGAATTTCAAATTTCAGAATTTAATAACTACGAAATTACTAACTAAAAATAATCAAAATAAAAAAAAATTAATAAAAACTTACTACCGGAGTGCGTTCACTCCGGGCATCCAAAATCCAATTTGATCTTCGTGATTGTTCTTGCTTCTCGATTTGCCTCCCCGGCAACGGCGCCAAAATTTTGTTGTGCTGATTCCTGTTTGCCTAAAAATATGCTAAACAGATCGTTGTTAGAACCGACAAACAAAGTTTAAATTAATTTTACTCTTACTTGTTCTACTCGAAGAATAGTGGTCGTAAGAGGTCGATCCACAGGGAGGCGATTGGAGTTGCTTAAAAATTAAAACGTTCACTCGGATTTGAAATCGATTTTTGAATGATAGAAGAAAAAAACATTATTTTGAGGATGTTGAATGTTTTCTAATTGAAACTTACGGAAAGACAGGTACTTAAATTTAAAGAGCATTTATATATTTAATAAAAAAGAAAGCTCTGGCATAAAATGGATGAAAACAGTGCTAGAAATATTGAAGACTGGAACATCAATTGCATGAAAGAAATTTTAATGTATTGCATAAAAAAGAAGAAAGATTAAAGAATTTGAGGAACGGAAATTAAAAACAACAGAAATTAAAAACTTTAGTATAAATAAAACTCTCTATTAAAATAAAACTAAAAACCCCAAAACAACATGCTCTCAATTAAAATTCAAACTCAAAACACATTGCTCTCAATTAAAATTCCAACTACAAACAACACATTGCTCTTAATTAAAATAAAACAAAAAAAAAACAAAAAACTAAAAACTAAAAAAAAGAAAAAAGAAACACAATGCTCTGTTTTCAATGAAGTTGAAAACAGAGCACAACACTCTCTCTTCTCTCCCCTGTTCCGCCTCCACCCTGCACAGAGAGCTCCGCCCCCTTTCTTCTCCTCCCGTCCTCCTCTTATAGATCGCCGAAGACCTTCAAGCCCGCGATGGATCCCGGGAGAGGAGGAGGGCGCGGTCTGCGGTCGTGTGCGGGATCACCTCTTCGGAACGGATGCGGGATCTCGGCTGCATCACGGGATGAGCAGAAGCGGAGGAGGCTGGATCTTGGGATGATGACGTGATCCGGGGTTTGGACGCGATCTGTGAGGCGAGATCACGGGAAGGAGGCTGGGATTTGCTGCTGCGGCTGGAACGGATCCGTGGATGGATGCGTTGGCTGGAAGGGAGCGAGATCGCTGGAGGAGGCGGTCACGGCTTGGATCCGGGTGCTGGGACGTTCACCGCGCGGGCTGCTGATTTGGAATTCCTTCTTTGGACCACGGTGGAGAGGCGGGAGTGCATCACGGGAGGAAGAAGCTCTATGGATCATTTGTGATGTGCGGAAGAGCTGGGATGCTAGGAGGACGCCGATCATGGCCACGGTGGAGGCTGGGATCACGGACTAGCGTCCGCATCACGGGCGGCTGGACGCGATCATAGGAGAGGCGGTCATCCGGGCTAAGAGAATGGCTAAGGGGTTTGTGGACTGCACGTGGAGATCACTGGGTCGGAGGAACGGATGATGGCATGATACGTGGACGGCTGGGAAATCGCTCGGGATCATTTAGGAGGAGCCGTTTATGGAAGAAATCTAGTGCGGATGCGGCTTCGCAGGAAGCTGGGATTTGATCCGGATGCGTCACGGATCTGGAAAATTCTGGGAGCACGTTGGGATTGAAGGCCGAAGACTGTTGATGATGGAAGAGATCCGGTTGCATCGTGAGGCTGAGCTCCATCACGTGAAGATGCTGGCTTGACTTGAGCTCGGGCTGCCGGGCATTGGGCTCAAACCCAATGTTAATTGGTTTCTTGGATTACTTGCACTCAAACACAAATACAACGTTAATTAGTTAATTTTATTATTAATAATTAGCTAAAATACTAATTAAGATGGTATGACGATTGCACTTTTGTGCTCTCATCACATACAAACCCATAGGATGAGTTATTCTTTTTCTCATGCATGCATGTGTATGGGATCAATCTTCCTTCAGGGAAAGCTGGTCAAAGCGGCTAGAAATCTCGCCTAAATAGAGTAGAGCTTTGGTTGTAATGGTTTTGGTGAGGAAAGATACTTATTTGTTTATATTAATCCATGCTTGCATACAGGACACTAAGATCAATGCTGAAAGAACATGTCTGTTGCTAATTGGACGGAACATAAACTAATTATTTTGGATTGTCAAAATTCTGGACATGTTACATAGCATAGAGATTGAAATTCCCCTGGTCAAAGGCCGACTTCAGGTGAAAATACAGATCTCTTACCTTTTGAAATATATAATTCAAGCTCTTTCAAACAACCACTATCATGTTTTTCTTTTGCAACGCAAACAACTCTATCATCTTATATTTAAAGATGTCCTTGTCCATTAGGTAGGCCATCAGACTAACTGGTTTGACTAGCGTGACAGAAGACATACCAATAACTCAAATGGAGCTCACTTTCTGTTGTCATCTCTTCCATCATCAACTGGTAAAAAAGTATTATAATTATAGATAGTTTTAAATTAGCAATTTAATATTGGTGATGATGCCGGTGCCACATTGAAGTTCATATGGCAACCCATGCAAGTTTTAGTTACTTTGTAATTTCTTCACAAAACTAGGGAAGAAGATTGTTTAAATGGGACCATGCTGGCTCGTCACCATGACTTGTCGCCATCGGCAGGGATTGAAGAGCAAAACTTGGCTTAGGTCCATTTTAGGGTAAAAAATTTGGTGAAATGGGTTATGTTTGTTGGAATAGCAAACGAAGTGCCAAGGTCGCATAATTAATCTCAAAATAGGTATGACTAATGAGGAAGTTAGCACGCTAACAAATCTTTCCGGGCCACCTCTCTAAGATACATGATAGGGTATAATTTTGATATGTCAGCACTTAACACAAGATAGAGTTACCAAGTTCACTACTTATGTCATTGATCCAAAAAAAGAAAAAAAAATCGCTTATTACTTACCGAGATGGTATTGATTTTAAATTTTTACTTGGTAATTTTATCAATTTGTTTATTTAATTGGTAACTGCTACTGTTTGTAAGATAGGATGGGCTCCAACATTTTTCAAATTGGCTTAAATGATGGGTCAAAATAAAGGCAAAAGTTAGGGGTCATTTCATAAAATGCTCAACGCGGCTGCTCTCAATTATAAGGGTAGTTCTATATACACCCCCCTATTGCTCAGGACACCCCCCAAAAACCAAAAAAAAATACCCAAACTAACCTTTAGTGTAATTACCATATTGCCCTTGAAATTTTCTCATACACCCCCCTTCCTCCTCCTCCGTTTCGTTTTGAAAAGAAAAAAAAAACCCCCCCTCAAACCCCCCTTAAACCCCTCGATCCATTTACATCGTTTAGGCGATCTTTGAGGAGATTTAAGCCCCATTCGAAGCATGGACAAGCAACTAGTGATTTGGGACAAAGAATCGGCCGCAAAGGTACGTGTTCCACCTTGTTTCGAATTTTTTTTTTTTCACGGTTCGTGCTCCGTTCGGCACTGGATCGCCGGACAAAAGGCTTCTGTTCGGCTGCACAGTGCCGAACAGAAGCCTTCTGTTCGGCAACCCTCAACCGAGCAGAAGCCTTCTGTTCGGCTGCACAGTGCCGAACAGAAGCCTTCTGTTCGGCACTGTGCAGCCGAACAGAAGGCTTCTGCTCGGTTGAGGGTTGCCGAACAGAAGGCTTCTGTTCGGCACTGTTCAGCCGAACAGAAGCCTTCTGGTGCCAAATCGCGTGCCGTGCTGAATTTTGTGCCGAACAGATCCTCTGATTCATTAATTCTTGGTGATAAATTATTTTATATGTAGGGCTATGCTACAACCGAATCGAGTATAATTGGATCAGAATTTGTACTGGATTACACAAGCGAATTTACAACTTACGAGGTATTATAATGTATTGTGCAATTTTGTAATAGTTTAGCGAGCTATTTTTACAACTGTGTACTTACATAAATTGTTTAATGTATAGATCTTCAAGAGTAGAGAGGACTTGTGTAATTGGTGTCGTGAAGCTGGGAGGCGAAATGGTTTTGTTGTTGTAATCAAATCATCCGATGCAGGTACCATTTCTAAGAAACCCAGAATTACGTTAGGTTGTGAGAGGGGTGGGACGTACCGAACCAAAAAAGAAAAGCGAATAAAGACTGCCTGTGGGACAAAGAAGTGTGGATGCCCTTTTGCATTAAGAGGAAAGAAATTGGATACTGCGGATGATTGGATATTACTGGTCGTATGTGGAGTGCACAATCATCCCGCTGTAGAGAATCTGGAGGGGCACTCATATGCAGGGAGATTATCTGAGCAGGAGACGGAATTGTTAGTGGATATGTCGAAGAGTTTGGTTCGTCCAAAGGACATATTATCCACATTGAAGGAAAGAGATGCCCTCAATGTTACGACTATCAAGACTATCTACAATGTACGTCAACGGTTTAAGGTTGCAGAGAAAGCCGGGAGGACTTCTGATTATTTTCGCATCTTAGACCTTGTGAAGTGTATCATGGGGAAGAACTTCTGATTGCACCATCTCACTTTCTTGTTTTTGGGTCAGTGAATCTAGTTGTATGTTACATCAGGGTACGTTACAGCAGGCATCATCATTTCTGAAGGAAAAGTTGAGCAGGCATTATCATTTCTTTTGTTGGAAAAGAGGGCTCTGTGATGTTCTTGGTCAGGTGAGCGAAGCGCAAATAGGCTGCGCGCTTTATTTGGGGGAGTGAGAAATTAAGGGGGTGGTAGAGCATCTTTTAAATGTTTGCCTTTGATGATTGAGGCGGATTTTCTGATAAGCAACAGTTATGTTAGCTATGTATTTAAAATGTTGAAAGATCATGAGGATGTTCTCTGTGAAACTCCATCATCAATATAAATCAAAAAATATCTGTCTTCGCATTGTTAGATTGATTGTTATGTGCACTGTTATATTTGTGTAAAATAGAACGGGCCAGGCTTTACAAAGATTACACGTAAATGTACCAAAAATATATATTTTTCATTAATATCAAAGGCTTTACAAAGATTACAAAGGCTCCATCATCAATCCCTATGACGCCATCGTCGACGCGTGTACTGCTGTACGTCCGAATGAGAGGGTGCTGGATCCGAATGAGAGGGTGCTGTACTCGGGCCAGGCTCATCACCCAGAAGTACCTGATGCATCTGAGAAATAGCATCAAATAGGTGCCCGGCACCTAGTGACGTAGCCTCTGAGGGACCCATCCGTACAATGTCGGTACTGATACCGAGTGCAGCTGCATTACGCCGCCGGTGCATGTCAGCATCATCATGACCTCCCCTAGCTCCAGAATGAGTACTCGAGCGCAGATGAGGAGGCTGAACTGCAACGTGCGTGATACGGAGATACCACTCCATGTATCCCGGTACGCTGTCTGATGGCCGGGTAACTGGGTGGCTCCTGCTCGCCTGGCTCAGCACGTGGTCCTCCCACCGCTCCCAAAGCTGATCCATATAGGAGTAATGTATCCGGTACGAGCCTGCTGTGGAACCTCTGTTGGCTCGCGTAGGGGCTAGTGGCGCTCGAGGGATGGTCTGAATACGACCAAACTGTCTAAGAACCCTTTCTGGATGATAGGGTTTTACGATATCAAGGCACTTGATGGAGCCACTAAAAAATGCGATATCAATATATGGGCGATCTCCCCGAAGCCGATGATAGGGATCCCAAATAACCTGCAAAACAAAAGGTCCATTTCAGTTTTATACTATATCGCATATTAAAAGTACTGACAAACACAAGCAAATGGTAATATGATACGTACCTCATCGATGCTCAAAAGGTCCAATGACTCACGTAGAACCACTAAATGGTCCATCGTGGTACGGGATGGAGTACCGGGCATCCAGCGGTGCACGCGGGGACTGGCATCAGTATACTCGAGCGACGGGTGAGGACTGAGTGCTGGAAAATGCTCATAAATCCATGCCTGCAGAAGCGTCATATAACCACTGATCTGTCTCACTGATGACCTCGACGCAATCCCCAACTGCCGATACAAATATGCTAAGGCAGCTGTACCCCAGGCATATGTGCTCACCCTATCCAGATCCCGCAGTAAACACAGATACGCTATAGGCACCCTGGTCCCACTCTTATCAGCAAAGAGTGTGCAGCCTAACAAAAATAACAAATAGGCTCGTGCTGCACACTCTATCCTCTGCTGGCTGTCTCTATCAGATATAGAGTGAAACTGAGTCCTCAGCCACTCCATCCTCACAGACTGACCGCGCGATGACAGTACCTCCTGACGCGCGTCTCCAGCTGACACCCCCAACAACTCCACAAGTAGCTCCTCAGCATCCCGATCACTCATCCTCTCAGGAGAAACTGCTACTGAGGCACCTGCGACAGGAATCCCTAAAATGGCGGATACATCATCCAACGTGATAGTGATCTCGCCAAATGGTATATGGAAGGTGTTCGTCTCGGGCTGCCATCTCTCTACGAAGCCCGAAATCAGAATCTTATCGATGAATCGATAAGAGCACTGTACTAACTCTACGAGGCCCGACTGCCTCAATAGTGCTCTGAACCTGGTATTTGGTTGGTTTAAAGACCACCACTTCCATTCACCAACCTTGGCAGTATGGTTCAAGCACTTTAGTGGAGCTCGTTCCTGTAATATAAATGTATAATTACTACTACTTTATAAAACATCAATAAACAAAATATAATGCTATAACAAATAAACAATACCTGTTGCCTCCAGATGGAAGCTGCTATATGCGTCCTGAAACTGATCAGGACGGACTCATCCTCTGGACCTCCTGGACATGGTCCAACGGACTCATCGTCTTCGCCCCTAGCGGGCATATCATCATGCTCTGACTCAGGAGAGTCCGATGGCATATGAGCAGGCTCGGGAGAAGCAATCCTAGCACGACGTCTCCTAGCTGACGCCGTAGGTCTAACTCTGGCGGGACGGGGATCCATGTCTGAAAATATAGAAATTCAATGTTAGGCTATATCAAAGAAAATAATTCAATTGCATACATAAATGTTCGGCACAAAATTCAGCACGGCACGCGATTTGGCACCAGAAGCCTTCTGTTCGGCTGCACAGTGCCGAACAGAAGGATTCTGTTCGGCTGCACAGAGCCGGACAAAACCCTTCTGTTCAGCACTGTGCAGCCGAACAGAAGGCTTCTGTTCGGTTGAGGGTTGCCGAACAGAAGGCTTCTGTTCGGCACTGTTCAGCCGAACAGAAGGGTTCTGTTCGGCGATCCAGTGCCGAACGGAGCACTGGAGGGGGGGGGAGCTACCTCGAGGTGGTCGTGGAGGCGCCGGCGAGGTGCTCGTTGCTCGAGAGATGGCCGGGGAGGTGGTTCCGGGAGAAGCCGGCGAGGTGGTCGGAGATCGGGAGAATGCCGGCGACGAGAGGGAGAAGGGGGAACGGGGGGGTTTTGGGCGTTGGCGAGGTGCAATGCACCGACCGGCGACGAGAGGGAGAAGGGGGAGACGGAGGGGGTTTGGCCGCCGGCGAGGTGCTTGAGGCGAGGTTTTTTGGGCGGAAGGGAGAAGCCGGCGGGTGTTTTGGAGGGGAAGAGCGGGGTGGGGGGGGTTTGGGGGGTGTAGAGAGCAATTTAGGTGAGGGGGTGGGGAGGGTGGGGGGTAATTTAGAAATTTTTAATTTTTTAGGGGTGTCCTTAGCAAATGGGGGGGTGTAGAGAGTATTTAATTTTTTTTTAATTTTTGGGGGGTGTCCTGAGCAATAGGGGGGGTGTATATAGAACCACCCCAATTATAAGTACCACAGGGCCCGGCCAACGGTCAGAATCGGAAGCGCCATGGAGGTCACGGACCAAAGTCCCTTTCATGGCTGCCGTCACGCAGGTTACACAAATTCCACCACCCCGCCATTTCTTAGATTTTGTCGCATATAATTTTTTAAGCGAAAGAACTCAGATTTAATCTATCGTATTCGAATCTACTGCTTTATGCCAGTATTCTCTACTTCTTTCTTTCTTCTTCTTTTTTTTGATCCATCAAGAGTCAAATTTACTCCCGACAGGCCAACACCAACGAAAGACCTAGTTTCTGTAAATTACTCTGTTTATTTGAAGAAAAGGACAACGCACCGTCTCGGCATCTAAGCATAGGCCTGTTCGAAGATTCAATGCGATAATATATTAGGGTGTTCCCACCTTTAGCATACGATCATTCCAGGCCCACTCAAATTCGGTGTCCGAGGCTTTTGATTCTTCTGCTTGGGTTTTCTTTCTGTCGAATTCGAGAGAAAGCTTGGGTGTTCTCCTTTTGGGGATCCTGGGTTCGCTGATTATAAGTTTGTTTTCGAATACTGATACCTTGTTTTCAGTTTAGAGGAGTCAAGTTGAGATCTTTTGTAGTCCATAAATAAGCCGATAGGATGTCTTGATTTGAACTAGTTCTCCATTTCGGAGGTGAAGTTTAGTGATACAAGTTTGTTTTGGACATTGTTGTACCCAATTCCAGTTTTTGGATTCCTTAGAAGAAAAATCCTATAGTGTCTGGTAAGTTGACTTAAATTTCCTGTTCGAGTGTGAAGCTCAGTGATATACCTTTGTTTTGAATACATTCAATTTTTTGATTAGATTATCAAGTATATACTTTCTCGGCCTTTACACAGTCTATTAGGTTTCTCTGTATTGGATTAAATTTTGGTGTCCAGAGAGTTCAGCATTGTAGTTTCTAAGGAAAAATGTAAAGAAATGGATGGGAGGGGCATATGAATGGGGATGAAGTGAGAAGAGGTTATTGAGTAATTCTTTGCAAGGTCAGACATCTCAGAGTGGTGACACAGTGAAGGGATTCTTGGAGATGGAGGGGAGGGGGTTCTCAGACTTGTTTAGAAATTCTAGTGAGGAGATCTTTCTGAAGTCTATGATGGAGAATCCAATTGAAGTTTCAGCACCGAGTATGGAGATGCTGGGGTTTAAGAACATCTTGCAGCCCTTTCGAGGAGACAGCGAGGAGCTTTTCAACACTTGGCTGATGAATGGAGAGGCAAGAACTGCTAACCTTTTCTTTCTTTCCTCTTCTGGTTCTGATTTGCAAGAAAAGCCAGAATAAAAGTTTAAAGGATAAGAATGTTATGCTCATAATAGAAAGTTCCCTCCTTTTCTATTTTATCTACGTGACAAACTTTTTCTGAGTTGTTCATGCTGGATGGAAACGAAAATAAATTCTTGTGATCAAAGTGAGAGTAAAAACTTCTCTCTCTATCTCAAAAACATTGAAGAGAAAAAAATGAGCGAGAGTTACTGGTAATTGATTGGCCTGACAAATTAGTATGTAAAGAATATGGAATGTAGTGGCTAGAGAGTACAGTTAAATGCCTTTTTTATGGGAACTTTGCACTTCCAAGAGAGTACAGTTAAAAACCATTGAAAGGAAATTGTAACAAGAGAAAGAATGCCAAAAGAAACAAAATTCATTCTTTGGGAAGCCAGTATGCAGGATAAAACAAATGCCTGATAAAAGCATTTAAAATTATTATTTGCTTGCTTTAGTTATTTTTTTAGAATTACCTTTGTCTGAATTCGTGCTACTACAGTGGTTTGCAATCTGTGTCTATTTTCTAGGTTTAACTCTGATGTTTTGTCTGTTTCTTACATTATTATTTCAAAACCATTTTATGATCATATATTTTCTGAAATTGAAGGTACTTAGTTGAGGATGGATCTTGAATTCATAATTTTCTATATAATTCTCCCGGTGGAGATTGTTCATGAAGTTAGTTGTAAACCAGACTGGTTTTTGAGGGGCCATTTGTCAAAGAATGAGCCAAATAAAGGAATTTCATATGATAATTAGCTTGTAATATTAATATATTGTTGATCTTGCTTCAAGGTTGTGAGCGAGTTAGTGCTTGCAGCTGTCAAACTAAGAATTTTTCATCAAGGAGTATGGTGCAGAGAGTAAATCTGTTTGCCAGCAGTATGCTTGTCATTAGTCAATTTTCTGCAATGTTCTTTTCTCCAGTTATAGAACTAGCCGACATGACTTGTTGATTTTGGTAGTAGATAAATCAAAGCATTTTTTCATTTTGTTCTAGTCATTAGTAGAAAAATTATGATAGGGAAGGGAAAAGGCGAAGCCCAGACCTTAGAGGGGTCAGTATAGGTGCATAGAACTGCCATTGTGAGTGTTGTTTGCCCTAGAATCTGGCCGCATATGTTTGGAGCAGTCGTGCATCACAACTTATTAGTAGAAGTAGTAGAAGTATGTGATATAATCAGAAGCGGGAGAACAAAATAAGATACAAAAAGAAAATGAAAAAATTGTGTTCTACTGTGTCTATACATATGCTTACATACTCCATGCATGCATGCATGCATGCAGAGGTATGTATGTTAAATTTCATCATGATTTTATGGACACAACGTTTTCTTATACGGTATACAATGGAAAGGACTAAAAAATGCATGGATACAAGAGACATCAGAAGCACTATTGGTTGTTTTGCATGTAAAATTCTTGACAGATTATTGAGGAAGTTACATGCTCACATTTAATAGATTGAAGATTGTTAAACTTGGAAGATCAACGTACTTATGCTATTCCTTGGCATTAAGCTTCTTATAGTACTATCTGAAACTCTGATCATTAGTTTGTTGTGCGATGTAGTACTACTATGAGCACATGTTTACTTGATCTTTGCAGATTCCTGGCTTCAGCTCCACAAGCGTAGCTCATCGTACTCGGCAAGCATCTCGGAGGTGACTCAATAGTGTATGGTTTTATTCCCAATATGGTTAATGTCCCTTAATTATACCCTTCAATTGTAATGTGGTGTATGTTAGACAAGTTTAGTAACTGGAATCGAGTTTTTGTTTTCTAGATGAAAGTATGCTTGCTAATCAACAAGCTTATCGTCGCATGTAACTTAAGCAAACTCTTCCAGATATTTTATAGCGAAGCTGGAAAACACTGTCATGAATTGGATAAAACGATCCTACTTAAGCTTACAACATGAAGTAGGCACTGTAGCATGGACACAAAAACGAGAATCGAATTTGGACATGCTTCCATGTGTCTAGCTCAGCAAGAGGAAGGACATATAGGGATATGTAGAAAAAATAATTTTTAAGTTTTTAAATAATATATATTTAAATTAAATAGGGTAGTTGAAAGATATTATTTGTTAAGGTCTTCCAATATATATGTTTCTCATCAGGACTTCCAGTTAGCTTAATGGTTTTAGAAAAGGTTAAATTAGTAGAGTTATTTTCATACCCACATTCTTGACCAATCTCTATAGACAACAAAAAGTCATTATTAACATTAGTATAGTGGGTCAAATTCACTGTTGGACTCCAACTCTCTATCAATTTTCAGGAGCTGCAATCAAAAGAAAAATGATAAGTATGTCTAACACATATCCAATTTGACTATGCATCCAAAATGGATTATAGGAGCTGGAAATGAATGTCCATGTAACACTGGAAATAGCATGAAAGGATATTAGTATGCATCTAATGTAACCACAAGCTTTCGATGAGTTTAATTTCTAGCAATGGAAACAGAATATGTATAGAAATACACAAAGGGAAGTATGGACAATATCAGCTATTATTTTTCTGGATTGATGGCATGGCAATGACATTGATTGCTATATGTAATGTCAGGGAAAAGTTTGCAAGTCATTTTCGATATGGAATGTAATGATTTAATTATATTACTTTACCGACACCTCTAAACAATAAAAAATCATAAGTAAATGTCTCCAGAAATGAGTAAAAAATTTCTAGGCTTTGTCAATTGTCATGCAATATGGTTAATGACTATTCTGTTAAATGCAACTGTTTTGTCATCCTTTTCTATGCAAGGCAAAGTATCATGAAACACGTACACAGATACCAGTTTAGTTTTTTTTATTCATCTTTATTTCTTAATAAATCTTGTTTTTAGTGTTCCAAAGATAGAAAACTATAAAGCATGGAATAAGCATGGAATAGTTCTGGACTTTAGAATCTGGTTTTCTGTTTTCCTGATAATTGGATCTGTGAATTCTGATGCTTTTAGGTGTCATATATTTACAGAGCTATCTGTGAGATATTTTACTAGTATTTTGTAATAACTAGTCCTAGAATGCAACCCATCCTTTTACAAAAAAGATGATTTTATCATGTGAAAAAATTATGAGCAAAATATAAGCAATATCTTTTTCACTAGAAATTTTTTTTCTGCTACATCAAATGGTTGTTTTGTCATAGCAATCATGATTTCTTTCAAATTTCATATGTATTTGAGTCATAAACCACATTGGCAGCCAAATCCTTGCATGGAAAATTTTTTCCCTCCAACAGTACATATTTGCATTGTTTCCGAAGAGCCTGTATGTGAAAAAAATTATGCCATAAAACATAAACACCTACCAAAACCAGATAGCCTGTTCCAAACTTTAATGATTTTGTCCTGTGCCAAAAAATGCATTAACTTCAGAATGAGAGCATAACTTTAATCCCCTTCATCACCCAAGCCTCCTTCAAATCTTCCCTTTGCCTCTTTTTAGAAGCTTCAATCTAGACTGTCTTCTATTTAGGAGATTTGGATTCCACTGAACTTTGTGTTTGTCAATGCGTAGTTAGGCTTTCTTGGTCCTCAATTTTAACTACATCTTTTGTTTATCGAATTATCATCACTCCATCTCCAGTGCATTCAACTTTTGGATCTCTATATCGCTGACACTAAGTTCTATAATTCAGCTGGTCTTATTGCACTTTTAAACATGCCCTCTGTAACTCTCAGTTGTATGTAACAATTGAATGCTACTCAAGTGGCAAGTGGCAAATCTCCAACTAACCCTCCTTATATAAAATCTATAAAAACTTCACTATAACCTGACTGTTCTCTAACTAAAGTACAAGATTGTTATTTTCCCTGTTGTAGGGACTCATTTTTGGTGTGTCACTGTGCCATGTTAGCTGTTGTTGTTTTAGGTGCTTCAAAACACCTTCACTTCCTTCTTTTTATCCTTCTGAAACTAGCCATTTTATGCCATGCCCATTGAAAATTTTACCATTGGATATCTGGATGGTCGCTACCATTGGACTGAACGGTCGTTACCGTTGACTGATTGACCAGACTAGCTGTAAAGGATTCCTCTATAAATACATGACTTCTCTTCTCATCCAGACATATAGATTTTTCTGTTTCTCTTCCCTTTTTTGAAAAAGACCTTTCTGTTTCTCTCTTCTTTGAAAAACACCCCCTCTATTTTTCTCTTCCCTTTTCTGCAAAATACTATTACGTCTGATTCTTGAGGCAAGAACCAACCAAAAGCAATTCACTCAAACCTTCGTAGTTGGGAGCGCATCCTTACAAAGGTGCTGCTATAGTTGAATCCTGGAGGGTAGACGCATTGGGACCCTTTGTGTTGAGTCATTAATTCTGTGGAACACGAAATCGACCTTTAAGAACAATGTCATTTCGCATGCCTCTATAGCTAAGTTTTTCTTATTCAATCTATTCTTGTTCATTTATTTATTTTTGATTATTTGTGTTTGTTATATGAATTTGCATCCATAGCTTTAATTTCCAACATGTCATACCTCTTATTATCTACACTGAATAATCATTTCATACCCCTTCAATGAAAATCTTGTGCTGTTCTTATATTCCTTGAAATGCTCCTTGACTTCAGCCTCTGAGTCATGCAATTTGCAGAATACCAACAGAACTTGGTGTTCTTTCAAGCCAACAAAATGGAGTTGCAGTTCAAAAGAAAACTAGCAATGACAACTCATCTCAGCAAAATTTAAGCAAGGCTGATGAACATTTGAATGACCTTTCACAACATTCTCTCAGGTGGTTATTTCACTTCTATAAAGATAGTCTGTGGGTGGTCTTCGACAGAGCAACTTAATATTATAAATATTAGTTATCAACTAAGCAATGAAACAATAGCCACTCTTACTCTGGGTTTAGATAAACAATATGTGAAGTTTTTTTTTGAAAATGGAATTCTATTTTCAGATGGTATTGAACATTTGACACAATTTTTTGAGAACGAATGTATGATGCAATTGTTCATTTCACAATTGTTATCAAAACCTTTTATTTACTAGCTTGTCATGAAATTGGTAGCAGGAAGTAAGTCCTGCATGACTCAAAACCTTACTTTTATAATATTATAAGTGCATCACTGGGTAATACACTTTCAACTGTAATTTGTGTGTCTGTCAAGTGCTTTTTCTTCTTCTTCTTCCTCCTTTTGATTATTGCTTAAATCAAGCCCCATTTGGTTGGACTCAAAACTTAAACTGTCATATTGTTCTGGACTTCTGACCACAGAAATTTTTCATGTTCAAAGCTGGTACTTAGTATTGTCGCTGGATGCATATTATTGTAGCTTTTCAAAGTGTAGGCTTTGCAGAACTTTCCATTTATTCTGCAAATGACTTTGAAAATGATTAAGCTTACATGCCTTTTATAAATGGCTCATTCGTTTTTCTTTTTCATTACTTATTGTGGTTGCATTTACATAAACCAGAATTAGCAACATGCAAATGTGTCTGATCATTTAATTTAGCATGAATGGCTTAATTTTACAATTGGTTTTTGCATCAAGGGCTCATATTGATTTTTGATGGTGATTAGCAGCCTGGACATGTGGCATATATATATGCAACCTTGGGATGTGGGATTTGGTAGACTAGAGAGAAAGTACTTCCAAACCATTTAAATTTGAAATGAGTGGGGGATCATTGGGATTGAAGAGATGATCGAAGAGGGAGAACTGGGGAGAAAGTTGCAGGATGTGGGCTTGGTAGATTGGGGAGTGCATACTCCCAACCATTCAAGTTTGAAACTAGTTAGGAGGATTGATAGGATTGAGACATCGGAATTCGTATTGTTGGTAAATAGAGAACATAATGATGTAGGACACTAAGCTTAGAGCTGCATCTGAGAAATGTTAGCCCAAAAGTAATAAAGTTTCTTATGATTTTGAAGGTTTAGGTTTTTGCTGTCCTGGACAGAGAAAAAGGGCAGACTTGAACCTGATCCTAATTAAAGTGGAATGAGAGAGTTTGTCTTGCTTCCCTAGGGTTTTCGGGATGTTTCAAAACTATCCCAATGATTTCTGGGGCTATGAGGCTGTCCAACTAGGTTATCTTAGGACTGAAATTGTTATTCATTCCAAGGAGAATAAAAGAAAGTATTTTGCATCGGATCAAGCTTTGATCTTGGCACAAAATTGATTCATCTATAAAGGAATTTAGTGATTAGGAAGAATAACAGCAGTAAATTAATGAACAAAACTGAGAAGGATGAGCAATATGATTTTAATATCAAAGCAGAAATTATTCTGTAGTGCAGATAAACCAGCAAATAGTGAAGAAAAATAAGGAAGGAAAAAATTAGTAGGAGGAGTAGAATGTGAACTAAGAGAGGAAGAGGAGGGGAAGAAAAGAAGCTTACCAGGCATTTCTTGAATCTCAACGACATCTCTTGTATAATGTTTTGGACACCTAATGAAGTCCACTTACAAAGCCAACTGACTTCTATTCCTTCGTATTTTGGTGTCTTGGATTCCTTCAATCTTGGGATTGCATTGGTTTTCACAAATAAGAAAAAGAAAGCAAGGAAAGGAAAAGCTTTAATTGGGTATCTCTATTCACAGTACCGTAGCATGAACAATGCCAAACAGTAACACCTTGACTATAGGTCTAGGTGCTGTGATTAATATAGTTTTGGAAGGATGATAACTTTATCATCAATTTTCCTGTATATAATGTGTCTATTTTAATCGGTGTATCGATGACTAAAATTCTCAATTCCATTAAAGGCTTTCAGATGGTTCAACTATAATTGATAAATACAAAGTTAGAGCTATGCTACTCTTCTTTGTGTGGTGACTAAAACCTTTTTTCAATTGATCAGGTTTGCAGCAGAGCAAGGAATGCAGGATAGTAACTTGTATTTGGCAAAGGTTAGGTTTTTCTACAATCTTAAAATAAGGACATACTGATATTAAAAAAAAAAACTACATTGCAAAGTTGGACGCATTTGATTCAGGCATGGTTTCACAGTTCTCAACCAACGACTAGAAGTCGCTCTTCTGTATGTATTTTAGATCTGCATATGAGATTAGTAGAAAAAAAAAATCATGTTCAATCCAAAAAAAAAATCATTGAAATTCTTATTGGATTTTCTCCATTTGTGTTTTGCTGATAAAAATGTTTGTAGTTTCAATGCATTACCAGCTGTTGAACTGCACATCTCTTCTACCTAACTGTTATGCTCATGTTGTGTATATATGCTTGGAAGAAAGGGCCATTAATTAAATAATTAAGTGGATTGTGAAGTGAGCTAATTGATAATCATAATCAACTTTTCCTATTTGTTAAGTTCTCTTCAAAGCTTATACCAGGCAAATAAGCTTAGTAACAGAACCCTCCATGTTAAAATTTCTATTGGGATAGTCAGCCTTAGCCTAAGGATTTGAATTTGCTTCTTTAACATATGTTTAGGCACCTACCAAAGATCTAGATAAATGTTCAAAGAAGGCATGTATTTCTTTTTTCAGAAATCTCCAACTGTTCTGGCAGTAGGCAGCCTATGGGATTTCTGTGATAGACAAATTCGCACAGAGGAGCTTATATTCAAGTTAAAGCTAGTAAGCCAAAAATTTCTTATTTTTAGGTGCCCTCTGCAGAGCATTAAACTGTTTCTGGTACACTGTCAATATTGTTACATGTAAGCTTAATTAAAAATTATAACAGGGGTTACCTTTTGAATTTTCATAGAGATGTTAGCTTACATGTCTCATTTTATGGGTGAGACATGTCCTAAAGGAAAACTTGGAAATCTCTCTCAGGAGGAGGTATGCTGCTATGCAAAGTATGCAGAAGCCAACAGTTGCAGAAAATCCAAATAATGCTGGAGGACAAGGTGCCGACAGAATGAAACAAGAATTTATGAGCACCAGTAATTTGTGTGGCATCTCAGTGGATGAGATGTCCAATCAACTGCTGAATTTCATGTCGCCATCCATTTCATCCGCATCTCCCCTTGATACTCCTCCAAAGGCAACTGTAGATGCAGTTTCTTCTGTTGTCAGCATGCTTAAGGGCACACTGGAACGCAAAAAACTTGGCAACCAAGCCAATAAAGGAAACCTAGAAGGAAGTTCTTTTGGGTTTTATAGTGCTCAACAAGTTCTTGTCAATTTGAGTTCCAATCAAGATGCAGCAAATCAGGTTCTTGGACAATCCAGCAACTTTCAACTGGTATCCTCTGTCCAGATGCAAGGTTCAGGGAACTTGCCAACAGCTGAGAGGTCTATAGAACTAAACATGGAAGGATTTGTTACTCAAACAAGCCAGATTCAGATGGGGACAATGTCTCAAGAACCTTCACAAAGTGGATCATCTGCTGCTTCACCTACATTTTCAACTGGTTTTGATGTATGTGATGGTCCTGCTCATTCAGGACAGACTACATCAGTTTGTGAGAGTTCCAGAAAACATGTTGGTAATGGAACTCCAAACCATGGGATTAAGGCCAAAGGTTTGTTCCTTTTTTTCTGAAATGTGGACTCTGAGGTACCAATTTTTCTTCAATTGACCACTTTTCAAACATAACAATGTTATGCAATCATTTCAACTGTTTATGTATTGTGCAAAGGTAAAATATCACTACTTTCACTTTCAGCATACTACTTGTTTGCTTCCCGAAAACAAGTATATTTCCCTGAATATATCAATGTTATTTTTTAAATCCGTACTTGCTTCTGTTGTCTTCCTTTTAGGTTTGATGATTTACGTCTGGACCTGATACATAAATACACCATCTGATACAAGCTAGGACTGGCTTGTTTTCTAACCATAGAAAAGTTAATGATAGTTTTGGTATACGGCAAGCATTTTATTCATCTCTGAGTATGTTGTATTTCATCACAAATAGGATTGCCATAAAAATAGAAATAGGTGCTAACACCTTGGGAATTCCAAGCTGCATGACCATGTGGTATCTGCCTATATGTTCTAATAATCATAGAACCTTTTACCATTTCTTGGAAGATAGATATTCAGCTAGCTGCAAAGGATTCATTTTTGGAATTCATAAAGAAATTACTGCAGAACTACTAAGCTTTGGTTTTCTAGCAAAGTAATGGGCAAAAAAGTTCAATGCTTGAACCATTATCTGACATTTCAGAAATACGAGATATTAGGTTTAGCTTTCCTTAACTAGCTACATTGTTATAGTGTGATCTTAGAATCTGTTTTCTCATTGCAAGGTTGGCTGATAGTTAATGATCCCTTGCTAGGGTATCTTACATGGGCAGTGAAGAATGAAAGAAAATTCCAGTAATCTACTAGGACCATATTCTAACCATAATATGTAAAAATAGATAGAATATGAACTGGTGATATAGTAATATGGTCCTCATCTGAAGCTTGAATATCTGTAGTACAATGGGAGTTTTTTAAAAAAAAAATTTGTTAAACTTGTTCTTTTTTATTTTTATGTCATTTTTCATTATGAAATGTTGACAAAAAGTAAACTTTGATGGCCATATTAGTGGCTCGATCTTATAATTTCTGGCCGTATATATCTGACCTTTCCTATACCACATAGTGGTGGCAACCTCGTGCAACTGGACACCCTTTTTTTGTTACCTAGGCTATACATGGACAAAACAATAACCATGCACCAATTATTTTGTATGCACTATAAAATATCTATGGTTCCTAGTCTCTAACAAAAAAAATGAAAGAAAGAGAAAATTTCTTATTTTTAATAATTTTATTAAAAAGTTGCTAGCACATAATATCAGTTGCTATTGGTCGTGCATAGGACAGAGCCACATTTGACATTAGAACTTAATTTTGAATCGACTAGTTTTGCTAGTATGGTTGTTCAAATTTTTGTTTGAAACTTCTAACTTGCTAGTTGGGTATATGTATTTTGTGAGACAATTGATACCACGTTGATCAAGCTTGATTTAGTTGTTACTTGGGAGCTACCTATACCAGTCCATAGACCATAATAGATGAGCTTGTATCAACAATGTTTGCTAGGAGGAATGCATGGTTCGGGTCGGATCGGTTTAGGGTTATTCTTGAAACGGAACCGACTTGAATCGATTTTCTAAAACCGAAATCAATGCAAAACCGACCATCTGTGAAAACCAGTTCAAACTAACCTGTGAAATTCGGTTCGGTTCGGTTTATCAGGTTGCTAGGCTAAATGGGCCTCTATCAAATGGGCTAGGCCAAATGGGCTTCTATCAGTTTACCAAGAAGAAGAACAAAATCCAGAGAGAGGAAAGAAAAGAAGAATGAGGGAAAGAAGCAAAATTTCATGGCCATTGCCCACCAAGAAAAAGAAGACCACCATCCAACTATGTGAGAGAAAACTAGCTGGAGACCTAGAGTTCGAAGGCTCATGCCTACCTTCATTGGGCTTCATGCAGATGTCCACAATCGACTTGATGATCCACCACATGTTTGAGGTGTTGAGGTTGATCTGGGCAGCGAAATCCCTTGGCTTGTACCCGACAATGCTGAGGATCACATGGTTGTAGTGGTCACTAGGGTGGACCCTTGAGATATAACCAAGATTCATCAAGTGTGCTTACAACGAAGGCCTAGACGGTCCACTAAGAAAGCTTGCTGGCATTGTTCTTGAGCTCGGTGACGAGCATGGCCCACCTCCGGGTCTCAAGCTTTGGCCTCCAGTCGACACTCGAGTACTCGGCATCAAACTCATTGAGGGCATTAAGAGTCATGAAGGAGCGCTGCCCCTTCACGTCGGGACCTTGTAGTGGGCAATCATGTAGGTGTCATCCTCAAGCTTTAGTGGCGACAGCAATAGGCAACAGAGGCAATCTCACCCTCGGCAGCAAAGGGGTTGAGCTCGTCAAAGGTGACCTTGTTGCTATTACTGGAGGACCTACTAGGAGAAGTTCTAGTTGATGTAAGCAGCCTTGACGGCAAGGAAGTGGGTGGAATTGATATCCTCCTTGGCTTCAGAGAGGGGCTCCTAGGAGGTCTCGTCGACGAAAGGGCCAAAGGTGGAGATTGGTTTCAAAGTTTCTATCTATATTAGAGAAAAGAGAAGAGGAGAGGAGAAGAGATCTCACCTGAGTGAGGGTTGGAGGAGGAGGGAGGCAAGGGAGAGTGGGCGGATCAAGATTTGGGACTTGGCTCCAGCATGGGGAGTGGGCAAAGGGCAGTCTTGAGCATTGGGGTGGGAGGAGAGCACGGAGTGGGAGGAGAGATTGGGGTCAGCAGCTAGGGCTACCGAACATCTGAATTGCTGAAGTGTGACCGGACCAAGCTTAAATCAGATGAGTGTATATATACAAGTCGGTTATGCTTAAGTTGGTTTTGTTAAAATTTAAACTGAAACCAAATTGATTTTTTCGGTTCTAAAAAATTTCAAACCAAAATCAGACTAGATGTAGAAAACCCCACCCAAACTGAACCGAAATAACCAATTCTGGTCAGTTTTGTGGTTTGGTTGGTTTTCTTGCACATCCCTCGTTCTTGTTTTTAAAATGCTATTGCTTAAAGTATGAGGTTGTGTTTCAATTTAAATTTCATGTTAAATGCTTTTTGTCAAGTCTAATAACTACAATTCTTTTGCATTACAGTCATGTTTTCTATGAATTATAATTTACATTTTGCAGCTCTTATTTTGTAGTCTTGTCACCAGCATATACTGAAGTTACTGAGTACTGCAACATGCTCTCACTGTTGTAGAACATTACTAAAGGTTATCTTCATCTTCCAATGAAGACAGAAAATTATGAATCTGATCAGTTTCCTGATGTTCTTGTAGATGCTACTACTCGTTCTCAACCATGAGCATACAAACCAGCACACTCCTCTGTGGAGGAGTTTTTCAGCAGGAAAGCATGCAATTTCGGTTTCCATATTCCTATTTTTCTCTTGAGAACCCACTATGAAGTTTTCTGATATCTTAAAATTTTGCAGGTTTACAGGGAATGCTGGACTGGTGGCTTCAGGTGTGGCCAGAAACCTGAATATAGTGGGCAACTATATCAAAGAACACATTGATGACATTGTATATCCTTACCGCAGGAACCCGTATGTTTAATCTCAACTGGGAAATAACCAATGCAAAAGGGGTTATGGGTGTGTTACTATTTCCATTTTCTGCCATATCGGTTTATTCTTGTAACTTGAGAATAATGCTTTTGTGATAGTGCAAGAGACAAATCGTTTAGATGTTGCACATGGATTCGATCATTGCTAATAGTGATCATAAAAGCTGATCAGAGCAGTTCATAGGTTAGCTGGAGATTATGACCATATTTTCCTCAAAACCTTTTGCTTGTACCCATGCAATGTGTGATCAGCAATGAGCCAAAACATGGTGGGTTTATTTATGTTCTCTTTTTTCCTCAAAAAAAGAAAAAAAAATTATGTTCTCTTCAGTGGCATGATAGAAATGCCATTTGTTTTTCACTTTGTTCAATGAATTTTTGTCAAGCTAGATCTCAACGCCAGGTAGTTCCTTTTGTTGAAGTGATTCTTCTGGATCAATGGATGTTCGCTATCATTTTCTCTGCTGTAAACTTCTTTTTATTTATTGTTTTTAAGAAAAATGGGAAGGCCTTAGCCAGCCACTGCAAACCTAGTAGGTACCTGGGCAGATCTAGTGCTACTGCTTGGGGGATCAAGAGTTTTTAACTCCAGGAAGATCCCCAGGGAGGACAGAGCTGAAAATTTTCTGAGGGATAGCACTACTCAAGATTTGGACCTTGGATCTCTTGTTTAAGAGGATAGAGGACATTGAGCTATATGTAGTACATTTTCCACTGTAGATTTATCCCGTCGACCAAGAGCAGGTGTTAATAATAAAAAATAAATAAATAAATATATGTTTGTATGTATGAGCATTATATAACACAATATGCAGGTTGGCAATCTTTATTTCTAGGAATTTTAACAGCTGTCAACTTACAAACTTGCATGGACGGTGCATGTTTGATTGGTTATAATAATTATAAATTAGGTGTCATGTGTCCCAGGTTCTGATGATTTAATTGGCTTTTGGTCTTAAGTTACTCTTTTGCGCTACAAGTAGCAATAAAAAGTAATGGTTGCAGACTTTATTGATAAGCAATAACTAATATAGTAATTCTTCTGAGGTCTTCATAGAAAATTATTTAGAATTCTTGTTAGGAATTTAACACCAAATTATACAGGGTTCACCTAAGCCTGTCTCAAAATATGTTCAATTTATTGAGTCTTTTTGAACAACATCAAACTATAGCGGCAAATTACTATTCCAATAATAATTTTGTTGAGTCCATCACCTAGGCATATTAACTTCGGTTCTTTGTGTGCAAATTACGTAGAACCAATAAGCTTGATTGAGTAATTTAGATCTTTTTAATACATTTGATTCTTTGCGTGCAAATTACCTAGAACCAAGCATGTTTGAGTAATTTAGATCTTTTTAATGAGAAAAGGTATTAAATAGATAATAATTTCTTTCAAGATATGATGTACCAGTATTGAGGTTCATACTAATTGGCAGCCGGCTTGAAATAGTACGAGTCTGTACTGTATTGTGCCGAATATTACCGAAACAGAGAGAGGCAGGAGGAGAGGAAAAAAAAGGAAGAGAGAGAAGGAGGGAGAACTAGGGTCAAAGAGAAGAAGAAAGGGAGAAAGAGGGATAGGGAGAGGGGTGAGAGGGAGAAGGAGAGGGAGAGAGAACAAGAGAGCCATCCTAGAATGTTAGAATCAAGGAAGAGAGGGGTCAATTTAGAAATCTATTAAAGTCGCTATCTCTAGCAGTCTTCGGGCATTGCCTGTCGTGGATTACGAGAGAGACAGAGATTGAGAAAGAGAGAGGAAAGAGAGAGAGATGGAGAAAAAAAGGCTTTGAACATAGTCTCGAACAAAAAGAATGAATTGACCGACCAACAAAGAATTTTTAATTTGTTTTGATCAGTTGAACCATACTAGTAACCGATAGATTTGGTTTGATAGGCTCCCAGCTAGCTGGCTCGGCACGATTTGGCTTACTCTGATTACTTTTTTGTAAAATTTTGAAATTTATAGGCATTAAATAAGAATTATTTTTTCTCTTTGTCAAGATTCTTGATATTTCTTTTTTTGCTGAGAAAGAAGGTTCTTTTCCTGGTTGTGCTATTATACTCATATTTCTTGTTGATTAAAAATTTTATTCTCAACCGTTGATTTTAATACCCATTTTATGCTTAATCTTTGACCTGTGGAAGGCCATAAAAAAATTGGTCAAGCATGTAAAGGATAGATAAAATTATATATGGAGATAGGTATACATGTTTAGAGAAACAAACCTAATAGTGTGCAAAAGATCAAATGTTCAATGCTAATTGTATCACCAATACACGTAAAATGGCAATCAAATAAAAGACCAGATGTTAAGTTCCTATTTTGTAAAAGTGGTGGTATGAAATCACTCTTGAATGGATCCAAGACTTATAGCAAAGAGTTTGGCTCTCTCATTCATGTTTCCATGTAGACATGTTTTCATCTAAGCCTAGTTAAATCACCTCGTCCATTATTTATCTGAGCGAGTTATCTCCCTAATCAATTGTGGATATAGGAAGAATTAAAAATGAACAAGAGAGAATCCATACTTGAGAGAGAAGTACAAAGCTACTTAAGCTTAACTTTTTTGCCTACATGGTGTCCACCATTTTTGCACTTGCTATCTATCTCTAATTTTGATTGCTCATGTATTAATTTATGCAAGATAGATTCAGATTATTATCCTTAAGGGCAAGTTTTAATTACCTCGAAAGAAAAGATTAACACTCTTGGCACTACCACCAGCCTATATTCAAACATATTATTAAGTATTCTCATCCCTCGAATTAGGCTGCCATGGTTTTCTTTTTGGCTATAGTGGGTAGATCATACTTGATGAGTACGGATGCACCTAATAAAATCAGAAAACAAAATATCTCAGAGTGTCCAGGGCAACCCCCTATCTCCAGCCCACAAGACACTACTGAAATAATTGGCCACATAAGCAGCCACCCAATCCGCAGCCCCATTAGCTTCGCGGAAAACATGCTTGGACTGGAAGGCCCCTCCATCCCTCGGCATCACCCAGATATCTCATAGCAATGGATGGTCGCAGCCGTTGCCCCTTGGGCTTCCCGGGATCCAATTGATGACCATGGCCGAGTCAACCTCCAGAATAATAGAGCTGGCTCGTAAATCGCGCCAAGCATGACGAACACCCGCCCAAGCAGTCCTCAGCTCTGCACCGAAAATCGAAATATCAAATAGCTGACAGCCATCCTAGGCTGCCTTGGTTTTGATCATGCATCTTGGATTTGAAAAAAAAAAAATTCATAAAATGACTTCTAGAGCCGGCCCGACCATTAGGCGAGATAGACGGTCGCCTAAGGCCCCGGCCCAAAAAAAGGCCCGCCCGACAGCCTAGCTACAGTAGTCCGTACTCCGTAGAGGTAGAGGGCCAGGGGCAGAGCTAACAACTACCTCGACTGCTCGACAAGATGACTGAGGGAGTGAGTGTGAGTCGCCGTCGGGCATCCCAATCCCATCGCTCATCGTCCCTTTCTTTAAAATCCCCATCCTCCTCCATGGCTCCACTCCTCCTCAATCCTCATCGTCCTTGGTCCTCCTCAGCTCCTCTTTGGCTCTTTTTGCAGCTCTGCTTTACCGACCGTGTCACGCCCTCGGCCCGAGATCGCGAGTCAGGGGAACGCGCCAACTGCCACACACCCGTAGGAAACTTTCCCCACGAGCATGCAAGGTATCTTAACCAACATCTCAATTATATAAATCTCAAATAATTCAACTAAATAAATGCAATCTTATTCCATTGACTAACTCAAGTCATAAAGTCTCACAGTTCTAAATACGCAGCGGAACAATAATTTACCAACATGCAAAACTTAGTTCTTAAAATAACAAAACCTTGCAATGTCCAGCAATCATTATAAATATCCACGATAACAGTTCAACTTAAATAACCCTAATCTAAGATAACTTGCGCCATAATTCTTCTAGTCGCTTTCCCATTTTGGAACCCCAATATATTAGTTCTCGAAATCTGTAAAACAACAAGAAATTGTATAATGAGCTAAACAGCACAATAAGTAATGAACACTCTAGCTAGATATATCAGGCAATAATATATAGAAAATAAATATATATGCAGTTCCAAGGTACAAGTCAAATATTTCTTAAATTCTTAGGATTCTTTTCACGGTTTCGAGATTCTTTCACATATTCAATTCATCTTGTCGATCTTGGACTATGACCACATGTTTTCTGTGGCAGGGTCATCAACACCGACTAATCTTCTTGCAGTGAGTCCTTCAGGACAGTCAATTGCCAACGTATCTGCCTCCATTGGCGGGGTCCTCAACATAGCCAGGTTGAAGTTCAATTAGTTCTCTATTTCATATTTCAGTTATGAAAACATGCAGTGTCCAAACCAAATATCGTTCATATCTTAATTTCTTTCAATTTATCAAATCTAACTCAATAGCCAGGAACTATGACCACATGTTCCCTATGGCAGGGTCATATCACCGACTATTCTTCTTGCGGTACCAATGTATTAGTCCCCATTGGCAGGATCCTCAACATAGCCCGACTGCAAGTCCGAATTTATTTCAAATCATTATCTTTTCTCACATTATGTTCAGTGTTCCAAGCCGAAAGGTACAATGTCAGAGCAATTAAACACAATTCAAATCAGAAGCAAATATGTTCAATCAGAGTCATACAATATTCTAAAAATATACATATAATCCATGCATCAAATTCGTAATCACGAATAATTCGATTCGTAAAACATATATAGTTTGCCGATAAATCTAGTAAAGATGTTACATCACTTACCTTGCGGATGCGATTCACAATAAATTCAATTAATTTCGCAAATTCCTTGCAGAACCTAACATCCAAAAATCATATTTTTCTTTTAAAATTCATCACAATATATGTATACAAAAATTTAAATTTTAATATCCTCCCAGAAGTACCTAACACTCCGAGTTCGGGTTCATACCTGTAAAGCACCCCCTCTCTTTATTCTTTTTTTTTCTTTTTCCTTCTTCTTTTCTTTTGCTTTTTCCTTCTTTTCTTTTTCTTTTTCCTTCCTCTCCCGACTCCCCTCTTCTCCTTTGGCGAAACAGGGGGCCGTGACCCCCCCCCGTCTTCTTCTTCTTCCCTCCTCGGTCGAGCCCAAGGGCGGCCGCGGTGGCCGGCCCTGACAGCGGCAGGAGGTGGCGGAGCAAGCCCGACCACCCCCGGCGGCTGGCGGCGGCGAACAAGGCCGGCAGTGGAGCACTCGGCCGACCCATTTTTGGACCCAAGTTTCCGGCGATTAGCTGGTTCCAAAACCTTGATAAACCATGGCTAAGCATCAAAAGAGGAGGAGAAGAAGGCGAGGGACTCTTACCTCCGCCCCGACGAAGATCCGGCGCCTCTATTCCTCTCCGGCAGCAAAGGAAGAAGAAGGCCACCCGTGCCGTGGCTTCTCGGCTCTCTCTCTCCCTCTCTCTCGGGCGGCCGGTGGTGACGCACAAGGAAGAGGACCTCCAAACCAGAACGGGGTTTGGCGGCTCCTCTTCGGGTGGTCTCAAGGAGAAGAAGAAGCCCTAAAAAAAACAGGGGTTCCGGCGTGTTCGGGATGGGTTTCCCCTTCATCGCGTGCCCTCACGTGCGACACATGTGGGGCCGAAAGGCTTGGGTCTCACAGACCGCCTGCCGGCGACCTCGTCTCCTCCGCCTCCCCGAGTTCTCGGTGGCCGGTACTGGGTCGCAGGAGCCAGAAGCCTTCCGCCAAAATCACATCTCCGATCTCTTACCCAAGTCCTCGGCCGCTCCCAATCCCATCCGCTGACCGCGGTCGTTTCTAGTTAGGCCTGAGATCAAGACGAATCCACCGAAGTCGAGGCCACTCGTCCCCGGACCTGATTTACACTTGCAAGGTATGCCTTTTTTCTTCTTGTCTCGTTCTCCGAACTCTTTTTGGGATAACCATTCCTCTGTTAAATGGCCAGGCCGAGGCTTGGCTTGGCTTTACTTGATCTCACATCGTGAGCCTTTTCGTGGTCCACCAACTGTTTGACAAATTGCGTGAACGAGTTTGCTTTTTCCACTTGGATTAAAAATCTTGATTGGTGTTGCTAGGTTATAAATTTTATAGATCAATGATGCAGCGAGATGTCTTGCCTCTGGTCCCCGTGTTCCCTAGTCACCAGGTGTTAGCTCTCATGTGACACCGAGATGATTCAGTTGTTTATACTTAATTAAATTTGACCTCTTAGTCCACTCTTCCGTTAATTTTAATACATAGATTATTCTCTGTTTAATGGCTAACTTATCGTACTGCAGATTTCCTGGTATTAGTGTTCTCTAAGAGTAACTCGGACGTACATGCACACATGTGTATAATGGCAACATCAAAGTAGTGTCTTTGTGCTTTAGCAAAAAAGAAAGTAGTGTCTTTGTGTACCCGATTCGAATTCAGGTCAAATTTTTTGGAACCTAATAGGATTACAAATTTGATATCCTTGAGACATGTTTAAACTTTCTAGTTGGATACTGTTGCCGCTGAAATCAAGCCCAATCTCGGTGCTGACTAAGCTGGATGATTGTGGAAGATCAATAGTTATCCGTTCAGGTCGGCAAGATAGGCCCGACCGTGTATTTTGCACTTATTAATTTTTTTTTATTATTTTTTTTTTAAAAAAGGCATCTCTTAGTAAGTTCGCCTTAGGCCCCCAAATGTATTGGGCCGCCCATGATTGCTTCACCTGTACGGGCCTCATATGCCTTATGATTCTATCAGCCAACTGTGGTTCTCGCTTCCGTTAGCCTTTTTGCCAAAGCCGGCTGGCTGCTTCGATCGCCTCTAAAATCGGCAGCGGGGAAAATTTCCAGCGTCCTCCTGGGTCAAGTTTCGTTTTTCGGTCCTGGTCATCTTCTTCCTGTAAAGGAAATGAAAAGTAAAAAGAGAGGAAAGAAAGTCGAAGCGGAGACCGGAGAACCAGAGACCCTTCCATCTGTCAAACACTCCATCCACATATATAAATAGCCAATAAATCCCTTCTCGCGAGTCACCGCGTTCATCTCTCCCCTCCGCCCCCTCCGTTTCCACAGCCAAAAAGAAAGCAGGTGAGGGTTCTTGCCGCCCATGACATCAAAAGCCTACCCACCTCTAGACCGCTTCCCCGTCCTCTTCCTTTCTTTCTTGGAACCGAATCAAATGTCGGCCGCCGGAATTGTTTACAAGAGAGCCGGGGCGGCGTTGGGGAGGTCGGGTTTGACGACATTGATGGGAAGGAGCGCCCATAGGCTCTTGTCATCCGATTTTGCTTCATTTCTTGAATTTTCTCTCCCAGACATCGCAGCATTACGTTTCTCAGCTCGTCAAGACCAACGGGAAAAGGGCCTTCCTCGTTGATACGTTCGCGCTGGTACTTTACCAGAATTCCCATCATGGTATGACAGGAATGGTTTCCAGATGCACTGAAGGCGTTTGATGTTTTATAGGTCAGGAGATTGGAGGCCCAGGGTGTCCCGTCGAAACATGCAGAGGCCATCACATCGGCCATTATTGAGGTTTTGAATGATAGCCAGGAGAATGTGGCCCAGTCGTTCGTGTCCAAGGGGGAGATGCAGAAGGTTTTGGTTTCTATGATTCAGAATTTGAACCTCTCTAAATTTAAATCTGAGGTGCAGAGCTCTCAAGTAAGAATAACTTTTGCTTTTTGTTTGTGCTTTCTTCATATAAGCAGTATTTCAGCTTTATATGAACTGAACATGTCCGAGATCATTACCATGTCAATTGAGGAAATTTAGGCAAGTATTGCAGAACCTCTTGTACGGCTACTACAAACATCGCACTCTACCAGTTCTCAGCGATATTATAATGTACATGAAAGAAAAATAGAAACGTTCGGTGATTGACAGTTCCGGTTTAAGTCTTATATTGATGACTGCAAGCAACAATGAACTAGTTTAGAGTTTGTATTGCATGTTTATTGTGGGGATTAATTTAGGCTTTGTTATAGTAAGGTGTGAAGGATAGTAGGTTTTATTTACATGATGGATTTTCATGGGTTGAAAAACATGGAATAAGAAAGGGAATATTGAACCTAAGACTGTATTGCAACTCAGCGATATTATAATGTACATGAAAGAAAAATAGAAACGTTCGGTGATTGACAGTTCCGGTTTAAGTCTTATATTGATGACTGCAAGCAACAATGAACTAGTTTAGAGTTTGTATTGCATGTTTATTGTGGGGATTAATTTAGGCTTTGTTATAGTAAGGTGTGAAGGATAGTAGGTTTTATTTACATGATGGATTTTCATGGGTTGAAAAACATGGAATAAGAAAGGGAATATTGAACCTAAGACTGGAGTTAATATAAATGCTCCATATTACTACTAACTCTTTTAACAAGATCTGCAACTCAGCAACCTATGTAAAACATAAGGAGAAATACAACATGACACATGATAGACATAAACCATCATTAATTGAGTTCCCTAGGTGCCTTAACTTGCTCAGTCACTCGCCATATCCCAAAAGATAGTATTCAAAGTCTCTCTCTCTCCCTCTCTTTATGTTCTACGGAAAGGACGAAAATGACAAACAAATCTTGATGCAAAGTAATAAGGCTTTGATTTTCACATTGATTTAACATCATTGCCATGATATGTTAGAATGCCAAATGATATTGGAAGGCTGAGAGTCCTCAATGAAATTATTCTAATAGTTGAATCAAGCTAACGAAGGTGAGGAGGAACCACTAACTTGATCCATCTTTGAGAGCAAGCATCTTCTTCAACCATGGCTTCTTTGCTAACTGTTAGGCTTAGCCAGTCAGCCTCCTTATGTTTTTACCTCTAAGTAAGTTCAAAAGGACAAATATTTTCTATGTATTTCGAACTTTTAAGTTCTACAGTGGCTTAAATAATAACAGAAAAGTTAGAACTTAGGTATTGCAGAACCCCTTGTATTGCCTTTTTAAGATCCATTTTTTTGACTCCTACAACGACCACTTCATCATTAATAAGCTTCAAAAACATAGTATTGGTAAACTTTTTCGAGTTTTCAACTTGGAAAAAAAAATGATCAACTCATTTCAGAGCTAAGACCTAAAATTGATACCTCTCTTCTGCCATCTTTGAGAATATGAATGCTTTTCCTCTATAATCTTACACCTCAAACAACTAACAGTAGACACTCCATACATGACTAAGTTGAAGCAAGATAAGATCCCACCATGATACCCAGATTGACAAGTTGATAGGTATGGGGACTCAATTTACTAGTTGTAGATTAAACTTGAAAAGCATATATTCAAGAAGGAAAAATTTTAAGGTTTAGGCAAGGGCTACTAAATACTTTGAGCAAAGATTCTCACCAAAGAGTTAGATTTAAATACATGCTCACCCTGGAATGAATAAAAAAAACTTGTAATGACTGTACACTATATCATGTTCTCAAACATGTTAGTTGTTTAGGAAAGAAGCGAAGTAGGTTATTCATAACATTGTTAAACATCCTACCAAGTTGTAGTTCCTAAATGTGTGCTATGGAAACTATCCATGCAAAGGAGGGGGAAGAAACAATTTAATTCCAAATTGTGCCTCATGAACTAAGAGACTTGCCAAATCATACCTAAGTTCTAACTTTTCCGTTATTATTTAAGCCACCGTAGAACTTAAAAGTTCGAAATACATAGAAAATATTTGTCCTTTTGAACTTACTTAGAGGTAAAAATGCAAGGAGGCTAACTTGCTAAGCCTAACAGTTAACAAAGAAGCCATGGTTGAAGAAGATGCTTACTCTCAAAGATGGATCAAGTTAGTGGTTCCTCCTCACCTTCATTAGCTTGATTCAACTATTGGAATAATTTCATTGAGGACTCTCAGCCTTCCTATATCATTTGGCATTCTAACATATCTTGGCAATGATGTTATATCAATGTGAAAATCAAAGCCTTATTACTTTGCATCAAAATTTGTTTGTCATCTTCATCCTTTCTGTAAAACATAGAGAGAGGGAGAGAGAGAGAATTTGAATACTATCTTTTGGGATATGGCGAGTGACTGAGCAAGTTAAGGCACCTAGGGAACTCAATTAATGATGGTTTATGTCTGTCATGTGTCATGTTGTATTTCTCCTTATGTTTCACACAGGTTGCTGAATTGCAGATCTTGTTAAAAGAGTTAGTAGTAATATGGAATGCATTTATATTAACTCTAGTCTTAGGTTCAATATTCCCTTTCTTATTCCATGTTTTTCAGCCCATGGAAATCCATCATGTAAATAAAACCTACTATCCTTCACAGTTCACACCTTACTATAACAAAGCCTAAATTAATCCCCACAATAAACATGCAATACAAACTCTAAACTAGTTCAGTGTTGCTTGCAGTCATCAATATAAGACTTAAACCGGAGCTGTCAATCACCGAACTTTCTATTTTTCATTCATTTACATCATAATATCGCTGAGAACTAGTAGAGTGCCATGTTTGTAGTAGCCGTACAAGAGTTCTGCAATACTTGCCTAAATTTCCTCAATAGACATGGTAATGATCTCGGACATGTTCAGTTCATATAAAGCTGAAAATATTGCTTATATAAAGAAAGCACAAGCAAAAAGCAAAGGTTATTCTTACTTGAGAGCTCTGCACCTCAGATTTGAATTTAGAGAGGTTCAAATCCTGAATAATAGAAACCAAAACCTTCTGCATCTCCCCCTTGGACACGAACGACTGGGCCACATTCTCCAGGCTATCATTCAAAACCTCAATAATGGCCGATGTGATGGCCTCTGCATGCTTCGACGGAACACCCTGGGCCTCCAGTCTCCTGACCTACAAAACATCAAACGCCTTCAGTGCATCCGGAAACCAATCCTGTCATACCATGATGGGAATTCTGGTAAAGTACCAACGCCAACGTATCAACGAGGAAGGCCCTTGTCCCGTTGGTCTTAACGAGCTGAGAAACGTAACGTTGCGATGTCTGGGAGAAAGAAAATTCAAGAAACGAAGCAGAGTCCTCCTCTTATAGATCGCCGAAGACCTTCAAGCCCGCGATGGATCCCGGGAGAGGAGGAGGGCGCGGTCTGCGGTCGTGTGCGGGATCACCTCTTCGGAACGGATGCGGGATCTCGGCTGCATCACGGGATGAGCAGAAGCGGAGGAGGCTGGATCTTGGGATGATGACGTGATCCGGGGTTTGGACGCGATCTGTGAGGCGGGATCACGGGAAGGAGGCTGGGATTTGCTGCTGCGGCTGGAACGGATCCGTGGATGGATGCGTTGGCTGGAAGGGAGCGAGATCGCTGGAGGAGGCGGTCATGGCTTGGATCCGGGTGCTGGGACGTTCATCGCGCGGGCTGCTGATTTGGAATTCCTTCTTTGGACCACGGTGGAGAGGCGGGAGTGCATCACGGGAGGAAGAAGCTCTATGGATCATTTGTGATGTGCGGAAGAGCTGGGATGCTAGGAGGACGCCGATCATGGCCACGGTGGAGGCTGGGATCACGGACTAGCGTCCGCATCACGGGCGGCTGGACGCGATCATAGGAGAGGCGGTCATCCGGGCTAAGAGAATGGCTAAGGGGTTTGTGGACTGCACGTGGAGATCACTGGGTCGGAGGAACGGATGATGGCATGATACGTGGACGGCTGGGAAATCGCTCGGGATCATTTAGGAGGAGCCGTTTATGGAAGAAATCTAGTGCGGATGCGGCTTCGCAGGAAGCTGGGATTTGATCCGGATGCGTCACGGATCTGGAAAATTCTGGGAGCACGTTGGGATTGAAGGCCGAAGACTGTTGATGATGGAAGAGATCCGGTTGCATCGTGAGGCTGAGCTCCATCACATGAAGATGCTGGCTTGACTTGAGCTCGGGCTGCCGGGCATTGGGCTCAAACCCAATGTTAATTGGTTTCTTGGATTACTTGCACTCAAACACAAATACAACGTTAATTAGTTAATTTTATTATTAATAATTAGCTAAAATACTAATTAAGATGGTATGACGATTGCACTTTTGTGCTCTCATCACACCCCCCAACTAACTTATTGCTAGTCTCTAGCAATTTAGTGCGAAAATGATAAAAGTGCAAAAGTGTTATTATTATATAAATATACTAAGATAAATACTCACTTTCGTAGAGTATTATGATTGCACTTAGCACGTGCAACAAGCCGTTAAACCCCTAGGTTATCCTAGTGGACGAGTGTTGTCTCGTGAGGGTTTGCAAAGAAGTTACCCACAAACTTCATTAGTTAGGGATTTCCAAATTTTAACTTAAAATTTGAACAAGTATTTGTTGCCCAGATAGACAACCCAAGAGGGGGGGGTGAATTGGATTTTTAAATTAACTTAGCTAATTAAAACTTTGTGGATGATTAACTAAATACTGTAGCCAGTTATTTAATTAAAGCTAAGTGCTGTGAGTAATGTGTGGGGAAGAAGATGAGAGACAATGCACTACAAACACAAAGTTTTATAGTGGTTCGGAGCTAACCCTTGCTCCTACGTCCACTCCCCAAGTCTCACTTGGGAATTTTACTATAACCCCCTTGGATTACAGCCGGTTGTTTTGCAAGCTCACAACCGAACTTGTTGTTTTACGAGCTCACAACGAACTCGGTCGGTTTTTCCAGACTCACCGACTAGAACCAACCCCGATTGTTTTCCCGGGCTCACAATCAAACCCTTACACTCGTTGGTTTTAAACCGGCTCACCAACCAACCTTAATCCCCTTGATTCAATCCCCCGATTGAATCAAGTAAATACACGAGATAGAAGAAAACAGAAAATAGCTTCTCAAAAAGCAGATTTAAAACAATATAATCGTAAAGGAGTTAGAAGCCCTCAAACGCTTTTAAGATGGTGAAGAGGTGTGGCTTCTGGAACTCCGGTCTCCTCTTGAAAGAGTGATCGACTTGAAAGCAGGAGGAGGAAGCTTTGAATGCTGGGAAGATGTTGGTGGAGCAGTAAATGCAGATCTTCCCTTTTTCTCATTGAAGAGCACTTAGAGAGCTTGAAGACTTGAATGCTAGGAGTGGAATGTGTGTTCTCTACCTTGCTACAGTCTTCTGTGGCTATTTAAGCCAACCCCCACGGAAACTAGCCGTTACTCTGCTTTTTCTGGCCGTTCTGCACACTCTGCGCAGCCTGACAATGTGACCGTTGGTGGATTGGAGTCGACTCGCGCGATCAGGAGTCGACTCGAGCTTTTCCGGAGTCGACTCGGCAACTGTTCCCAGTTTGAATTAAAGTTGCCGTCTTGACTGGGAGTCGACTCGTCTTGACCCGGAGTCGACTCGCCAACTTCTGGCGCTGACCTGGCAATTTTGGAGTCGGCTCATCCTCTGTAGTCCGTGGATCCAAATTTGAATTTTGTCCACTCGAGTCGACTCGACTGTCCTGGGAGTCGACTCGAATCTCAGAGCCCGAACTCCCGATTCTCTGTCTTTTGGCTCATCCAGTCTTGGAGTCGACTCGAACTTCCTTGGAGTCGACTCGGCTCTCAGTTTCCGAAAGTTGGTCTTCTGCCTTTTGACGTGAAGCTTGTCTTGGAGTCGACTCGAGCTGTCTGGGAGTCGACTCGAATCTCAGAGGCAGTAACATGGTCTTCTGTCTGTCGATGGTCGCACAGTCTTGGAGTCGACTCGCGTACTGCGGGAGTCGACTCGAATCTCAGAGTCCATAAAACGCTCTCTGACTTTTTCTTTGTGTACCGCTGGGAGTCGACTCGCGTTCCACTGGAGTCGACTCGAATCTCAGAGTCCATAAAACGCTCTCTGACTTTTTCTGTGTGTACCGCTGGGAGTCGACTCGCATTCCACTGGAGTCGACTCGAATCTCAGACCTGAAAAACTGCTCTTCTGTCCTTCTGTCTGTTTTCAGTCGGAGTCGACTCGTACTGATCAGGAGTCGACTCGAGCTCGTGCCAGTGACCTTGATACGCTTGGAGTCGACTCGTGAAACTCGGGAGTCGACTCGTATCTCAGACATTGGTTCATGCAGACTTCTTAACTTATCCAAAATGCTATGAACCAAGTCTAGAGACACTTGGACAGGATTTTCACTGAAACACTCAATTGAATTCATTAGTAATCACAAGATATACTCAAATGCTTTGAGCTCATCAAAATCAAACGGGGTTTTAATCGATCACTCCACAATCTCCCCCTTTTTGATGATGACAAAACTTTGAGTATATGTAAAATGAGTTGCTCAGTAAATAATGAAATAAACTCCATAAATGAATTCAAATGTCTGATAATTTAATTTATCCAAGTTTGAAAGGAGTGAAACATTAAATTTCGGAGTTAAAGTTCCCCCTTTCATTTGGAATTATATAAGCCTTCATATTCTGCAATCAATTGTTTGGCTTATATGACATTAATGATTTAGCTTGATTAAAATTCAGATTCTCCTCCTCAACATATGCATTCAACTATGTTTTGATTTTCTGAATTTCCTTTTAATGCTTTGAAATTTTTGAACTAAAATTTTTGTTTTTAGAGGAAAAATCTGTCAATTTGTTCTTGAGTAGGATTCAGCTAATCTCCGAATATCCCTTGAATAGATTCTGGAGATTACTCCATTAGGAGCCCCAAAAGAGAGATAATGAGCCTCGAGGTACCGAATCCACTTAGAACAAATTTATGTGTGTTTTTAAGAGTTTATCGTTTTATTTATTTCCATTGATTTCTTTTACATATTTTTTAATATTTCTCCCCTTTTACATATTTTATACTTACACATTTCTCCCCCTTTTTGTCATCATACCAAAGAGGAGGTAATCACACACAATCAATGGCACAAATGGCACAGTCAATCATCAAATGGCACAGAAATGAAGATAAGATGTCTACTCATTGTATTGATATGAAGGTGAATACATTTGAGCATACAATAGGTAAAGCAAGAACAATACAAAAGAAGACAAAACACAACTCAAAATCATCTATGACCTCCTCGAGGATGTGGCTCCCCCTCTCGAGGATACATCTCCTCCTCTGGAGGATGTGGCTCCCCCTCTCGAGGATACATCTCCTCCTCTGGAGGATGTAGCTCCCCCTCTCGAGGATACATCTCCTCCTCTGGAGGATGTAGCTCCTCCTCTCGAGGATGTGACTCCTCCTCTCAATCGGCTCTGCTCCATGAGGAGGGCGACTGCCTCTGTAACATGGCCCAGCTGCGTGATAATAGACGTGGTGGCTCTGCTATGTGTAGTGGAGAGCTCAGTCACCGACGTCTGAAGCCCAGTCACCGAGGTCTGAAGTGCGTCCAGCTTGTCGATGAGCACATTCGACAAGCGCTCGGCCCCCTCGGTGGTGGTGTGCATGTCACGGCGGATGTCATCCCGCATCCTCCTCGTGGTGCTCGTGACCTCGCTCATGCTGTGGAACTGGGCCTGCACCAGGGTCCTAATGTTGTAGATCTCCTGCCGCACCTCAGCCGTCATGTCTGTCACGGCTGTCAAGGATGGGACCAATGCTGAGGATGGAGTGGGTGCAGGAGTGGGAGCTGGCACGGAACCTCGGAGCTCCCGGAGCAGCTCGTCCCTCAAATCTCGGACGATCTCCTGCCGCAGCTCCCGGAGCTGCTCTGGATCAATACGGACCTCCATAGATGGTGGAGCTGAGGAGGAAGGTCCGGCAGAGGTGGTAGGAGCAGGAGGAGTGGATGGAAGGTCTGGATGGTCTGGGAACTCTGGGTAGTCAGAATCTGGCTCAGGACTGGGTGATGGTCTGGTGGTCTGAGCGGTGAGAGTGGACTTCCTAACCCAGATCCCTTCTCTCTTCCGAAATCCCATCCTGTGCATGGTCCCCGTACCCAAGCGATCAATCCATCGCAAGGCACGAGAGGGTTCCTTCTCAGGAATGGAAATTTCGTACTGCCTAAAGAGAAGAGTGAATATCATTCCGTATGGGAGGGAGAGCCTAGGTCTATCCAGGGGCTCACACATATACCTATAAATGAGCTTGGGAAAGTTGACCGGGGTATCCTGAAGAATGTAAGACATAATAGCTAGGTCCCTCTCATTCACAAAATCAAATCTCCCTGTCTTAGGGAAGATGGACCTGGACAAAATGCTCAAAAGGATTCTCACTTCAATAGGAAGTGAGCTAGCAGATACCTCATCTAGGGGAGACTGAGGTGGATGCCCTAAGACGATCGTAAGGGCCTCAAATCTATCCTCAGGATGTGCAGGAGCCACCCCTACTAATGGAAGGTGGAGGATATGGGCAATGAGGTCCTCTGTGACACGCAATGGGACACCTAATACCGTGCCCTCAATACCTCCATCTCCCCGATGGACGGTACTGTAGAACTCTTGAACTAGGCCAGGATAGGTGGGAAGGTCCAAGGTGAGGAAGTACTCTAGACCCTGGGCGCTAAGCCTATCGCCTATGGTGAATCCTTCCCGGGAGAGATAGTCGAAAGTGACATACCTCCCGGAGGTGACGGCCTTCCCGGCCAACGGCCTAACATGAACCACCCTAGGCGGGGAACGATCCGGAGGAGGTTGCCTCGTGGGATCGTGCCGCGCCTTGGAGCGCCGCTCGGGACCGGCCACGAGACGGGACCTCTTTCTAACAACTCCCTTGCGAGGCATCTTGACCTAAACGAGATGAAAACCTAGAGAACGAAGAAGGATCGATAGAGGAAGCTCGGGACTGACCTGAAAAGACCTAGGAACGGACGGAAACTCAATGTCCGGCGAAGAATCGACGGAAAAAGGGCTTGGAGACGATCGAGGATGACCTAGGAGTCGGCTCTAGGGCTTTGTGAACAGTGGCGGCTTGAGAAAAAGTGTTTGCGAAATGACAAACCTAGGGTTAAAAAGTCGGATCCCGACTGCGAGTCGACTCCCCTTAGTCGCGAGTCGACTCGACCTCGAGTCGACTCCAGAAAATGCGCGAGTCGACTCCCCCTTAGGAGCCGGCTCTGAAACTTACTCGAGTCGTCTCTAACCTTGGCACGCACTTAAAAATCATGCTATAACCGTGCCAAATGAGGGAAAATCACCTAGTTGGGATCTGATTTGATGATCATTAAATAGAAACTCTATTTTAACCTCATTTTAACCATCAAAATCAATTAATCTAGTGGAAACTCCCACTAGGATGGGTCAATCACTCCTAATCCCCTCCTAAGTACACTGAACCTCTCTTCACTTAGGGGTTTTGTGAAAATATCTGCTAATTGATTATCAGTACAAACAAATTGGAGAGTCACATCACTATTCAATAAATGATCTCTTATGAAGTGATGTCTTATCTCAATGTGTTTAGTTCTTGAGTGTTGAATTGGATTTTTAGTTAGGTTTATGGCACTTGTATTATCACAATTAATGGGGATTTTATCTTGTTTAATGCCATAATCTTCTAATTGTTGTTTAATCCACAAGATTTGAGCACAACAACTCCCGGCTGCAACATATTCAGCTTCTGCAGTGGATAATGCAACCGAGTTTTGTTTCTTGCTAAACCATGAGATTAGGTTTTCTCCTAGAAATTGACAAGACCCGCTGGTACTTTTTCTATCAAGCTTACATCCAGCGAAGTCTGAATCTGTGTACCCTATTAAGTTTAGGCTAGATTCTTTAGAGTACCACAGCCCTATGTTCTTAGTTCCTATTAAGTATTTAAAGATTCTCTTAACTGCAGCTAGGTGTGATTCTTTAGGATTAGCCTGATATCTAGCACACATGCACACACTAAATATAATATCAGGCCTACTTGCAGTAAGATACAGTAAAGAACCTATCATACCTCTATAAAGTTTTTGATCTACAGATTTACCTGATTCATCTTGGTCTAACTTACATGATGAGCTCATGGGGGTGCTGATTGACTTGTTTCCCTCCATATCGAACTTCTTGAGCATCTCCTTGATATATTTGCCTTGATTGATGAAGATGCCTCCTTCAGATTGTTTGATTTGAAGCCCGAGAAAGTAGTTCAGCTCTCCCATCATGCTCATCTCAAACTCACTCTGCATCAAATCAGCAAATTCCTCGCAGAGGCGATTGTTAGTAGCACCGAAAATGATATCATCAACATAAATCTGTACTAATAACATATCCTTATTTTTCTTTTTCAGAAATAATGTTGTATCTACATTTCCCCTAGAGAATTCATGTTCTAATAGAAATTTACTAAGTCTCTCATACCATGCTCTAGGTGCTTGTTTTAGACCATAAAGTGCTTTGTTCAGTTTATACACATGATTGGGGTATTGATGATTTTCAAAACCAGGAGGTTGTTCCACATATACCTCCTCATTAATAAACCCATTTAGAAAAGCACTTTTTACATCCATTTGATATAGCTTGAAGTCCTTAGAGCATGCATATGCTAATAATAGTCTAATAGCCTCAAGTCTAGCTACGGGAGCAAAGGTTTCATCAAAGTCTATACCTTCTTCTTGATTATAACCCTTTGCTACTAGTCTAGCCTTATTCCTTATAACAATTCCATTTTCATCTAGCTTATTTTTATATATCCATTTTGTACCTATAATTGGATATTCAGAAGGTCTCTCTACTAGATCCCACACTTTGTTTCTAGTAAATTGGTTTAGTTCTTCTTGCATTGCATTTATCCAATTTACATCATTTTCGGCTTCTTCTATATGTTTGGGCTCAAAGTGTGAAACAAAAGCTAGATGGTTATTCAAATTTCTAAGGGATGCTCTAGTCCTAACGGGTTGGGATGGATCATCTAGAATTAGTTTCTTAGGATGCCCATGAGCATACCTCCAAGCTTTAGTTAGCCCATGATCCACTATAGGCTCTTGGTTTGATGATTCTCCTTCAATCAACTTTTGATTATCATCTTGTAATCCCATCTCATCTATCTTTTCTTCAAGTATTTCAATATCATCATCAAAATTAACCTTCTTACTAGATGAGATGTCACTAGAGTCATCAAAAACAACATGTATAGATTCTTCTATAACTAGGGTTCTTTTATTAAAGATTCTATAGGCTTTACTAGTTGTAGAATAACCTAGGAATATTCCTTCATCAGATTTTGGATCAAATTTTTCTAGATTATCTTTCCCATTATTATGTACAAAACACCTACATCCGAAAACATGAAAATAGTTAACCTTTGGTTTTCTGTTTTTCCACAGTTCATATGGTGTTTTCTTTATGATGGGTCTTAATAGAACTCTATTTAATACATGGCAAGAAGTATTAATGGCTTCTCCCCAAAAGTACTTAGGGAGGTTACTTTCACATAACATCGTTCTAGCCATTTCCTCTAGGGTTCTATTTTTCCTTTCCACAACTCCATTTTGTTGTGGTGTCCTAGGTGCTGAGAAATTATGGGTTATCCCCTTTTTACTACAAAATTCATCAAATAATTGATTTTCGAATTCGGTACCATGGTCACTTCTAATAGCTATAACTGAGGACTCTCTAGCATTTGTTACTTTCTTATGGAACTTCTTAAACATAGAAAATGCTTGATCCTTATGCGCTAGAAACATGACCCATGTGTACCTAGAGTAATCATCTACTATAACTAGACCATATTTATTTCCACCTAGGCTTGTTGTTCTAGTTGGACCAAATAGGTCCATGTGTAGTAATTCTAGAGGCCTAGAAGTAGAGACACATTTTATGGATTTAAAAGAGCTTCTAGATTGTTTGCCAAATTGACATGCTTCACATATTTTGTTCTTTTCAAATTTTAATTTTGGCAAACCTATCACGGAGTCTCTTTTAACTAGTTTAGTTATTGTGTCCATGCTTGCATGACCTAACTTACGGTGCCATAACCAACTAGCATCATTTTCTTTAGTTTCATTAACAACTAAACATTGGTTATGTTTTGTAAGGTCTTCTAGATCTACCACATATACATTTCCACGTCTCATCCCTTTAAAAACTAAACTATTATCATTAGGATTTGTTATAATACATAGTGATGGTTTAAACATAACATCATATCCTTTATCACATAATTGACTAATGCTTAACAAGTTATGCTTAAGACCATCAACATATCTAACATTATCTATAAAGGTAGAAGGGGTGATTTGAACTTTACCAATACCAATGATGTGACCTTGGTTGTTGTCTCCAAAAGTCACAGCACCTCCCTTCTTAGCTTCAAGGGTGAAAAATTGATCTTTATTACCCGTCATGTGCCTTGAACAGCCACTATCCAAATACCAGCAGTTTTTGTTGACCTTGGCTGCAAGACACTCCTACACAAGCAAATCATGTCATCTTAGGTACCCAAGTTTTCTTGGGTCCTTCATGGTTAGTCAAGTTGGTTCCTTTTGGAACCCATACCCTTTTATTTTTTCTTTTAGTTTTACTTTTCCTAAAATTACATGCATTTGCTTTATGTCCTACTATTCCACAACAAAAGCAAGTTATTTTCTTAATTTTAGTTTCCCCAGCTTTAACAAAGAAGTTACTAAGAAGTTTTTGCTTATTCCTTGGTTTATACCCTAAACCCGCTTTATTAAATACGGCTCGTTGATTATTAAGTATCATGTTTAACTTTTCAGAACTATATGTAAATTTTTCAACTAAGGGTTTGTATTTGTTTAGTTCTTTAGTTAATGTCTGATTTTCGGTTTTTAGATCATTTAGCTCTTTAGTTAGATCCTTGTTTAAGACTTGTTTATGGTTTTTGAGATCTGAAAATTCCTTTGTTAGTTTCTCAATATCTTTCGTTAAGGTGTTAGTCTTCTTAATTAGGAGTTGGTTGCTTGTCTTAAGTTCTAGATTTTCTTTGGTGAGATTATCTTTATCCTTAATTAATGAATCATGCTTATGAATATAACTTTGGTTAGTTACTTTTAGTTCTCTGTTTTTAACATTTATATTCTTATACTCAATCATTAATTCATTGAACGCATCATAAAGTTCATCAAATGTAAAATCAAAATGCGTATCGGAAATTACCTCATTTTCGTTGGCCATGAAACAGAAATTGGCCTTCTCTTCTTGTTCTTCATCCGATGATGAAGATGATGCGTCGGAGTCCGATAGGGTGGTGACAAGTGCCTTCTTCTTCTTGTACTTACTCCCCTTCTTCAGTAAGGGGCACTCTGCTCTTATGTGTCCCGGCTTCTTGCACTCGTAACACCCAATCCCCTCATTTTCCCTTTCCTTACCTTTGTCTCTGCGGTAGGAATTTGAGGGACCTCTCCTTTGATGATACGTCTTCTTGTGGTTGATAAACTTCTTGAACTTGCGCACAAGAAGTGCCTCACCACCATCTTCCTCATCTTCTTCCTCTTCACTGCTGCTGCTGCAAGACAGGTCCTTGTTAGAAGAAGTAGATTTTAAAGCTATTACCTTTTTCTTATGGGAGGACTCTTCCTCGTTGTGTTGTTTCATGGTAAGCTCATGCGTCATCAGGGATCCAAGGAGCTCTTCAAGTTGAAGCTTGTTCAAGTCTTTAGCTTCTTGGATCGCCGTCACCTTGGCTTCCCACGACCTTGGTAGACACCGAAGGATTTTCCTGACAAGTTCACTGTTAGTATAGTTCTTGCCAAGGCTTTTTAGGCCATTGACAATATCAGTAAACCTAGTGAACATGCTTGTGATTGTTTCATTTGAATCCATTTTAAATAGTTCATATTTATGAACCAAGATGTTTATTTTGGATTCCTTGACTTGATTCGTGCCCTCATGGGTCACTTCAAGTCTGTCCCAAATTTCTTTTGCAGAATTACAAGTTGAAACTCTATTGAATTCATTACGGTCTAAGGCACAATAAAACACATTCATTGCTTTAGAGTTTAGTTGTGCCTTCCTCATGTCATGTTCATCCCAATCCGTTTCTAGTTTGGGTATCTTAACACCCTCTACATATGTGGATGGGATGTATGGGCCATTCACTACAATGGTCCACATCTCATAGTCTTGGGCTTGGATGAATATTCTCATCCTAGCCTTCCAGTATGAGTAGTCGGATCCATTGAAGAAAGGAGGTCTTTGGGTGGACTGACCCTCAATGTGAGAAGATCCAAATGGGGTTGTCATTTTGATCTTTTAACTCTTGAGTGGAAGAGTTTTTGGCTCTGATACCACTTGTTGCCCAGATAGACAACCCAAGAGGGGGGGGGGGGGGGGGTGAATTGGGTTTTTAAATTAACTTAGCTAATTAAAACTTTGTGGATGATTAACTAAATACTATAGCCAGTTATTTAATTAAAGCTAAGTGCTGTGAGTAATGTGTGGGGAAGAAGATGAGAGACAATGCACTACAAACACAAAGTTTTATAGTGGTTCGGAGCTAACCCTTGCTCCTACGTCCACTCCCCAAGTCTCACTTGGGAATTTCACTATAACCCCCTTGGATTACAGCCGGTTGTTTTGCAAGCTCACAACCGAACTTGTTGTTTTACGAGCTCACAACGAACTCGGTCGGTTTTCCCAGGCTCACCGACTAGAACCAACCCCGATTGTTTTCCCGGGCTCACAATCAAACCCTTACACTCGTTGGTTTTAAACCGGCTCACCAACCAACCTTAATCCCCTTGATTCAATCCCCCGATTGAATCAAGTAAATACACGAGATAGAAGAAAACAGAAAATAGCTTCTCAAAAAGCAGATTTAAAACAATATAATCGTAAAGGAGTTAGAAGCCCTCAAATGCTTTTAAGATGGTGAAGAGGTGTGGCTTCTGGAACTCCGGTCTCCTCTTGAAAGAGTGATCGACTTGAAAGCAGGAGGAGGAAGCTTTGAATGCTGGGAAGATGTTGGTGGAGCAGTAAATGCAGATCTTCCCTTTTTCTCGTTGAAGAGCACTTAGAGAGCTTGAAGACTTGAATGCTAGGAGTGGAATGTGTGTTCTCTACCTTGCTACAGTCTTCTGTGGCTATTTAAGCCAACCCCCACGGAAACTAGCCGTTACTCTGCTTTTTCTGGCCGTTCTGCACACTCTGCGCAGCCTGACAATGTGACCGTTGGTGGGTTGGAGTCGACTCGCGCGATCAGGAGTCGACTCGGCTGTAGCAGGAGTCGACTCGAGCTTTTCCGGAGTCGACTCGGCAACTGTTTCCAGTTTGAATTAAAGTTGCCGTCTTGACTGGGAGTCGACTCGTCTTGACCCGGAGTCGACTCGCCAACTTCTGGCGCTGACCTGGCAATTTTGGAGTCGGCTCATCCTCTGTAGTCCGTGGATCCAAATTTGAATTTTGTCCACTCGAGTCGACTCGACTGTCCTGGGAGTCGACTCGAATCTCAGAGCCCGAACTCCCGATTCTCTGTCTTTTGGCTCATCCAGTCTTGGAGTCGACTCAAACTTCCTTGGAGTCGACTCGGCTCTCAGTTTCTGAAAGTTGGTCTTCTGCCTTTTGACGTGAAGCTTGTCTTGGAGTCGACTCGAGCTGTCTGGGAGTCGACTCGAATCTCAGAGGCAGTAACATGGTCTTCTGTCTGTCGATGGTCGCACAGTCTCGGAGTCGACTCGCGTACTGCGGGAGTCGACTCGAATCTCAGAGTCCATAAAACGCTCTCTGACTTTTTCTTTGTGTACCGCTGGGAGTCGACTCGCGTTCCACTGGAGTCGACTCGAATCTCAGAGTCCATAAAACGCTCTCTGACTTTTTCTGTGTGTACCGCTGGGAGTCGACTCCCATTCCACTGGAGTCGACTCGAATCTCAGACCTGAAAAACTGCTCTTCTGTCCTTCTGTCTGTTTTCAGTCGGAGTCGACTCGTACTGATCAGGAGTCGACTCGAGCTCGTGCCAGTGACCTTGATACGCTTGGAGTCGACTCGTGAAACTCGGGAGTCGACTCGTATCTCAGACATTGGTTCATGCAGACTTCTTAACTTATCCAAAATGCTATGAACCAAGTCTAGAGACACTTGGACAGGATTTTCACTGAAACACTCAATTGAATTCATTAGTAATCACAAGATATACTCAAATGCTTTGAGCTCATCAAAATCAAACGGGGTTTTAATCGATCACTCCACAGTATTACTGTATGAAACTAGAATTGCAAGGACAATAAAGACTTAGAGCTATCATATTTAAGCAGACTTTAACTCAAGTTTCATTACACCCCATCTATCTGCTAACAAGTCAAGAATGTAGTGAGGTGCAAGATAGTATCATATAAATGAGTGGCTTTCACTTACTTCCAACATGATCACTCCAATTTTCAAGACTTTCCAGAGTTAAATGGTAATGAACACCCCAGATATATTTATTTATTTTTTTTTTTAATCAGACTGAATGCTAAGAAGAATGACTTGTGCAATATCTAGCCTAATTAAACTTTCTAGCTAACCCATATAGCGAGTGTTAGGCCAATGACTCCCGATCCAGATGGCTCAGGGCACTAGGTGTAAAGACACCCTAACAGGCTTAATAACTCAAGTCAACTAGGCTCCAAGGCCAAATTAGTCATTCAGAGTTTAATCTCAGCCATCCTCACCTTTTTACGCGAACACTCGCTGCTTGCCAGGCAAGAGGCCCGGTTACTCAGTGAGAAGACTTAAAATAAACTCGTTTTATTTTTTTCTTCTTTTTTTTCTTTTTTTTTCTTTTTTTAATAATAATAGGGTGTTCATCACACATATAACTTTAAATTATCCAGAAGATTAAAAGTATTCATATTAGTTGTAAGTTTACATACCCCACTATTCATGTGCTTATGTGTAGGTGCTAAATCATCTTGTATCATGTTAGCAGAAGATAGGTGGGACGAAAACTCAAGCTAGAACTGCTATCATTTTTCTCAACTCAAAGCTATTCCTAGTTTATACAGCCAAAAAGATTAAATCTTGAGTTAAAAATTTGAAATCCCTTCTCTCTCTCTTTTTTTTTTATGTGCTCATCATTTTTTTTTATTTTTTTTTATTTTTTTTAATGATCCCTTTTTTTTTTTGAAATCAAAAATATTCTCACCCCCATACCTAAATCTAACATTGTCCTCAATGTTAAAGAAATTTTAGAGCAGTAATAGGATAGAGGAGAAGTTACCTGATATGGGTAGGCAAATTGACAATTGGGGCCAAAAACTTCCAAACCTGCATGTTAGTTTTTTTTTAAAAAAAAAAATTATTATTATTTTTTAATTTTTTTTATTTATATTTTTTTTATGATATTTATATGTTGGGTTGCCTCCCAAGAGCGCTAAGTTTTATGTCTTCAGCCAGACAAAATGTGGATTCATTTTTTTCAACCATTATCTAAGAATGGTTTTGGAAGAGTCCGAGGAAGAACAGTTGGCTGATGACGATCTAAGCTCATGAGAGGAATAGAATTAGGGAGCGCATGCTCGACCCCTTCATCAGAATGGGCAAGGTAAGCCTCTAAAGGGTCCTTACTATAAGTTTGTAAGAAAGTCTCCTGAACCAGACTTTCAATCATGTCAACTTCATTGATTTCTTCATCGCTTGGTGGTTGTTTACTTATGTTGAAGACATTAAGCTCGACTTTCATGTTGCCAAAAGATAACTTCAGCATCCCATTTCGACAATTGATCACAGCATTTGCTGTGGCTAAGAAAGGTCTACCTAAAATTATAGGTGTGTGACTGTCTGGATGTATTGCAGGTTCAGTCTCAAGGATAACGAAGTCCACAGGATAGTAAAACTCGTTAACTTTCACTATTACATCCTCTACAATCCCCTTGGGGTACTTCACTGTCCTATCTGCTAAGGAAAGGGTAATATTTGTAGGCTTTAATTCCCCCAAACCTAACTTTTGGTACACATAGTAGGGAAGTAGGTTCACACTGGCTCCTAAATCTAATAGAGCTCTCTGGATGATCGTCTCTCCTATTTTTATTTCAATGGTTGGGCAACCAGGGTCTTTGAATTTCGGGGCAATCTGTTGTTGAATGAGAGATGAGGCTTGTGCAGCCATAACAGCTTGCCTAGGAATGCTGGTTTTTTTTTTGACCGTGGTGAGGTCTTTCAAGAATTTTGTATAGGAGGGAATTTGTCTTATGGCATCGAGAAAAGGTATATTTATCCGAACAGTTTTAAAGACTTCCATGATTTCATCAAAGTTAGATTGTTTCTTGGAGTCCTGAAGTCTACTGGGGAAGGGAACCTTGGGTTTGTATGTTTCTATAGGTTCTTCCCTTTTTTCTGGTTTGTCCTGTTCTTGACCTCTCTTCTGAATTGGGTTCTTATCGGATTCATTTTTATTTTCTTTTTCATGTTCAGGAAGTTGGACTTTATTGTCCACTTGCTTGCCAGACCTTAAAGTGGTAATTGCCTGGACTTCATAGGTCGGATTTCCATTGATTTGATACTGACCTCTTTGATCTTGATTTTGTTGTCTACTAGGGTTAGGCACTAGTTGACTAGGTAGTTCACCTTTCTTTCTATCCCCTAGAAAGTTTGCTATTTGGCTTAGACTAACCTCAAGTTTTGCAATTGCTTGCGCATGGAATTGGTTAGTCTGGGCTTGGGCTGTATTGGTCTGTTGTTGTTGCTTGATAAAATCTTGTTGTTGTTTCATCATATTAGCCATCATGGTTTCTAATGGTGAAGATTGCTGTGGGATAGGAGCATTATAGGGAGGTACAGATGGAACCAAAGATTGGTTCATTTGTGGTGGCCCTATCCTGAAAAAGTTGTTCTGAAAACCTGGTGGACCACCTTGATGCTGAATAGGTTCGTTCTGCTTATATGAGAAATTTGGGTGGAACCTATTATCAGGGTGGTAAACTGGGCTGAACGAATTGGGAGTGGGCTTCTTAAAGGCACTATATGAATTTAGAGCATTTGCTTGCTCGGCCTTTATGGTGGGCAGATTAGGGCAGCACTCCACTAGATGCTCTGGACTGTTACACAAGTCACACAAACTATATGACTCGTGATCCACTTTCATAACGGGATTTGACTCTTTAGATGACCCTGAACTAGTGGACACAGTGAAAGCATCAAACTTTTTGGCTAAATTGTTTACTCCAGTCACCAGATTGGATATAACATTTTTGAGATCTGGGTCTACTTTCATTTCATAATTACCTAGTTTCCTAGACCCGAACTCATCTCTATTTACTTCCTCACCATAGCTACTCCAATTTTGGGCATTTTCAGCTAAGTCAACAAGAAATTCATAGGCTTGATCTGGGGTTTGGTTCATGAACCTACCTTTGTGCATGGATTCGATCATGTTTCTATGTGCCGGAGGTAGTCCTTTGTAAAAGAAATGTGCTAGATCAGCCTTGTCAAGCCCATGGTGCGGGCACTTGACCAAAAGATCATGGAATCTTTCCCAAAGTTGGGAAAATTCCTCCTCAGATTTTCCTCTAAAAGTTCTTATGGCATCCTTAATTTTTTCTGTTTTAATCATGGGGTAAAATTTTGCCATGAACTTCCTAGATAGTTGTTCCCATGATGTGTGGAATTTGAAGCAAGGGAATACAGCCATGCAGCAGCACGATCCTCTAAAGTCATGGGAAACAACCTTAATTTAATACCCTCTTCATCTAAGTTTTGATTTCTAAACGTTTGACAGATTGTCAAAAATTTGTTTAGATGAATGTAGGGTTGTTCACTCTCGAACCCATGAAACTTGGGTAACATATTTATTGTTGCAGCCCGAATCTCGAATTGGGCTGCATTATTAATCGGTAATACTATGCAGGTAGGGGGACTAGCGGATGCGGGTGCAAACAATTCATTCAGGGTTCTAATATGTTCACCCATTGTAGAGATCGACGGTTGGTTTACAGTTCGCAGGTTGTGATGAAAAGTTCTATCAATCTCAGAATCAAATGGGGTTAACTTATCCCTTAATGACCTTCTACCATGCATACATTATCAATAACTTAATTAGACTCAATTTTTTAAACGAAATCCTAAAAGATAAGAAGAAGGGCTAGACCAAGATGACCACAATCAACACCACACAACAATTTGACCCTATTAGTCTTAGAGCTAAGTGAGGTTTAGTAGCTTCTTAAATCTAGTTGCACAGAGACTTATCAGGTTAAAAAAGTTCCTGAAATTCTCTCTAGATTAGACAGCTCCTAATCTCCCTTTCAGATTAAGCTTGAGCTTACCAGTTAAGTGATCCAGTAACCAGTGACCAGAAAAGTCCCGGGGTGTGCGGTGGTGCCAGAAGGGATACACCGATACCACAATACCCGTAACAGTTCTCACTGTTGTAAAACTTTCCTAGACATCACCAATTACTAAATTCTCACTGGAGTGGCTTTCAGCCGCTTCTTTCCAAGAGCCTAATTGAGCTCGAAAATCCTAAGGCCAACGTCTAATTTGATTTTAATTTAATTTGGCTTAGGATATGTATGCAAGGTGGTGATTTTTGGGCTAAGGACAGGTAATGACTTTCCGACCTTATCTTTTTAATGGGTTTTGCCCTTAAATTCTTTTATGCAAATGCTTAATACTAAATGCAGCAAATAATCAATGATTTTTTAAAGTTTATGCAATGTCATTAGGTTGTATTGATTAAATGAGCAAGCGACTTTTTTTTTACTTTTACTAAAAAAAATTTTAATTTTTTTTTTAATTTTTTTTTTTAGCAATAACTTGAATGTAAACTAAACACAATCTTTATGCGTCAGTCAATCTCCGAATGCCCGTTGAATAAGCTCTGGAGATTACTCCGTGAGGAGTCCCAATAGAGGTATGATCACCTCGGGGGATTGCACCCTATCAATTACTAGCAGAAATAATATTTTTTTGAATTTTTTTTAATTTAATTAATTTTTTTACTTTTTTTTAGAATTTAAATTTCAAATTTCGAATCACAGAATTCAAATTTTGAATTTAAATTTTTTGAATTCTTGATTTTTTTTTTTGAAATTTTTTTCAAAATTTTTTTTTTACTTTTTTTTAGAAAATTTTAATTTTGAATTTCAAATTTCAGAATTTAATAACTACGAAATTACTAACTAAAAATAATCAAAATAAAAAAAAATTAATAAAAACTTACTACCGGAGTGCGTTCACTCCGGGCATCCAAAATCCAATTTGATCTTCGTGATTGTTCTTGCTTCTCGATTTGTCTCCCCGGCAACGGCGCCAAAATTTTGTTGTGCTGATTCCTGTTTGCCTAAAAATATGCTAAACAGATCGTTGTTAGAACCGACAAACAAAGTTTAAATTAATTTTACTCTTACTTGTTCTACTCGAAGAATAGTGGTCGTAAGAGGTCGATCCACAGGGAGGCGATTGGAGTTGCTTAAAAATTAAAACGTTCACTCGGATTTGAAATCGATTTTTGAATGATAGAAGAAAAAAACATTATTTTGAGGATGTTGAATGTTTTCTAATTGAAACTTACGGAAAGACAGGTACTTAAATTTAAAGAGCATTTATATATTTAATAAAAAAGAAAGCTCTGGCATAAAATGGATGAAAACAGTGCTAGAAATATTGAAGACTGGAACATCAATTGCATGAAAGAAATTTTAATGTATTGCATAAAAAAGAAGAAAGATTAAAGAATTTGAGGAACGGAAATTAAAAACAACAGAAATTAAAAACTTTAGTATAAATAAAACTCTCTATTAAAATAAAACTAAAAACCCCAAAACAACATGCTCTCAATTAAAATTCAAACTCAAAACACATTGCTCTCAATTAAAATTCCAACTACAAACAACACATTGCTCTTAATTAAAATAAAACAAAAAAAAAAACAAAAAACTAAAAACTAAAAAAAAGAAAAAAGAAACACAATGCTCTGTTTTCAATGAAGTTGAAAACAGAGCACAACACTCTCTCTTCTCTCCCCTGTTCCGCCTCCACCCTGCACAGAGAGCTCCGCCCCCTTTCTTCTCCTCCCGTCCTCCTCTTATAGATCGCCGAAGACCTTCAAGCCCGCGATGGATCCCGGGAGAGGAGGAGGGCGCGGTCTGCGGTCGTGTGCGGGATCACCTCTTCGGAACGGATGCGGGATCTCGGCTGCATCACGGGATGAGCAGAAGCGGAGGAGGCTGGATCTTGGGATGATGACGTGATCCGGGGTTTGGACGCGATCTGTGAGGCGAGATCACGGGAAGGAGGCTGGGATTTGCTGCTGCGGCTGGAACGGATCCGTGGATGGATGCGTTGGCTGGAAGGGAGCGAGATCGCTGGAGGAGGCGGTCACGGCTTGGATCCGGGTGCTGGGACGTTCACCGCGCGGGCTGCTGATTTGGAATTCCTTCTTTGGACCACGGTGGAGAGGCGGGAGTGCATCACGGGAGGAAGAAGCTCTATGGATCATTTGTGATGTGCGGAAGAGCTGGGATGCTAGGAGGACGCCGATCATGGCCACGGTGGAGGCTGGGATCACGGACTAGCGTCCGCATCACGGGCGGCTGGACGCGATCATAGGAGAGGCGGTCATCCGGGCTAAGAGAATGGCTAAGGGGTTTGTGGACTGCACGTGGAGATCACTGGGTCGGAGGAACGGATGATGGCATGATACGTGGACGGCTGGGAAATCGCTCGGGATCATTTAGGAGGAGCCGTTTATGGAAGAAATCTAGTGCGGATGCGGCTTCGCAGGAAGCTGGGATTTGATCCGGATGCGTCACGGATCTGGAAAATTCTGGGAGCACGTTGGGATTGAAGGCCGAAGACTGTTGATGATGGAAGAGATCCGGTTGCATCGTGAGGCTGAGCTCCATCACGTGAAGATGCTGGCTTGACTTGAGCTCGGGCTGCCGGGCATTGGGCTCAAACCCAATGTTAATTGGTTTCTTGGATTACTTGCACTCAAACACAAATACAACGTTAATTAGTTAATTTTATTATTAATAATTAGCTAAAATACTAATTAAGATGGTATGACGATTGCACTTTTGTGCTCTCATCACATACAAACCCATAGGATGAGTTATTCTTTTTCTCATGCATGCATGTGTATGGGATCAATCTTCCTTCAGGGAAAGCTGGTCAAAGCGGCTAGAAATCTCGCCTAAATAGAGTAGAGCTTTGGTTGTAATGGTTTTGGTGAGGAAAGATACTTATTTGTTTATATTAATCCATGCTTGCATACAGGACACTAAGATCAATGCTGAAAGAACATGTCTGTTGCTAATTGGACGGAACATAAACTAATTATTTTGGATTGTCAAAATTCTGGACATGTTACATAGCATAGAGATTGAAATTCCCCTGGTCAAAGGCCGACTTCAGGTGAAAATACAGATCTCTTACCTTTTGAAATATATAATTCAAGCTCTTTCAAACAACCACTATCATGTTTTTCTTTTGCAACGCAAACAACTCTATCATCTTATATTTAAAGATGTCCTTGTCCATTAGGTAGGCCATCAGACTAACTGGTTTGACTAGCGTGACAGAAGACATACCAATAACTCAAATGGAGCTCACTTTCTGTTGTCATCTCTTCCATCATCAACTGGTAAAAAAGTATTATAATTATAGATAGTTTTAAATTAGCAATTTAATATTGGTGATGATGCCGGTGCCACATTGAAGTTCATATGGCAACCCATGCAAGTTTTAGTTACTTTGTAATTTCTTCACAAAACTAGGGAAGAAGATTGTTTAAATGGGACCATGCTGGCTCGTCACCATGACTTGTCGCCATCGGCAGGGATTGAAGAGCAAAACTTGGCTTAGGTCCATTTTAGGGTAAAAAATTTGGTGAAATGGGTTATGTTTGTTGGAATAGCAAACGAAGTGCCAAGGTCGCATAATTAATCTCAAAATAGGTATGACTAATGAGGAAGTTAGCACGCTAACAAATCTTTCCGGGCCACCTCTCTAAGATACATGATAGGGTATAATTTTGATATGTCAGCACTTAACACAAGATAGAGTTACCAAGTTCACTACTTATGTCATTGATCCAAAAAAAGAAAAAAAAATCGCTTATTACTTACCGAGATGGTATTGATTTTAAATTTTTACTTGGTAATTTTATCAATTTGTTTATTTAATTGGTAACTGCTACTGTTTGTAAGATAGGATGGGCTCCAACATTTTTCAAATTGGCTTAAATGATGGGTCAAAATAAAGGCAAAAGTTAGGGGTCATTTCATAAAATGCTCAACGCGGCTGCTCTCAATTATAAGGGTAGTTCTATATACACCCCCCCTATTGCTCAGGACACCCCCCAAAAACCAAAAAAAAATACCCAAACTAACCTTTAGTGTAATTACCATATTGCCCTTGAAATTTTCTCATACACCCCCCCCTTCCTCCTCCTCCGTTTCGTTTTGAAAAGAAAAAAAAAACCCCCCCTCAAACCCCCCTTAAACCCCTCGATCCATTTACATCGTTTAGGCGATCTTTGAGGAGATTTAAGCCCCATTCGAAGCATGGACAAGCAACTAGTGATTTGGGACAAAGAATCGGCCGCAAAGGTACGTGTTCCACCTTGTTTCGAATTTTTTTTTTTTCACGGTTCGTGCTCCGTTCGGCACTGGATCGCCGGACAAAAGGCTTCTGTTCGGCTGCACAGTGCCGAACAGAAGCCTTCTGTTCGGCAACCCTCAACCGAGCAGAAGCCTTCTGTTCGGCTGCACAGTGCCGAACAGAAGCCTTCTGTTCGGCACTGTGCAGCCGAACAGAAGGCTTCTGCTCGGTTGAGGGTTGCCGAACAGAAGGCTTCTGTTCGGCACTGTTCAGCCGAACAGAAGCCTTCTGGTGCCAAATCGCGTGCCGTGCTGAATTTTGTGCCGAACAGATCCTCTGATTCATTAATTCTTGGTGATAAATTATTTTATATGTAGGGCTATGCTACAACCGAATCGAGTATAATTGGATCAGAATTTGTACTGGATTACACAAGCGAATTTACAACTTACGAGGTATTATAATGTATTGTGCAATTTTGTAATAGTTTAGCGAGCTATTTTTACAACTGTGTACTTACATAAATTGTTTAATGTATAGATCTTCAAGAGTAGAGAGGACTTGTGTAATTGGTGTCGTGAAGCTGGGAGGCGAAATGGTTTTGTTGTTGTAATCAAATCATCCGATGCAGGTACCATTTCTAAGAAACCCAGAATTACGTTAGGTTGTGAGAGGGGTGGGACGTACCGAACCAAAAAAGAAAAGCGAATAAAGACTGCCTGTGGGACAAAGAAGTGTGGATGCCCTTTTGCATTAAGAGGAAAGAAATTGGATACTGCGGATGATTGGATATTACTGGTCGTATGTGGAGTGCACAATCATCCCGCTGCAGAGAATCTGGAGGGGCACTCATATGCAGGGAGATTATCTGAGCAGGAGACGGAATTGTTAGTGGATATGTCGAAGAGTTTGGTTCGTCCAAAGGACATATTATCCACATTGAAGGAAAGAGATGCCCTCAATGTTACGACTATCAAGACTATCTACAATGTACGTCAACGGTTTAAGGTTGCAGAGAAAGCCGGGAGGACTTCTGATTATTTTCGCATCTTAGACCTTGTGAAGTGTATCATGGGGAAGAACTTCTGATTGCACCATCTCACTTTCTTGTTTTTGGGTCAGTGAATCTAGTTGTATGTTACATCAGGGTACGTTACAGCAGGCATCATCATTTCTGAAGGAAAAGTTGAGCAGGCATTATCATTTCTTTTGTTGGAAAAGAGGGCTCTGTGATGTTCTTGGTCAGGTGAGCGAAGCGCAAATAGGCTGCGCGCTTTATTTGGGGGAGTGAGAAATTAAGGGGGTGGTAGAGCATCTTTTAAATGTTTGCCTTTGATGATTGAGGCGGATTTTCTGATAAGCAACAGTTATGTTAGCTATGTATTTAAAATGTTGAAAGATCATGAGGATGTTCTCTGTGAAACTCCATCATCAATATAAATCAAAAAATATCTGTCTTCGCATTGTTAGATTGATTGTTATGTGCACTGTTATATTTGTGTAAAATAGAACGGGCCAGGCTTTACAAAGATTACACGTAAATGTACCAAAAATATATATTTTTCATTAATATCAAAGGCTTTACAAAGATTACAAAGGCTCCATCATCAATCCCTATGACGCCATCGTCGACGCGTGTACTGCTGTACGTCCGAATGAGAGGGTGCTGGATCCGAATGAGAGGGTGCTGTACTCGGGCCAGGCTCATCACCCAGAAGTACCTGATGCATCTGAGAAATAGCATCAAATAGGTGCCCGGCACCTAGTGACGTAGCCTCTGAGGGACCCATCCGTACAATGTCGGTACTGATACCGAGTGCAGCTGCATTACGCCGCCGGTGCATGTCAGCATCATCATGACCTCCCCTAGCTCCAGAATGAGTACTCGAGCGCAGATGAGGAGGCTGAACTGCAACGTGCGTGATACGGAGATACCACTCCATGTATCCCGGTACGCTGTCTGATGGCCGGGTAACTGGGTGGCTCCTGCTCGCCTGGCTCAGCACGTGGTCCTCCCACCGCTCCCAAAGCTGATCCATATAGGAGTAATGTATCCGGTACGAGCCTGCTGTGGAACCTCTGTTGGCTCGCGTAGGGGCTAGTGGCGCTCGAGGGATGGTCTGAATACGACCAAACTGTCTAAGAACCCTTTCTGGATGATAGGGTTTTACGATATCAAGGCACTTGATGGAGCCACTAAAAAATGCGATATCAATATATGGGCGATCTCCCCGAAGCCGATGATAGGGATCCCAAATAACCTGCAAAACAAAAGGTCCATTTCAGTTTTATACTATATCGCATATTAAAAGTACTGACAAACACAAGCAAATGGTAATATGATACGTACCTCATCGATGCTCAAAAGGTCCAATGACTCACGTAGAACCACTAAATGGTCCATCGTGGTACGGGATGGAGTACCGGGCATCCAGCGGTGCACGCGGGGACTGGCATCAGTATACTCGAGCGACGGGTGAGGACTGAGTGCTGGAAAATGCTCATAAATCCATGCCTGCAGAAGCGTCATATAACCACTGATCTGTCTCACTGATGACCTCGACGCAATCCCCAACTGTCGATACAAATATGCTAAGGCAGCTGTACCCCAGGCATATGTGCTCACCCTATCCAGATCCCGCAGTAAACACAGATACGCTATAGGCACCCTGGTCCCACTCTTATCAGCAAAGAGTGTGCAGCCTAACAAAAATAACAAATAGGCTCGTGCTGCACACTCTATCCTCGGAGTCGACTCGCACTTTGTTGGGGTCGACTCGGCTGACTTGGGAGTCGACTCTGGAACACTTGGAGTTGACTCGTTCACAGGATCTCCGAAAATAGTTCTCTGCCTTTTGGATTTGCTTTCCTCTGGGAGTCGACTCGGACATAACTGGGAGTCGACTCGTAACCTTCTGGAGACGACTCGGTAACAGGGTCTAAAAACCATCGTTTTGTCTTTCTGTCTGTTATCCTTTGGAGTCGACTCGGAACCATCGGGAGTCGACTCGGAAAGCATCGGAATCGACTCGAAGCCTTTTAGAGTCGGCTCGCTGACAGGGTCTGAAAACCATCTTTCTGTCTTTCTTTCTATTCTCAGTCGGAGTCGACTCGTAGAGTATCGGAGTCGACTCGAGCTCGTGCTAGAAACTCTGAACCATTTGGAGTCGACTCGTAATCTTCCGGAGTCGACTCGAGAATTAGCCCTTGGTTCAAATAGGGTTCAATACTTGTCCAACTTATTTTGAACCAAAGCTCGAGGCACTTAATTGAAAATATACAAATATATGCCTGAAATACTAGATTGAATTCATTAGTATAACATAAGATATACTCAAATGCTTTGAGCTCATCAAAATCAAATAGAGGTTTAATCAATCACTCCACAATTAATTTCCCTTCTTGATCATTATCGAGCTCATTCGAGATAATTACGGGAAAAGTGTTATCTGGTCCAAGAAAGGCATACTTGAGTTCCCATGGTAAGGGTTTCAGCTCAAGTATGGGTGCTTGTTTCTGAGATTGTACAAATTTTGTCCCCTGTGAGGGCAACTGCTTGAATTGCTCTATTCTCGGTCTCCACCCATTGACCATCATGACATCCAAATTATCCAAAACAGGTGGGACCACATCATCAGCAATACATTCGGAACACCAATCTATTAAACCATTGTCGGCTGATTCAGTAAATGTTTCTTTTAACAAATATTCTTCCGCAATGGTTTCAACCCATTCAACCTCTTTACTTTCTTCATGATCACTGGGTTGTTTGCCTATACTAAAGACGTTCAGTTCCAAAGTCATATTGCCAAAAGAAAGCTTCATGACACCATTCCTACAATTGATCAATGCATTAGAAGTTGCAAGGAATGGACGTCCTAAGATGACCGGAATCTGAGATGGTGAATTGGAAGCCGGATGTGTGTCCGGTACGATAAAATCGACAGAAAAATAGAACTTGTCTACTTGGACCAACACATCTTCGATAATCCCGCCATAAATTCACTTAAAAACGACCAATAGTACCACCTCCCACACACCAAAAAAAGAAGAGGCTCTCTTGCTTGTTATCACAATGCAAACTCATTTCTCTGAGTTTTTGCTGGATTTTAGGTGGCTTTGTGCAGCCTTTATCCTGATTTTGTTTCTCTTTCTGTTTCCATTACCACCAACTCAGTGCTGTTAAAGCCACCTACTTAGCATCATTTCTGGTCCTTAGACAAGCCACCTTCTTTCCAACTCAAACCACCAGTCCTCTCTCTCTCTCTCTCTCTCCTTCACTCTCTCTCTCTCTCTCTTCTGGGCCCAAGAGATTCTGAAGCAGAGCACAGCTGTGTGGAGCTCCTGTCTTCTTCTTCTTCTTCTTCTAGCACAAGAACATATCTGAGATAGCTCCCATTCATTAAAGAAACCATCTTGGGTCTGCTTCTCTGGCTTTTTTGCTGCCATACTTTTCCCGAGTTAAACCAAAAGCTTGAGAGCTCGGTGTTTGGGTTTCCTTCTGTTTTGCTCATTCTCTTCGGGTTGTTTGGGTCGGGTCGGGTCCAAATTCAATAAACCAGACCCGACCTAGAAAATGGTTCAGGTCCAATTTTAGGACCCGACCCGCACCCGTGAGTCCTAAAATTTGGGTCGGGTCGGGTCGGGTCGGGTCACGGGTCGACCCAACCCATTTGTAGCCTTACTAATACCATTTGTTAAAATCTAGAATCTCACCCAAAAGGGCTAGCTAAAAGGTGTTGTTTGAGTTCGTTAGCCCTATATAAGTATTCAAGATCTACCCAATGCATAGTCGATATGGGACTAAATACATGTCCGTATGAATTCTCACACATATACCTTAAGATGGCCTTATGCCCACTTTTATGCTAATTTTTTATGTATTTTAAATTGTGCCACTTATTTTCTTCTCTCCTCTCTTTCACTACCAACCCATCTTCTCCCTCCAACTTGATTGCACCATAATACTCCACATGTGACCACCATAGCTTTGGGATAATGCATGAGTCAAATCAAGCACAAGGAATCCTATAGTTCTTTTGTTGTGCCCTTTTGTTTCGAGTTTACATAAGTATCATTTTCCTTTAAGTTTAACTATATCACTATGACTGAATATCATATTGCATATAGCATCAAAATGAGGATCAGAATATATTCATCAACATTGAACAATTTTGATGATGCTAAATCGTCTTACTAATGATGGTTAGGCATAAATGATGTATTTATCACATTTTAATAACTAATTTTAGGCCCTAATAGCAATTATAAGTTAGACTTGAATCATCTACTGATACCATATAGACCTAGCTATAATTCAAGTAACAGGTCAATGGCAATTTTGTTTTTTTTTAAATTAAAATGAGCAGTTTACTGCAATATTATGGGTTATTCCAAATTAAACATATTGACTATTCTATATAGACATAAGATTTTGGTAGCCAATAGAATTAGGGGTCGTAAAATTAGGTGTGGCAATGAGTTGGCTTGAGCTCAAGCCAAGTTGAGATGTAGTTTTTAGAGAGCTAGCAAAGAGTGATATGACTGACAAGGGCAAAGGAGTGGTTAGGGCTTTTCTAGAATCCTCCTTGGAGGGGATGGATGCGCAGGAGAGGGGTCGCATGGACCTCGATCCAGCAGGTTTTCAAGGGGCGTCGACGACTATACAAGCGACGAAGGTGGAGAGTTTCGACAGAGGGTTGAATTCACCACCTCAAGGGAGTACTCCAACTAGAGAAGCTGCAAAGTCTAGGAAAATGACTCGATCTTGGTCCCAAGTGGTCCAAGGGAACCGATGCTTTCGTTGGGAGACATCGAGGGCTACAGTGACTTACATCATCGCCTTGGAAGAGAAGTTTTCTCAGATGTTGACTTTTAGCGAGGAGGAGCTAGATCGAGCTTGCAACAGATGGAAAGAGACTATTATTGGTGAATTTTTGGGAAGGGGATCTTATTATGTTTGTGCAAATGGAAACGTGAGTGAGATGGAACGTAGAAGGTGAAATCCAAGTTTTGCTGCTCTTTGAGGGGCATCTATATCTTCTATCATCCATCAGAAGAGTTGAAGAAGAAAATTTTGGCTCGGGGACTTTGGTCCTTGGCTAGGCAATTACTAGCCCTAGAAGGATGGAAGCCAAATTTCAAACCAGGTAGGGATCAAGTTCGCCATGTCATAGTATGGCTCCATTTTCCTAACTTGTCGTTGGAACTATGAGAGAAGGAGATGATCTTGAAGATAGCATTTGTAGCAAAGAAACCCCCTTTTCTAGGTGAATGCACAGCTACTAATTCCAGGATGGGGTATGCCTGGGTGGCTATTCAGCTTGATCTAAATCAATGCATAATTTTAGGAGCAAAGATCAAGCTCAAATGGGAGACCTTATGGCAGGAGTTTATTTATGAAAATTTTTTGGAGATATGTTGCCAATGTGGTAGGATTGGCAAGGCCATGGAGGAATGCAAATGCTCTAAGCAAGGGGGTGGCCTGCCAAACAAGCCACTTCTTGGGCCATGGGTTTGGGTGGCTAGAGTACCAATTCCTGGCGTAGCGGCGACATATAGTCAGCATACTTCTCCACCGGCTTTTTTGGAAGGATAGGTAGTAGGAGATTGGGCTTATCATGCAAGCCATTGAAAATGTGGCCACCAAAGACCTCATCTAAAGGATATGATTCAGCTGAGAAGGGGTCAAGGTTTACCCTATTGGGTTATGAGGCAGAGGACCTTGATGAAGATCCACAGGAAATGGAGATCGTTCATGCTGCAAGGGACAAAGATAAAGTACCCTCAACATAGAAGGAGAAGAGGAAACGATCACCTTCAAATAATTAGAACTTGACCAAACCCCTGGGATCTAAACCTCCACCTCAAATAAAGGTGCCAGTGGTTGAAGAGGTGAATGGTCAATTTGAGAAGACCCAAAATCTCTCATCGTCATCTAGCACAAATGGTCAGCCTGTTAGCAACAAAGAAGGATGGAGAATCAAGACACCTGCAAGCTTTAGAGCCGAGCTTCAACAGGGGTCTTTTGTCCAACCTTGGCAGAGTAGATCTGTGGACAAACTTGCACCTCCTACAACCAGTAAAGACTCTTCTTCTCATTTACTTTTTGGCTAAATTATAGAAGTCCCTAGGAGACTCTGAAGTCAAAGCTCAGTCTTAGTGCGACCAGAAGCTTCATCAGTAGGGGGATGGAGTTTTTGAATGTTTAGGGTTTGAGGTTAGCACCTTCAAAAGTCAAGGTCAAGGTGATGCTGGGGGTGGAGCTTCTTCTTTTAGTTAATATCATGAAGATCTTAGTATGAAATTATAGAGATGCTGCGAAACCCCATTTCTACGTAATGTCAAGGTGTTAGTTAGAGACCATATTTGCTATTTTTGGAAGACCAGACTAACAGATAGGTCCTTAGCTAGGGTGCAAAGAGTATTGGGTCCTTAGAGGGATGTATACATGGTTCTTGTGGTGGGGTCGTCAGGGGCATTAATGTTACATAGTGTAAGGGGTTGGGGTTATCACATTCACACATAGGGATCAACAGGTGGTGTTTGGTGTCATTTTTCCTTACTCTAGGCAACCATGCATTTTGGGGGTTGTTTATGCAAGTACCAGTGGTATATAGCGAAAGTCGCTATGGGACTCAATTGCTAACTTCCTCACCTTGGGGTTGCCTATACTCCTTATTATGTATTTCAATTGTATTCTCCAAGTAGAGGATAAGAAGGGTGGTAAGTTCTTTAGAATTGATCCTGATGTCTGGGAGTTTCGAGCATTCATTCAATCTATAGGACTTACTGACCTAGGCTTTGAGGGTCCCAAATATACCTAGTGCAATAATTGCCATGGATTGGCCTCGGTGTGGGGGCATTTGGATCGAGCCTTGGCTTTTGATTTATGACTGAATTTCTATCTACAATCCAAGGTGCACCATCTAGCTTGTTTTGCTTCATACCACTACCCTATTATCCTTTCAATGCGTGACAAAAGACCAAAAGGTTTTGTCCCTTTTAGTTTTGAGAAGTTCTGGCTAGCTTGTGAGGGCATCCAAGATATGATCAAGCAAGTGTGGTAGTGTCATAGTAACCATCCCCTACCTATGAAACTAGCCAATGTTAGAACAACTATTAGAAGATGGAACAAAAGGAAAATGGGTAATATTTTTTATAAGGAGGAAGCACTTAATGTGCAGATTTTGCAGCTCCACGAATAAGAAGATCGACAAGGACACCTATGTTCTCAGGACCACATGAGGCTTCTCACTTTATTGAGGGCCTATAACAAAAATCTTACTTTGCATGAAATCTTTTAGAGGCAAAAATCTCGAATTCAGTGGCTGTAGGGGAGAGATGCTAACATTAGGTTTTTTTCATAAATCAACCATACTCCGACAAACAAGGAATCGAATAACAGTTTTACACACAAAGGGGGGACAAGAATAAAGCAAGAGGGCCATATTCCGAATGTATTTCTTCATCATTTCAAGCAAAGATGTGGGATGCAGCTATTGGGTAATGATTCATCGTTACCAAAAACCCTATTGAAAGTTAGTGCTTTGCTGATGTAGTAGTGTTAGAGGAAGAGGTTGAAGAGGCAGTGAGAAGCATGAATTCTGATAAAGCTCCCAAACAAGATGATTTACAACCATTTTTCTTTCAAAAATTTTAGTCTGTCATTAAGAATTTGTTATCGTTGAAATTAAATATTTCTTTAGGTATGCAGTGATGCCTAACACTTGGAAGCATACATTTATTGTTCTTTTACCCAAATTTGCTAATCCTTCACAAGTTACTGATTTTAGATCCATCCGTTTATGCAACATTATACACAAAATAGTGGCAAACATACTGGTCAATATATTACAACCATTAATATCTTCTTTGATTTCATTGGCTCAAGGGGCTTTTATCCAAAGCTGTAATATTTCTAAGAATATTTTCCTAGCTCAGGAGCTCATGCATTCACTAATGAAGGCACCCCGCTTTAAAAGCTTGATGATGCTCAAAGTTGGCATGGCTAAGGCTTATGATCGGGTTCAATGGTTTTATCTTATGCAAGTTCTTTCTCATTTTGTCTTTCATAATAAATTTATTGGACGGGTGCGTGCTTGTGTGTCCTAGCCCCAATTTTCATTACTTATTAATGGAATTCCTACTAATTGGCTTGCTGCAACTTGTGGGTTACAATAAGGGTGTCCTCTATCGCCTTATTTGTTCATTCTTGATGCTAAAATGTTCTCAAGAACCTTATAGGTTGCAGTCCAAAGCAATTTGCTTTGAGTATCTTAACCTTTAGCTCAAGGCTTAGCCATCTCCCATGTATTTCTTGTAGATGACTCTCTTTATTGCCCAGGCTACAGTTAGGGATGCTTTATGTTTGAAATTTCTCCTTGACTACTATTATGATTCTTTTGGATAGGCCATCAATGTGTCCAAGTCTCATATCGATTTCAGCCCATTGACTCCAACTTCTCTTAGGGTGCAAATTACAGGGTTGTTTCATATGTTGATTAGGAGGGAGGTCAGCAAATACCTCGGGGTGCCTTTATTAGATATGCATTTAGCTGCTTCTTATTTTAATTATCTATTAGACAAGGTGGCTAGCTAGGTTACTAATTGGAAGTGGAGGGCTCTATCATTTGCAAGCAAAGCAATCCTTCTAAAAAAACTCACACAGAATTGGAAGGGAAAGTACAAGATATCCGATGTCATATGCCTCAGAACCTACTTGTTAAAGCATCTAAATGAGACACCCATACCTCAAACGTGAAACCCAGCCAACCTCCAAGCTTATAATTTGAAAGATGTATCAATGCAATATTCAAATCTGGCTTATCAATGAAACTCTTTTATTCTTGCAAAAAATTGTCTTAAGTGTTTCATGTTGGGCATCTAGCTCCCAAGCAAGCATGAGGTCTAATGAGTCTCAATATGACCACCGACAAAAGTGTCCTCGAGCATAAGATGTAGGATGAGCCACCCAACAGCCCTGAACACAAGCCTTCGCAACTAGAAAGTTCATGGAGGAGCTTCTGTGGGTGCTACACCTCCATTCGTCGGATAAGTCATCTAACGGTCCCAACCTGTAAACCTTCATGGCTAGAAAGTTCTTGAGAGAGCTTCTGCGAGGGCTTTACCTCTATTTGTCATATGAGACATCCGACGGTCCCGACCTACAAGACTTTACAACTAGAAAGTTCTTAGAAGAGCTTCCACGTACAGGGGCTACTCCATTAATCGGACGAGCCATCCAATGGCCCCAACCTGCAAACCTTTGCGGCTAGGATATTTTTGAAGGAGCTTCCATAGGGCCTACACATCTGTTTGTCGAACAAACCATCCAACGATACCAACCTGCAAACCTTCGCAACTAAAAAATTTTTAAAGTAGCTTCCGTGGGGGCCGCACCTCCGTTCATCGGGCGCGCCATACAATGGTCCTGACCTGCAAGCCTTCATGGCTAGAAAATTCTTAGAGGAGCTTCTGTAATGGCTACATTCCCATCAACTGGCCTCCGACCTAAAAACATAGCAAGCCAACCAACCTCTCCAGGTCGGAATGGCATAAGTGGAGATCTCGACCTTCCATCTACTAGCCTCCGAGCCAAAAACTTGGCAAGCCAACCGACCTCTCCAAGTCGAGACTACCCAAGTGTAGATACTAACCTCCCATCTATTGGCCTTAAAGCTGAAGACTTCGTTGAACACAAGGTGGCAACACAGTTCTCGGATCTTGATATCTCGAGGTTTGAGCCTTCAAATACTCCTTACTTGCAAATACAACTTGAAAAGCTCCAAGTCCCTACTTCGGTTGAGCAAGGCCGAAACTAGGGGGTTAGCTCCGATGACCACCTAATAGTGACTAAGAAAAACTGAGATTGGAGGGCAAGGCCCCGTTATTGTCCTCATTATAAATTCGCATGTTGGCTCTTAAGAGGGTCAACATGGACAAACATCATGACAATTACACACCACATTGACCAGTTCATCTTGGCAGAATTGCATGCATCATAAGAATTAGAGTAAAAAAATATATAGAAAGTTGAGAAGAACTTTCATTCATCTATTGCTTAATTACAGTGGTGTCAACTCAATAACTAAGCAGATTTACAAAAGGCACAACCTATAATACTATGGATAATCTGGATGATGCAACTGCTAGCCAAAAAGCCAAGCTCCATGTCGGTCGCTGCTTTGTCCTCATCAAAAAGCACCTCAAGGATGGTCGGATCCTTGCCAACTACAACATCCAAAAGGAGTCTAACCTCCACCTCATGATACATCTCCTCAAGACCAAGGAGATCAAGGGAGAGTCCTCAGCTTAGCAACCCCTAGCAACGACTCAATGATATCCCACTCGAGTTTGGTCGAAGGCTCACACTCCACTGCTTGGACGACCTTCTTCTCAGCTTCTGCAGCCTACTGTTGGACAATCTGCAGCTCATTTAGGAGTTCAAATACACTGAGGTTCATCTCATCCTCTAGGATTTCAGCCACCCTCAGCTCCACCTCCATCTTTGTTGCCTTTCAGCAGGTAATCGTTGCCTTCTCCACTACCATCCTGCCACTAGAAGCTCCAGCTCATCTTCAACTTCTAGCACCCTCTCCATGGCCTATTAGAGGGCCAGCTGGAGAACCTTGAGGTGGCTCGATAGCCATTCTGCCAACAAACGAACCATGGCGACAAGGCAAGGGAGAGAGAAGATGAAGAGGAGGAAGAAGATGAAAACTATTCCATCTACAAGGGTGACCCCCCTCTTCTTTTATAGAGTTCTCAAATAGTCGAGATCAAGCCATCCCACCTGATCGCTCACCATGTGTCAAGCTCACCTAGCCCCTGACGGCTAGCCTTTCTTTCGAAAAACATTCCCGTGACTCGTCTTTCAAAACACCGCTAACTCAATCTTATTACCCTTATAAAGACGACGCAAAGCTTAAACGATATGCAGCGGCAGCGAGCTCGAAGAAAATTTCTCGGAACTTTGGAAATGAGCAAGCATGAAAGCATCCACCCTTCAGGAGGTAAACGGGTGAACTTGGGAAGCCATCCTGGACATGCATGCTGAGATACGCCCAGTTCGATGCGACGTTCGCAGCGGAATTCGAACGGAACGTCGTTCATCGTATGAACGCGCCTCGGATCGTAAAATTCAAAAAATTTTCTGGATCCAAATCTAGAAGATCTTTGAACTCATTAGGAAGGAAAGAATAGGATCCAAGGAGAGTTGATTAAGATTCATAAAATTGAAACAAAAATCAGAAGTTATAAATTTGAAGATCTCATCTTCAAAAATTCTGCAGGTGTAGAACACCACAGCCTGATGATCTTTCTAGGTTCCTGGTTAAGCCGCACATGGTGTTCCGGCCTCTACAGGTATCCACACGAGGATCTAATAATCTGAGATAGGATCTTACCAGAGTGCTAGCTCCTTGCAAAGATCTCTCATGACTATCATTATATTGGAAAAAAAATCAACAACATACCTCTTTGAAGAAGAACCCTTTCTTCTTCAACCTTGCTCGCAATAGAGAAAGATGAGGGATGAAACTTTAAGCGTGGATCTTCCTTGCCTTGCTCCCGTGGATGAAGAGGAAGACGAGGTCTCCTTGCTGCCATGGAGAAGGAAGGAAGAAGAGAGGGCTTGAGGTGTGAAGGAAGAACCCTTTCTTCCTTGGCGAGTTAATCTCTTCTCTTCCCTTGCTTCTTCTTCTTTCTTTCAACACCTTAGAGAAGGAAGAGGAAGATAACCCTTGCTGCCGTGGGAGGAAGAGGAGAAGCCTCTTGCTGCCGTGGGAAGGGAGAAGAAAAGAGAAAGGGAGGCGTGGAGAGGAAGAGGAGAGAATTACTTGATGATGTCTCCCTTGCTACCCTTTTATAGATTGGGTTTAGGGCTTCTCCTAATCTTATTAGGAGTATGGGATAATAACTCACCCTTGGATTAATACCAAGTGTCCAATCCTTGTGCTCATGGTGCCATCAAATAGATGCATGACATGTGTCCACTTAATCAATTTCCTAATCACATTAGGTCTTGATCAATTTCGTAGATAAGCCTAATTCCTAATCATATTAGGACTTAGGCTAACTCCTAATGACATTTGAATAATTAATTTGGGAGCATGCATCCTACGGCGCCATGTGGACTTTAAAGTCCACATAGTGTGAACACGACTTAAGTCATATTCATCCTACGACGACATGTGGTCTTTAAAATCCGCACAAATCCTGGTTTAATCAAATTGACCCAATCATGAATCCAAATCAATTTGGGTCGAACCCAATTTGATTTGGCTCATTAAATCAGCCCAATTGCTATCCAATTGCAATTAATTCTACTTAATTCTTCTTCCATTAACTCACTAACACTTAGTGGATTAATTCAATCACCAATCATATTGATGATTGATTTCTATTATGACTCCAAATCATAATTATGATAGTCTGACTAATTAAATCCTCTATGTGTGTGACCCCGTAGGCTCTATTCTGACTGGTAGTGAGACATATTGAGATCTCCATCTCAATATCACTGAAACTCCTTTCAGTGGACTGAAATAATTTTAGTTCTACTCTTAGGGTTCACTAATCACTAAGTGAATGTCTTCGAGTCTCACAATCCACTAGCGACACCTAGCAGTATGCGGTGACAACCCAGCAGAATAGAATATCTGAACCTCTAAGTGCAGTTAGCGTATGATACAGTCCCTCTATCATGGATCCCGACGTGACGGATGTTATGGATATCTCGTCAAATCCCATCGTCTGTCATATGTCTAATTTATTCGACTTTCAGTTCGAGATATGGAAACTCTTTTTCCAAAATACCTGGCTAGAAATTTATCGAACTCAGTCTCATAAATCACATAGGATCACTTCTAATCTATCAAAGTCGATAGATCCCATCTAGATACAACCCTATTCCAAAATGAACCTACTGCAGCCAATCCACACTACAAGGACCCGTATGGCTAGGGCCCAAGTTCACATGCACGTCAAACTACAGCAACCTCATAGTGAATAGCTGAGGCATCGCAGGTCAAAGGACCAGTCATACAACTGCAGCATAAGTTGTCACTGACGAGTGGATAGACATCCATGTGACTACTATCTTTGGTCACGCTCAGTACCTTATTCTCTAACAAGTACTCGTATCATCACTCCCAGTGTCTCTACACTGTGGACTCGAGAATCGTCCATCTGACTAAGTGATTTGTGCACTAATCTCAGCGGATCAATCACCATCCTTCGTGATGGATCCATCGATTAGGAGCATTTAGAAATTAATCCCTAATAACACATGCCTCAAATTCTCAACTTCTTGAGAATATGTATCATTATCAATTAATTTTTTGGACGATTCATGGACACATACAAATATGAATGAAAAACCAATTGCCCAATCTTATTTATTAATAAGAGTCAAATTACAAATTTGTGCCCCAGATTACAAATATGCGTTAGCCACGTTGGCTTCTAGGGCATACTTCTAACAATGCAACCTTGGCCATGTTGAAATCGGGGGTGAGTGGGGAGAGGCAGGACACCTCCATGCCTGCCTCAGCTCCTCTGCCGATTTGCCTCCTTGGATTAATATGATAGCTCACATGTTGGCCTACCTGAATAGACCTACATCAACCCATACGCCAAGCTATAGTGAAGCATATGTCAACCATGACACCAACCTGCTCCGAACGACCTAAAAGAGTTGGGAAAAGCTTTAGTTAAACCTATGGATGAAGTTATTCTAAGCAAAACACTTAATGGTAATCAAAAAGGCGAGAAGAAAATGAAAAAATAGTTCATTTCATTTCCAAGGAGAAGGTTACAAAAGAACGGAAGTAATGAAAGAAAAATATAGAACCACAACTCACAAATACCCAAGCTAGGGACTATCCTACTCCACTCCTTTCTCTTCTTCTTCTCCATCCTCTTCTTCTTCTTCTCCCACATCTCCTCTCAAGAAAGCCCCTTCGCCAGAAGATTCTTCTAAAAAGGTAATCAAGCTAAGGTCAACCTTGAAAAGCAGCTTGTTGACCTTTCCCTAGCAAATGGTGAAGCCCTTCTTGAAGAAGTCTCTAAAGGCTTCCAACATCTTATCATGGAACTCTTGCAAGTTTTGTACTCTACAATGGCCTGCTAGGCCTCCTTCTCAGCTCAGATGGCTTTCTCTTCGACTTGGGCAGCCTTCCCATTATATTGGGCATACTTGTCTTCCGCCTAGGAGAAACTCTTTTTAGCTCGAGAATTTCTGCACTCAGCCTCTACCATCAGGCCCTTAAGACAAGCAATCTCTTCCTCATTCTCCTTCTTGACCTAGGCCATCTCCTTATTGATATCTTGCCAGATCCCCTTGAGATTTGTGTCCATCAAGTTGAGCTAGGCTGCAGTGGCATCGACCCTTATCTCGAAGAGACAAGCTTGGGCCTTAGCCTCCTCCCTTGCCTTCTCGTTCATCGACTGCTTCTCCTCGGCCTAAGCCTTTTCTCACTCGACCTCACTAATCTGCTAATCATCACTCTTTGACTTGCACGGGTAGGAGCGGATGATCTTGACAAGCACCCGTGCGTCATAGAAACCATGCAAGCACAAAAGAGCAATCAGTTCTACCAACCAAAGAAGAACTTTAAAGTACCGAAGCTTGTGCCCTTACCTTGAAGATAACATGGCATGACAATGAGATGATTCTCTCGATCAACTGCTTCTGAAGATCCTCTTCATCCTTAGGGAGTATAAAACCCCAAACTATCTCCCAATCATCCAGGTGTCGCCATGGTAGAGCACCAAGTTAGTGATCTTGATCGACCAATCTAGTCGAAAAGTCGCCGACTTGGGCCTCTGTAATGAAGGTCAGGATGTGGAAGATGAAACCTACAAGATCCTAGCAGTAGCAACCAAGGTGGGCATCGGCCTAGACACTGGATCCAAGGTCAAGATGGCCTCTAGAGTGGCTGCTGGAGCCTGAGTAGCCTCAGGATCGGCCGTTGAAGCTTGGGCTGCCTAAGGGCCAGCACTGGAGCCTAAGCAGCCCTTGGAGCACCCATAGAAACTGAGATAGCCACAGGAGCGATTATCAAAATGACTTAAGAGGCCCTGATTAGGACCGCTTCTTAGGAAGCCTCCAAGGCAGGTAAATTAGAAAAAATGGAAGAGCAGAGATCACCTCCACCTTCGATGATCCCTCCTCTATGGGCCTCTTCTTAGTCCTAGCACCTTCTAGTGAGCCTGACATGATGAGGAGCTCAGCTTCGGCAATAGACAAGCTCGCCATCATTTTCTTCTTCTTCCTCCTCTTCGATGAGCTAGCTTCACTAATCCTCTTCTTCAAGGTGTTGAATAGCTCACCAACATCAAACTTTATCACTACAAGGACAAAGGCAAACAAGTTAGCCAACTGAGAAATTATACTTTAATGAAGGACATGGACCAATCCCTGCTCCTCATTCAGCAGAATGAGGAAGAGGCTTAGTGCCTTCGTCCTCGGCATCTTCCACCACATTGGAAAGCCCCATGAATCTGTCAAGGTCACGATGAAAATTGGCCCTTCCAACTTTTAATAGAGGAAAGGCTGGACGGATGGATGATATAACCTTTTCTGCAGACAAGATACCACTACCCTTTATTCTAAGGATGCATCTTCACCCAGAAGAAGGCCTGGAATAGCCCAACGGTTGGGACGATCATGTGGAGCCTCAAAAATTAGAAAAATCCAACTATCATCCTCCAAGCATTGGAGGTGAGTTGGGTTGAGATGAGAGGGTACTAAGCCAACATATCAATGATTTTTAAAGGAATCAGGAGCCTCAACCCCACTCTTAGAGTTTCCACATAGAGGACGAGTTGATTCTCCTAAGGCAACATCATCTGATCAGAAGGACTAGACAACTCCAAGGAGAAGTTCTAGGAAATAAAGAACTTGGCTCGGATCTGGTCAAGGTTAGACTCTTCCTAGACACTTTTTTTAGCATCCGAGATAACCTTAGTCTAGGTTCCACCCAAAGCCATGGAAGCTCAATTAGGAGAACCCTAACATGTTTTCTTTCTATCTGTGGACCATTCTTCTAGAGATGAACACAAGAGAACAAAAGAAAATGGGGGAAGAAGAATGAAAGGTCTCGAGAAGGCCAAAAGAAAAACTTGGAAGGAAGGCTTAAGAAGAACCTACAAGAGACCTACAAAGGACAAGAATTTCGGTGAGGTGGCGAAACTCCAGTGGAAGCATGGGAAGAAAATAGCTATAGAGGCTTGATTGTGATCCCTCTCTCTCACTAAGCTTCGGAATGCTAGAGATTGAAATAGGAGAGATGCACCAATCTTCTACCTTATATAGAGCCTCAGACGGCTTAGATCGACACGGCAGTTCACCTACCCCAATCGATCTTCACCACATGTCGCTCGGACATTCATCCTCTGATGATCACTCGAATCACCATTAGCCTAAATGTCTAATCATTGCACCGATATTCCTACCGCGAGTGATATCATTTAGGAAAGTGCAAATGCCGCCATATCCTTCGTAAATGCAGTATTCAGAAGATCTCTACAGCAAAATCGACTCTATTCATAGCTTGATTTCACAGTTCAACTTCACATATCACCTTGGTTGGTCGACCTCACCAACAAGTCTACCACCATTGTCTAAGCCTATAAGTTAGCTTGACCTCAAAAGTAGAGGGTAAGTATTACACCTCAGAACCGACTACAACCAACATCGCAAACCACCCAATCAGAGCTCGCCATAAAGCCTCCAATCAACCAGTCAAATCCCATCACAAGGCTAACACATAGGCATGCGAAGAGTCCTTCAAATTTCAAATTCTCTTTCTAGCTGGCGATACCACGGCCACAATTGCGAGTAGTTTTTATAACCACGTGGGCAAAATGGGTAGAGCGTAATGTGTGGGCGAAATGCTCGCACGTGACCTTTGGGATGTATAATAGGCAACCAAACATGGCCAATCCATATGCCTGAATTCTTCAGTAATGGGCACCAACTCTCAGTTATATAAACCATTCCCAAGGGACCCTCTAGATAAGTACTCTCGAGTCCTCTTAGGCCCTTGTGCCATCGCTTTGCCTCTCTCACAACATCTCTACTATTCTTTGAGCGTCTGTATAACTTAGGCATCGGAGGATCCTCCGTCCGACACTCTTCGATAAAAGAACTTCTTCGTTTTTGCTATTTTAGGTCAGATTTGGTGTTAGAGTGTGTCGGGTTACCCCGGCACTTGTTGCGACGATCGCAGTGGAAGTACATGCACGGGGTCGTTCATCTCATGAATATTCCGAGGAACGTAGATTTAAAAAAATTCTGAGTTCTCTAACTCAGAAAGTTATGAAATCTAAAGAAAAAAAATAAATTAATTACTTGATTAATTTCATGATCTATATTAAAACTTGTAAAGATCAAATCTTTACCTTGTGCGAGTAGATGATCACTGCAAACTAATGATCGTGGATTTGTATTAAGATTCGCTTGAAGCCGCACACGTGTCCGGTCTCTTTGGGTATCCACACGAAGATCTTGCTCGATCAAGGTCGTGATCCCACCGGGGTGCTAGCTCCCCTGCAAAGATCCCCTTTGATGGTTGGAACTCTTCTAAGCAATCAACTCTTGATTGCTTCAAAGAAGAGGAAGAGGGAGAAGGAAGAAACCCTTTCTTTTCTTTCCCTTTCCATGAGAGAAGAAAGAAGGAAGAGAGGAACACCTTCCTCTCTTTATTTTCTTCCATGTAGCTGACCAAGAGGAGGAAGAAGACTCCATGCTTGCTGCCCCTCTTTGTGCCTTGTGGATGGAAGAAGAAGAGGAGAGGGGAGAAGGCCGCCAAGCATCAAGAAAAGAACCTATAGTCCAAGTCTAGGGCCGCCCTCCCCTTTTATAGCCTTGCCCCAGGCATGGTTCTTCCTAAAACTAGGAGGAGCCACGCCAACCAGGTCTCGCGTCCCGGACACCCGAGACGTGAGTCTTGGCCATCCGGGATGGCCGGGATGCAGATCCCGGAAGCATCTAAGGAAAGGAGGGGCTCCTGCCCCTCTCTTCTAATTCTAATCAAATTAGGATTTATGTGGCCCTTGGTTCATTGAATCCTAATCTAATTAGGGCCCAACTAGTCTCCCTATTTAATTCACATGAATCCTAGTCTAATTAGGAGTCATCTTTATCTATTGGACCAAAATTAATTAGGACTCTAGGAATCCTAATCCAATTAGGACTCATATAATTTTAGTCCTAATCTAATTAGGATTTTTAAGAATCGTACTTTAAGTAGGACTCTAATAATTTGAAGTTCTAATCTAATTAGAATTCTAGGAGTCCTACTCCAAGTAGGACTCTTGAACCTTATCAAATAAGATCGAGCCCAATTAATTAAGTCCAATTGATTCAATCAAATTGCAATCCAATTGCAATTAATTCCTTCTTCAACTCACTAACTCTTAGTGGGTTAAATAAATTATCAATCAAATTGACAATTACAAACTGTTGTGATTCCAAATCACAATCCAACTATTAGATCGATCAGATCATCTATTGTGTGTGATCCCATAGGTTCTATTATGTCTGCTAGTGAGATATATTGTGATCTCCATCACAACATCATTGAAACTCTTTTCAATGAATTAAAACTTTTTTTTTAATAAATATGGGATAATAGTGAATTAGATAGGTATGATTCATCAGGACTCAAGGTTGCTACCAGACTTAACAACATATTGAACCTAACCCTTAGAAGTGCAGGCCATGTATGTTGTGAAATTTCAAAGTAAAAATTATCTTACAACTCACTAAAAGAGCTTTTAATGAAAAGAACTCAAATTGTCTTACTCCTGACTAATCATTGGGCTTTCAGATTTTATATACTTTATGTATTTATCATTTCAGCACTAAGGCATAGAAATTAGGATTTTTTTTTAAGGATAAACTTCTTCAAAAATGCGAAAAATTTCTTCAAAAATTTGAAACCTATATACCCCCCAACCTAGATCAGACATTGTCCTCAATATTTTTTTTAGATGTTATATTATTATTATTTTATTTTATTTTATTTTATTTTGGACAAAAATATGATGCATATGGAGGATAGAAGCATTTTACCTTAGTTGCATCAGTAATATGAGGACTCATGAAAAAAATGCGACAAGCAAATGTGCAACCATGACCTGTGAGAATTGGGTTGCCTCCCAACAAGCGCTAAGTTTAACGTCTTCAGCCAGACGCAGTGCATCCTTAATTATCCCGATAAATAGGATCCATCAAATCAAGAAATTCAATCAATTGTCCATCTGTAACACACTCTATATAAGGTTTCAATCTTTGACCATTGACGTTCAGAATTCGACCATCACTGATGTTTTGAATTTCTACGGCACCATGAGAAAAAACCTTTCGAACTAAAAAGGGACCATCCCACCTAGAGCGAAGTTTACTAGGGAAGAGACGCAATTTAGAATTGAATAGCCAAACCTTTTGATAAGGCTCGAAAGACTTACAGTTAATGGATTTGTCATGAAAAGCCTTAGTCCTTGCCATGTAAAGTTTGGCATTTTCATATGCCTCATTGCGTAACTCTTCAAGCTCGTTGAGTTGAAGTTTTCGGTTAGAACCAGCTGCTGTCATATCAAAGTTAAACTTTCTAATGGCCCAAAAAGCTCTATGCTCAAGTTCTACCGGTAGGTGGCAAGCTTTACCAAAAATCAGTCGATAAGGAGACATGCCAATAGGAGTCTTATATGCAGTATGGTAAGCCCAGAGAGAATCGTTTAACCTCTGAGACCAATCTTTCCTATCGGGGCGTATTGTTTTTTCTAAGATGTTTTTTATCTTTCTATTGGAAACTTCAACTTGCCCGCTTGTTTAGGGATGGTACGGGGTGGCAACTTTGTGGGTGATTGAATATTTGCGAACCAAAGCTTCAAACGATCGGTTGCAGAAATGTGATCCTCCATCACTAATGATAGCTTGGGGTGTGCCAAAGCGATTGAATATATTTGTTTGTAAGAACTTAACCACAACCTTATGATCATTAGTCCTAGTGGCAACTGCTTCTACCCACTTCGAGACATAGTCAACCCCGACAAGAATGTACTCAAAATCAAAAGAATGCGGGAAAGGGCCCATGAAGTCTATACCCCAGACATCAAAAATTTCTATAATTAAAATACGGTTAAGTGGCATCATATCTCTACGGGTGATTGTACCCATTCACTGGCATCGCTCACAAGTCTGGCAAAAATTGTGAGCATCTTTGAACAATGAGGGCTAATAAAAGCCACTTTGTAAGACTTTAGCTATAGTTTTTCTACCCCCAAAATGTCCCCCGCAGGCTTGGGTATGACAAAAATCAAGAATACTTTGAAATTCACATTCAAACACACATCGACGGATTACTTGATCAGAACAGTATTTAAACAGATCTGGGTCATCCCAAAAGTAGAACTTAACTTGCGAAAAGAATCGGTCCTTGTCCTGCTTGGACCAGCGATCGGAAATTTGTCCGACGGCAAGATAGTTCACTATGTTAGCAAACCATGGTATTATCACTTGTTGTACCTTAAACAATTGTTCATCTGGAAAGGAGTCATGAAGTGGTGAAATGTTATGAGGAGGCTCGAGAAGGATTCTAGACAAATGGTTGGCTACAACATTTGTGGTACCTTTCTTATCACGAATTTCTAAATTAAATTTTTGTAATAACAGGATCCATCGAATTAGGCGAGGCATAGTGTCCTTCTTTGAAAGAAGGTACCAGAGAGCAGAATGATCAGTAAACACAATAACCTTGGACCTAAGAGATAGGACTGAAACTTGTCCAAAGCAAATACTACAGCTAGTAATTCTTTCTCAGTAGTAGTGTAGTTCAATTGTGCATCGGAGAGTGTCTTACTAGCATTGTAGATGACATGAGATAACTTATCTAGTCGTTGCCCTAAAACCGCCCCAATGGCATAGTCAGAAGCGTCACACGTAAGTTCAAATGGAAGGGTCCAATTGGGAGGTTGTATGACAAGTACTGTAGACAACTTAGATCGGAGTTTTTCAAAGGCCTCTTTACATGCTTCATCAAAGACAAAGGGTGTATCCTTGGCAAGAAGATTGCACAAGGGCCTAGAGATTTTGCTGAAGTCTTTAATGAAGGGACGGTAAAAACCAGCATGGCCAAGAAAAGAACGGATTTATTTCACAGATTTGGGTGGAGGAAGATTAAAAATAAGATCAACTTTTGCTTTATCTATCTCAATACCCCTTTTGGACACAATGTGTCCCAAGACTATACCCTCTTGAACCATGAAATGGCTCTTTTCCCAACTTGATGCTAGATTGGTCTCCTTACATCTTTTTAGAACCAGAGCTAAATTATTGAGACAATCATCAAATGAGGGGCCAAAAATCGAAAAATCATCCATGAATACTTTCAAAAAATTTTCTACCATGTCAGAAAAAATTGCCATCATACATCGTTAAAATATCGCGGGTGCATTGCATGAAGGGTTCTAGCATGCTATAATGGGCAGCAGAAGCTTGGAATTTTAAAATTTTTTGATAAAGTTCCTTAACATAAAACCCTTATAAGCCAAGATCACCTTAATGGAAGCAATCAAATAATATAATATAAATACAGAAATAGAAGAATACCTCTAACGCTAATCCAATGTGCAGAATTTTCACTAGGTGCCCAAGTGTTCACCCTCCAACGTTGATCCATATGAAAACTTGATTTAAGTCTTAAGCTCCAAAGACTTTGATCCTTAATACAGAATTCTTCTAAAGAACTCTAATGGCTTGCTTTCCTTTCTTTCTATTTTTTTTTAACCTTCTAAAATCACTTCTAATCCTTTTGTCCTAAAGAAGACCACCTTGTTTTGGCTTAGGACACACTAGAAGCAATGCTAGAAAGAAAGAAACTAATGTAAGAAAGAAAGAAGAGAGGAGTGGGGTGGAGTTGGAATGATGAAACCCATGGAGTGCTAACATATTTATAATAGGTGTAGGGATGCATCTCCAAGGGATGCATCCCATCCACACATCCTCTCATGAAAGGGCATTATCTAAAGGGCCATATCAAATAAGAGGAGGTGCAGATCAAGTGAGAAGGTGTATCAAATGATATGTCCTTTCATGTGGTGCCATATTTTGACCAAGTCAACATCACATGCTAATCACATGTCCATCACGCCTCACCTCTTGATCTTTCATTATGATGATCCAAGGTCTCCAATGCAAGGCGCCATTCACTTGACCCAATATGTCTTCATCTAATGGTGGGATTAAGATCCAATGGTCAATTACGATAGCCATCCTCTAACTCAATCCAATTGGGTTAAACCAACTCTCCATTATGTCTTCATCCAACGGTAGATCAAGATCTAACGGTCTAGATTGAATGATTTATTAAATCTAATCCAATTAGACTCAAACCAAGCCAATTAGGTGCCAACTCTTGGCTAACCCATATTAGAACATGATCTAATCAAATTAGATCAATTAAGAATCGGATTCGAATCCAATTCGAATCAAGAGCTAAGGGTTTGCAACACCTGCTAGGATGTCTATCTTGCAAACATGATCTAATCCAATTAGACCCTTAATAAGTTTTCTTGTGTGTGACCCATTGGGTTCCATACTTAGCCAGCAATAGGTGCGAGTGCGAGTTGACCCAACTTGATTAGAACTCTTCTAATCGATTTAAGTCCAAACTGCGCGAACCCGAACTTAACAATTAGAATCCTTTCTAATTGGTGATCGAATTAAACTCTTTAATTCGATCAAACCTATAAGACAAGATTGACGTCTAGCAACGTATCATGTCTACCCGAAAAATATGAAATTTGGTAGAAATACCAAAAATACCCTTCAGTGGCAAGTTACCGTGCAATTCAATCCTTTAATCAAACTACATCCCGAATATGTATATGAGTATGAATATATGTCAAACTCAATTTCATATTCATATATTTCTCAATCTTCTAATGATAATTCGAATAATAAAACATTAGAAACTCATTCTAATTTTCATTATGCTTTGATCAAAGGCTTCCTAAATTATCATATGATTAGAATAAATAGGATGCGATCTTCTCTTACTAGAAGTGATTAATTCCTTGTTGACCTACTCATAACCTTCATACACATTCCACCATATCTAGAAGACCTCGTACATAACTTATTGTCATGAATGAGTGGAAACCAAAATATGGATTTATGTGCACAAGATACTATGGTGATCTCAGGTCAAAGGATCAATTGCACATCTCCCACTAAGAGAATCATCTTTTGACATGTAAGTAAGACTTCATAAGACTTCTCTTTGTAGGTCAATTCAGTGAACTCATTTCTCTAATGAGCACCCACATCTTTGTATTAGTGTCTCCACATAAGTGATTGTGAGATCAATCACCCTCTGCATCGAGCATACATAAGATGTGCCAGTCTTTCCGGCAAACATTGATCCCCAACTCAATGTACCAATGACTGAAAATATTTAAGATTAGAATTTTAGGATTTTAGGTCTCACTAGTATGATCTCATCATAGCCTCAATATCATTACCTTAATCTAAGGGGTTCATCACAAATATAATCAACAGCATATGATGAAACACAATGCCTTTATTTATATTAAATGTTGTTGCCCAAGAAGACAACCCAAGAGGGGGGGTGAATTGGGTTTTAAGTAATAATTGCAAATTAAAACTTAATGAGTAACTAATTAAAACTTATTGCAAGTGAATTAATTAGTTTACTATATGCAGTGGACGAAGAGAATGGGAGAGACAATTAAACAAGCACAAACACAAGAGATTTTATAGTTGTTCGGAGCTAACCCTTGCTCCTACGTCCACTCCCCAAGCTTCACTTGGGAGTTCACTATAATCCCTCGGATTACAGCCGGTTGTTTTACAAGCTCACAACCCAACTTGTTGTTTTACGAGATCACAATGAACTCGGTCGGTTTTCACAGGCTCACCGACTAGAACCAACCGATTGTTTTTCCGGGATCACAATCGAACCCTTACACGTTGGTTTTACCCTCGGCTTACCAACCAACCTCAACACCCTCGATTCAATCTCCTGATTGAATCAAGTAAGAAAAGCAGTTTGAAAAGAGTACAAGGATAGCTTCTTGAAAAGCAAATATAAACAATATAACTAAAGAAGAGTTAGAAGCCCTCAAACAGATTTTTAGATTTGAGGAAAGAGGCTTCTCGAACTCTGCAATCTCCTCTTGAGTGGGAAGAAGATTTGTTGTCAGATGAGGAGCCTTGAATGCGAGGAAGACGTTGGGAGGATGGACTTCAATGCACTTCTTCCTTCTTTCTCTTGTATTTACTCTAGAGAGGCTTTGGTAGGTGGAAATCCATTTTTCTTTGAATGGAGTCTCTCTTTCTTACTCTATTACTGTTCACTCTGGCTATTTAAGCAATCTCCATCGAAAACTAGCCATTAGACACACTTTTAGAGCCGTTCTGCACAATCTGCAATTCCTGACAAAGTGTCCGTTGGGATCGGAGCCGACTCGCTCGATCTAGAGTCGACTCGGCTGTTGCTGGAATCGACTCATCCTTTACTGGAGACGACTCGCCCACTGTTTAAAATTTGAAATAAAGTGCCATCCCGTTCTGGAGTCGACTCGGCTAAATCTGGAGTCGACTCGACAATGTCCGGAGATGACTCTTCCTTCTGGAGACGACTCGTTCTTTAGGATTCCAAAAATCTTTTTTTCGGTTTTACTTCCTCGAGTCGACTCGGATTTTCTTGGAGTCGACTCGGCTCTCAGAGCCAGAAGAACTGGTCTTCTATCTTTGGAGTTGAGCTGCCTCGGAGTCGACTCGGACTTTGCTGGAGTCGACTCGGCTCTCAGACACCGAGGTTGGCTCTCTGACTTTTAGTCTTGCATTCCTCTGAGAGTCGACTCTTGCTTCTTTCGGAGTCGACTCGCCAACCGTCGGAGTCGACTCGAGTTCTTCTGGAGTCGACTCGGCTTTCAGAGTCCAAAACTGCTTCTCTGTCTTTCTGTCTGTTACACCTTGGAGTCGACTTGCACTTTGCTGGAGTTGACTCGGCAAGCATCGAAGTCGACTCGAATTCTTCAGGAGTCGACTCGGTGACAGGGTTTGAGATTCATCTTTCTATCCTGCTGTCTGTTCTCAGTCGGAGTCGACTCGTAATGTGCCGGAGTCGACTCGAGCCTGTGCCAGAACGTCTGAAACACTTGGAGTCGACTTGAAATCTTCCGGAGTCGACTCGAGTTCTAGACTTTGGTTCAAACTGAGTTCCATGCTTAGCCAAAATGTATTGAACCAAGGCTAGAGACAATTAAACATAAATTCACAAATATTTGGCTGAAACACTAGATTGAATTCATTAGTATAACATAAGATATACTCAAATGCTTTGAGCTCATCAAAATCAAATAGGGTTATAATCAATCACTCCACAATCTCCTCCTTTTTGATGATGACAAAACATTGAGTATTTTTAAAGTGAATTGCTCAACCAAAGGAGATTTATAAGAAAGTTTTGAAATGAATTCAAGTGTCTAGTCATTTAATTTATCCAAAATTGAAAGGTGTGAAACAGTAAATCCTGAAGTTAAAGCTCCCCCTTTCATTTGGAATTATGTAAGCCTTTATGTTATGCAATCAATTGTTTGGCTTATATGTGTTTAATGAATTTGCTTTCTTAAAATTTTAGATTCTCCCCCTCAACATATGCAATCAATTTTGTTTAGATTCTCTGAATTTTCTTTTAATGTCTTGAAGCTTTTGAGTTTAACTTTTTGTTTTAGAGGAAAAATCTGACAATTTGTTCTTGAGTATGATTCAACTAATCTCCGAATATTCCTGGAATAGATTCTGGAGATTACTCCTTTAGGAGCCCCAATCAGAGAGATAATGAGCCTCGAGGTATCGAATCCACTTAGAACAAATTAAGTTTTGCTTTAAGAATTTTCTTTTTAGAGATTTCCTTTATATTTCAATTCAATATATTTTCTCCCTCTTTTTGTCATCATAGCAAAAAGGAGTGCAGAACATAGAAAAGAATTGCACCGTTTGTAAAAAAAAGTCTACTCATTGTATTGATGCTGAATTGAGTACAATTGAAAAAAAATACAAGTATAGAAAACAAATACATCAAGAGATTGATAACTAAGCTACACTAGGGTTTCTTTGCAGTGGAGGATGAAGCATCTCCTCTAAGCCTAGTCACTTGCAAGACTAAGCTTATTCCTTCCAAAACGTTCCCTAGTTGCTTGATGATCTCCGAGGTGGCCCTAGATTGTGTCGTGGTAAGCTCGGTCACGCTCGCCTGAAGGGTGTCCAACCTGGAGAGCAGTGCTTGGGCTAGTCTCTCGGCACCCTGGCTCTGGCTCCCTAGCTCATGTCTGATGCCGTCTCGCATCTTCTTCGTGTCGTCCTTGACGTCACTCATGTTCCAGTATTGAGCTTGGACCAGGCTGCGCACATTTGATATCTCCTTCCTCAAGTGCGCAGTCATCTCGGCTACTGCTGCCAGGGTGGGAACAATCTCGGTGGAGGGAGCACTCGAAGGACCTCGGAGCTCCCTCAGCAAGTCATCTCTCAGATCCCTCACTATCTCCTGCCGCAACTCTCGGAGCTGCTCAGAAGATATCCGGACCTCCAAAGGCTGCTGCTGAGAAGGTGGGGCAGTGGAGGTGGAAGGCTCAGTATAGCTATGAGCAGAGGTGGAAGAATAGGTGGGAGGATCTGTATAGTGGTCCTGGTCATGGTCAGGATTGGGTGAGTGATGAGTGGTAGGGTCAGAAGATGTGGATGATTTCCTAACCCAGACCCCCCCTATCTTGTGGAATCCCATCCTATAAAAGGTCCCCTCACCCATGCGATCTGTAAACCGCAGTGAGCGAGAGGGTTCCCCCTCAGGAATGGGAACCTCTAACTCCCTAAATATAAGGGTGAATAACATGCCATAAGGGAGACTCAGTCTAGGTTTGTCTAAGGGTTCACAAAGGTATTTGTAGATGAGTTTTGAAAAGTTGATGGGAGTGTCGTGGAGGAGGTAGAACATCAAGGCCAGGTCTCTCTCGGAAATGAAATCAAACCTACCTGTCTTTGGGAAGAGAGTCCTAGAGATGACACTAAGAAAAAGCCGCATTTCAGCCGAAAGCTGATTTGCGAACACCTCCTCTATGGAGGATAAGGGTGGACTCCCTAGGATGGCCGTAAGGGCCTCTGTCCTATCAGAGGGGTGTGTGGGAACAATCCCCTCACTCGAGAGATGGAGGACTCGAGCAATGAAGTCCTCCGAGATGAAAACAGGGACACCCATAACAGTTCCCTGGATACCCCCGCTAACCCGTGCAACTGTACCATAGAACTCCCTAACAAGCCCTGGATAGGTAAGGAGGTCAAGAGTGCAGAAAAACTCTAAACCTTGGGCTCTAAGGTGATGCCCTAGGTTGAACCCTTTCCGGGAGAGGAAGTCAAAGTTGACTTGCCTCCCGGTAGAGACAACCTTCCCGGCGCATGAGCGCGAGGGAACTGGCCCAGGCGGGGAAGGAACCGGAGGTGGTGGCCTCGCTGGTTCGTTCCGAGCCTTGGACTATCGCTCGGCCCCGCTCGCGGAGATGGGTCTCTTTCGGCTCGGTACAACGACCTTCCTAGGCATTTTGACCTAAGGACGGGGAAGAACACGGAAACTATGAGGAAAACTTGACGGAGAAGACCTAGACTGGGTCGGAGACGAGTTCGGAGATGGCTCTAGGGTTTTGGAACCGTGTCGGCTGTGAATAGAAGTGAGGAATAAACGTTTCGATTAGGGTTAAAAGTCGGATTTTCGACCTCGAGTCGACTCCGGTAAGTCGCGAGTCGACTCCCAAATATGCGCGAGTCGACTCCCACATGAGCCGACTCTAAGAAATGTCCGAGTCGACTCGAACCCTGGCACACAACCAGAAATATTGTTATTCTCGTGCCAAAAGAGAGAGTTATGAGCTTATCTAGGATTTAATAACTGATTTGATGATCATAGATAAGAAATCCTATGTCCAACATAAACTAATCCTCAAAATCTATAAACTAGAGGAGAGTATCACTAGAATGGATCAATCACTCCTAACCCTCTTCTAAGTATGCAAAATCGATCTTCACTCAAGGGTTTTGTGAAGATATCAGCAAGTTAATCATCAGTACAAACAAATTGAAGTGTCACATCACCATTCAGTACATGATCTCTTATGAAGTGATGTCTTATCTCAATGTGTTTAGTTCTTGAGTGCTGAATTGGATTTTTAGTTAGATTAATGGCACTTGTATTATCACAGTTAATGGAAATTTTATCTTGTTTAATGCCATAATCTTCAAGTTGTTGTTTAATCCACAAAATTTGAGCATAATAACTCCCTGCAGCAACATATTCGGCTTCAGCCGTAGATAGTGCAACTAAGTTTTGTTTCTTGCTAAACCAAGAGATTAAGTTTTCTCCTAAGAATTGACATGACTCGCTGGTGCTTTTTCTATCAAGTTTGCAACCAGCGAAGTCTGAATCAGTATAGCCTATTAGGTTTATGCTCGAATCTTTAGAGTACCATAAGCCTATGATTTTTGTTCCTATTAGGTATTTAAAGATTCTCTTAACAGCAATTAAGTGTGATTCCTTAGGATTGATTGATATCTAGCACACATGCATACACTAAACATGATATCAGGTCTACTTGCAGTGAGATATAATAAAGATCATATCATACCTCTATACATCTTTTGATCTACTGATTTACCTGATTCATCTTGGTCTAGTTTGCATGATGAACTCATGGGTGTGCTGATTGACTTGGTTCCTTCCATATCAAACTTCTTAAGCATCTCCTTGATGTATTTAGCTTGATTGATGAAGATTCCTTCTTCAGATTATTTGATTTGGAGCCCGAGGAAATAGTTCAGCTCTCCCATCATGCTCATTTCAAATTCACTCTGCATTAGGTCAGCAAATTCTTCGCAGAGGCGATTGTTAGTAGCACCGAAAATAATATCATCTACATAAATCTGAACCACTAACATATCTTTGTTTTTCCTTTTTAAAAACAATGTTGTATCAACGTTCCCTCTAGAGAATTCATGGTCTAACAGAAATTTGCTAAGTCTTTCATACCATGCTCTAGGAGCTTGTTTCAAACCATAAAGTGCTTTGTTTAATTTATACACATGATTGGGGTATTGATGATTTTCAAAACCAGGAGGTTGTTCTACATACACCTCCTCATTAATATACCCATTCAAAAAGGCACTTTTTATATCCATTTGAAATAATTTGAAATCTTTAGAGCATGCAAATGCTAGTAACAATCTAATTGCTTCAAGTCTAGCTACAGGAGCAAAAGTTTCATCAAAGTCTATACCTTCTTCTTGATTATAGCCCTTTGCTACTAGTCTAGCCTTGTTCCTAATCACGATTCCATTTTCATCAAGTTTATTTTTATATATCCATTTGGTTCCTATTATTGAGTATTCAGAGGGTCGTTCAACTAGGTTCCATACCTTGTTTCTAGTGAATTGGTTTAGCTCTTCTTGCATTGCATTTATCCAATTTACATCATTTTCAGCTTCTTCTATGTTTTTAGGTTCAAGGTGTGAGACAAATGCTAGATGATTATTTAAGTTCCTAAGAGATGCTCTAGTTCTAACAGGTTGAGATGGATCATCTAAAATTAATTCCTTAGAATGCCCATGAGCATACCTCCAAGCCTTAGTCAGCCCATGATCCACAATTGCCTCTTGGCTTGTTGATGCATCTCCAATTAGCTTTGGTTCATCTTCTTGTAATGTCATCTCATCAATCTTTTCTTCAAGAATTTCTGCATCATCATCAAGAGCTACTTTCTTGCTAGGAGAGACATCATTAAAAACAACATGTATAGACTCTTCAATAACAAGGTTTCTTTTGTTAAATACTCTATAAGCTTTACTTGATGTAGAATATCCCAAAAAGATACCTTCATCAGATTTAGAATCAAATTTACCTAAGTTATCCTTGCCATTATTATGAATGAAACACCTACATCCAAAAACATGAAAATAGTTTACTTTGGGCTTTCTATTTCTCCAAAGTTCATAAGGTGTTTTCTTTATAATGGGTCTCAATAAAACTCTATTTAGTATATGACATGATGTATTAATGGCTTCTCCCCAAAAGTACTTAGGGAGGTTACTTTCACACAACATGGTTCTAGCCATTTCCTCTAGGGTTCTATTCTTTCTTTCTACAACTCCATTTTGTTGTGGTGTCCTGGGTGCAGAGAAATTATGAGTTATCCCCTTTTTACTACAGAATTCATCAAATAGATGATTTTCAAATTTCGTTCCATGATCACTCTATGACTGAAGTATTTCTTGCATTAGTTACTTCCTTATGAAATTTCTTAAATACAGAAAATGCTTCATCTTTATGAGCTAAGAACATGACCCAAGTATATCTAGAAAAATCATCTACAATAACAAGACCATATTTGTTTCCACCAAGACTTGTGGTTCTAGTTGGTCCAAATAGATCCATGTGTAGTAGTTCAAGAGGTCTAGAGGTAGAGACACAATTTATGAATTTAAAAGAGCTCCTCGATTGTTTGCCATATTGACATGCTTCACAAATTTTATTTTTCTCAAATTTTAGTTTTGGCAAACCTATTACAGAATCTCTTTTAACTAACTTAGATATTGTATCCATACTTGCATGTCCTAATTTACGATGCCATAACCAGCTTGCATCATCAACCTTAGTATCACTAGCTACTAAGCAAGGACTGTTTTTAGCAAGATCTTCAAGATCTACTACATAGACATTTCCACGTGTTATTCCTTTGAATACTAAGCTATTGTCAATTGAGTTGGTTATGATGCATAGGGATGGTTTAAACAGAACATCAAAACCCTTATCACATAATTGACTTATGCTAAGTAAGTTATGTTTAAGACCATCTACCAATCGTACATTATCAACAAGGGTTGAGGAGGTGATTTGTATTTTACCTATACCAATGATGTGACGTGTCTCCAAATGTCACTGCACCTCCCTTTTTAGGCTCTAGGGTGAAGAATTGGTCCTTGTCACCCGTCATGTGTCTTGAGCAGCCACTATTCAAGTACCAACAGTTTTTGTCGACTTTGGCTGCAAGACACTCCTACAAAAGGAAATCATATAATTTTAGGTACCCAAGTTTTCTTGGGTCCTTCAAGATTAGTAGAGTTGGTTCCTTTTGGGACCCAAACCTTTTTATTTTTTTCTTTTAGCTCCTACCTTCCTATGATCACACACATTAGCTTTATATCCTACCTTTCCACAGCAAAAACAGGTTATATTCTTAATTTTATTTTCCCCTGCTTTCACAAAAAAGTTACTAAGGAGCTTTTGCTTATTCTTAGGTTTGTATCCTAAACCAGCTCTATTAAACACAGCCCGTTGATTGTTAAGTATCATTTCCAATTTTTCAAAACTATATGTAAACTTTTCAACAATAGGTTTGTATTTTTCAAGCTCTTGTGTAAGCTTTTGTTTTTCTGTTTTTAGTGTGTTCAAGTCTTTTGTGAGATTATCTTTTAAAGTTTGTTTACCATTTTTAAGTTCTGAAATTTTCTTGGTTAGTTTTTCGTTATCTTTAATTAAGGTATTAGTTTTTTGAATTAATTTTTGGTTGCTTGTTTTAAGTTCTAAATTTTTTTTAATGATAAAATCCTTGTCCTTAATTAATTTATCATACTTATGGAAGTGAGATTGATTAGTTAGTTTTAGCTCTTTATTCTTAAGATTTATTGTCTTATATTCATCCATTAATTCATTAAATGCATCATACAATTCGTCAAAGGTAAAATCTAAATGCGTTTCAGATGTTACCTCATTTTCATTTGCCATGAAGTAGAAGTTGGCCTTTTCCTCTTGTTCCTCATCCGATGATGATGATGATGAATCGAAGTCCGACAAAGTGGAAATGAGGACTTTCTTTTTCTTATGTTTGCTGTCCTTCTTAAGCAAGGGACAGTCAACTCTGAAATGTCCCGGCTTCTTGCATTCATAGCATCTGATTCCTTCATTTTCCCTTTTCTTACTTTTATCCTTGTTGTAGGAACTTAAGGGACCTCTCCTCTGATGAAAGGACTTCTTCCGGTTGATGAATTTTCTGAACTTTCACACGAGAAGAGCCTCATCATCATCTCCCTCATTATCTTCTTCTTCGCTGCTGCTACTGCAAGATAAATCCTTGTTAGACGAAGTAGATTTGAGGGCTATTGCCTTTTTCTTATGCGAGAATTCTTCTTCGCTGTGTTGTTTCATTGTGAGCTCGTGCATCATCAGGGATCCAAGAAGCTCCTCAAGCGGAAGCTTGTTCAAGTCCTTGGCTTCTTGAATTGCCATTATCTTCGCCTCCCATGACCTTGGCAAACATCGAAGAATCTTCCTGACAAGGTCACTGTTAGTATAGTTTTTGCCAAGGCTTTTTAGGCCATTGATAATATCAGTAAATCTAGTAAACATGCAAGTGATAGTTTCATTAGATTCCATCTTAAATAGTTCATATTTATGAACTAGTATGTTTATTTTAGATTCTTTTACTTGATTCGTGCCCTCGTGGGTCACTTCAAGTCTATCCCATATCTCTTTTGCAGAATTGCAAGTAGAGACTCTGTTGAATTCATTACGATCTAAGGCACAATAAAGCACATTCATTACTTTGGCATTTAGTTGTGCCTTCCTAATATCATTGTCATCCCAATCTTTTTCAAGTTTGGGTATGGTGACACCCTCTACAAAAATTGATGGGATGTATGGTCCATTAAGTATGGTGGTCCAAATTGAAAGAGTAGATGCCCTATAAGCCAATCGCAATATGTATTGCGAAGGGTTTTTCTTTTGATTTGTCCAAATCATGTACATGACATTTAAATATGAATAAAGGCATTATATTTTATCATATGCTGTTGATTATATTTATGATAAACTCCTTAGATTAGGGCAATGGTTTTAAGACTATGATGAGATCATACTAGTGAGACTTAAAATCCTAAAATCCTAATCTTAAATATTCCCAGTCATTGGTATATTGAGTCGGGGATCAATGATTACCGGAAAGACTGGCATGTCTTATGTATGCTCGATGCAGAGGATGATTGATCTCACAATCATTTGTGTGGAGACACTAATACAAAGATATGGGTGCTCATTAGAAGAATGAGTTCACTGAATTGACCTACAAAGAGAAATCTTATGAAGTCTTACTTACATGTCAAAAGATGATTCTCTTAGTGGGAGTTGTGCAACTGATCCTTTGACCTGAGATCACCATGGTATCTTGTGCATATGAACCTATGTTTTGGTTTACACTCATTCATGACAATAAGTTATGTACGAGGTCTTCTGGATATGGTGGATTGTGTACGAAGATTATGAGTAGGTCAACAAGAAATTAATCACTTCTAGTAAGAGAAGATAGCATCCTATTTATTCTAATCATATGATAATTCAGGAAGCCTTTGATCAAAGCAGAATGAAAATTAGAAAGAGTTTCTAATGTTTCATTATTTGAATTATCATTAAAAGATTGAGAAAAATATGAATATGAAATTGAGTTTGACATATATTCATACTCATATACATATTTGGGATGCAGTTTGATTAAATGATTGAATTGCATGGTAACTTGCCACTGAAGGGTATTTTTGGTATTTCCACCAAATTCCATATTTTCCGGGTAGACATGACACGTTGCTAGACGTCAATCTTGTCTTATAGGTTTGATCGAATTAAAGAGTTTAATTCGATCACCAATTAGAAAGGATTCTAATTGTTAAGTTCGGGTTCGCGCAGTTTGGACTTAAATCGATTAGAAGAGTTCTAATCAAGTTGGGTCAACTCGCACTCACACCTATTGCTGGCTAAGTATGGAACCCAATGGGTCACACACAAGAAAACTTATCAAGGGTCTAATTGGATTAGATCATGTTTGCAAGATAAACATCCTAGCAGGTGTTGCAAACCTTAGCTCCTGATTCGAACTGGATTCGAATCTGATTCGAACTGGATTCGAATCTGATTCGAACTGAATTCGAATCTGATTCTTAATTGATCTAATTTGATTAGATCATATTCTAATATGGGTTAGCCAAGAGTTGGCTCCTAATTGGCTTGGTTTGAGTCTAATTGGATTAGATTTGATAAATCATTCATTTTTGACCGTTGGATCAACATTTGGATGAAGAGATGGATCAAATGGATGGCACCATGAATTGGAGCCATTGGATTTTCATCATAGGATGATGGGAGATCATGATGACGTGATGGATATCATTGGGAGGCGTGGAGATGAAAAATAGGTGAAGGAAAGAGAGAGAATACGTGAAGATTAAATGGATAAGGATGAACCATTTATTTGATCTTATCCATTCTCTCTCTTCTCTCTTCATCACGCCTAAGGGATATATGGCGCCTTCTTTCATGGCCTTTGGATCATCATCAACCCTTGATGAATGGATAAGGTTGGTTCCTATTTTTCTTGCGTGAGAAGAGGTAAAAAAAAAGGGAAGAGTACGGCGCATTTTCATGAAGAGGTGCTTAGGGAATCAAGCGCCACATCATAAGCGCTTGATCTTATCATAACCACTTTTGATACGCCTCTCCCTATTTTTGTGGCGCCTTCTCTCCTCTTATCACGCCCCATCTGAAGGATGTGTGGATGGGATGCATCCTTTGGTGATGCATCCCCACGCCATCTATAAATAGGAATGCTCCCGGTGTTTTCTAATCATCGGAAATCAATCCAACTCTCTCTCTCTCATATCCCTTCTTTCTTACATTAGTTTCTTTCTTTCTAACATTGCTTCTAGTGTGTCCTAAGCCAAGACAAGGTGGTCTTCATTAGGACAAAAGGATTAGAAGTGATTTTAGAAGGCTAAAGAAAAATAGAAAGGAAGGAAAGCAAGCCGTTAGAGTTCTTTAGAAGAATTCTGCATTAAGGATCAAAAGTCTTTGGAGCTAAAGTCTTGATCAAGTTTTCGTGTGGATCACCATTGGAGGGCGGACACTTGGACGCCTCGTAGAGATTGTACACTTTGGATTAGCGTTTGAGGTATTCTACTAATTCTGCATTTATTTTATATTATTTGATTGTAATCATTAAGGTGATCTAGGCTTAAAAGGGTTTCATGCATAGGGACTTTATTAAGAAAATTTTTAAAATCCCTAGCTTCCGCTGCCCATTATGACATGCTAGAACCCTTCAGTGGTATCAGAGCTATCCTTAATTGGTTCAATCAAATAATAATGCATGATGTATGATTATTAATTTACTATGAGATAGTAATGTCATATGCTTAATGAAATGCTGAAATATATGATTCATATATGATATGATATGTAATAAAATGTCATGATATGAAATTTTCCATATGAAAATATGTTGAAGCATGTTAATTAGTTGCTTATGATTTATACATGCTATGAGATAGCTATGATGCATGATAGCTTATTTTAGATATGTTAAATATATGTTACAATTAAAGAATGTGCTAGAGACTAGTAAGCCCTCAATAAAAATTATATTAAGTCATAGTGTTAAAAAAATTTTGAGCTAACCCATTCTAGAACAATTAATCTAATTGGTGTCTAAGGAAAGCACTAAAGGTGGTTACTTAATTAGGACCTTACTCTTTGAGTAAGGGGAGCCTCCCACCTGCTTACCTGGCCAATTGTTTGATTGTCTATTATGGATAAGCTTAATATTGATATAATACTATTGATAGCCTTCCTTCATGCCTCGATATTATTATGTCAAGATCCATGCTAGTTTGTTGTGCTAACACAAAACTTGCAATGGGGACTGATGTTATACTGTCTTGGTGCATTAAGATGCTTATGGCATATTTTAATATATTGCCTTGTTGTGCAACCACAAGGGCAATATTATTCGAATATGACTATATGGAAATGAAGGGTTTGACTTAACTAAAATATTATTGTTTGTTGTGCTAACACAAGGCAATAAGTATTTTAAGAGGACAAGATAAAGTTGAGAATTGCATGAGATGCAATCGGAAAGAGTTTCCTACCTTTGAACTCATAAAGGTTTGTTGTGTAACCACAAGGCTTTTTATGATGAATTAGGATCTCAACCCTACTAAGAAAAATTATATTTTCACGTTTATCATAGGAGAGGGCTATGATATTCGATAAAAATAGTAGGAGACAAATTAGATTAAAGTCCTTATCTAGTTGCAAACATGTCATCATGATTGGTCTGCTTATATTAGTTATGTTCTTGCATATGTAGAATTATTAAATGGCTTCACTTTCACTAAGAGGCATCTTAGATGCCAACAAGTTGACCGGACCAAACTATGTGGACTGGTTGAGGAATTTAAAGATAGTACTCACTCAGGAGAAAATTTCCTATATACTTGAAACCCCTGATCTTGGAGATCTAGGGGATGATGCTACAGAAGAGGAGGTTGCCACACATAAGATGTGGAAAAATGACAGTTTGACTGTCAAATGTATCATACTTGCCTCTATGAGCAATGAATTACAGAGGCAACATGAAGGCATGGACACTCAATCCATACTTCTCAATTTAAAAGAGTTGTATGGAGAACAAAGCAGGACTGCTAGGTATGAGATATCTAAGCAGTTGTTCCGTGCTAGAATGAATGAAGGAACTCCAGTGCAAAATCATGTTCTTATGGTTATAGACTTAATCACTAGATTAAGTCAATTAGGTTTTGCTATGGATAGTGAGCTCAGTCAGGATTTGATCCTGCAATCACTGCCTGATTCATTCTCTCAGTTTGTTGTGAACTTTCACATGAACAAGCTGAACACCTCCCTGCCCGAGCTGTTAAATATGCTCAAAACAGCTGAAGGCCATATTAAGAAGGATAAAGGTCCACTCCTTCTTATAGATGGCACTTCTAAAAGAAAATCGGGAAATAAGGGTTCTAAGAAACGATTGAACCCCAAGAGTAGCATCAAAAAGAAAAAAGGAAAGAAAAACTCCGGATCAAGTACCTGTTTTCATTGCGGCAAAGCTGGCCACTGGAAAAGGAATTGCAAGAGTTTTCTTGCAAGTATGAAGACCGATGCAAGAGTTGCATCAAAAGGTATGTTTATGTTACATGCCAACTTGTCATTAAGTTCTTCAAATTCAAATTCATGGGTATTGGATACCGGCTGTGGTTTTCACATTTGCAAATCTTTGCATGGACTACAGAAAATTAAAATTTTGAAGAAAGGTGACTTCGAGCTGTATGGCGCTGGAGGAGAGTCCATCCAGGCTGAAGCTGTTGGAACCTACAACTTGGAGTTACCTTCGGGAGAGCTCCTACAATTAGAAGATTGTTATTATATGCCCAAAATTATTAGAAATGTAATTTCCATTCCTTTGTTGTTAAAGAAAGGTTTTGAAATTAATGGAAAGGGCAATGGTTGCTCTATTTATTTTTCTAATAAGCATCTTTGCAATGGCATTATGGAAAATGGTCTTCTTGTTTTATTACTTAATGACAATGTCTTTCATATTAATAAAAGCAATAAAAGAAAGAGAGAGGAAGTAAATAACACCCTTCTTTGGCATTGCCGACTTGGTCACATAAGTGAATCAAGAATCAACAAGTTATACAAAGAAGAGTTCTTTGATCCTTATGATTATGAATCATTAGGAACTTGTGAATCTTGTCTTATGGGTAAAATGACTAAGTCTCTATTCACTGGACATGGAGAAAGGGCAAGTGAGTTATTAGGACTTATACACACAAATGTATGTGGTCCTATGACAACTCCAGCTAGAGGTGGATACTCTTACTTCATCACATTCACTGATGATTTATCAAGGTTCGGATATGTGTATCTTATGAAACATAAATCCGAAGCTTTTGATAAGTTTAAAGAGTATCAAAGTATGGTTGAAAAACAAACCGGAAAGTGTATTAAAATCCTTCGATCTGATCGAGGAGGTGAATACCTTTCTAGTGAGTTTTTAAATCATCTTAAAGAAAAGGGCATTCTCTCTGAATGGACACCTCCGTATACGCCACAATTAAATGGTGTAGCTGAACGGAGGAATCGTACTTTATTAGATATGGTACGGTCCATGATGTGCTTTACTGATCTTCCTATTTCCTTCTGGGGTTTTGCCCTAGAGACTGCTGCACTAATATTAAACAGGGTACCTTCTAAGTCTGTACCTAGCACTCCATATGAGATATGGAGAGGAAAGAAGCCTAATCTTAAGTATCTTAAGATATGGGGTTGTCAAGCTTATGTCAAAAGAAATTTTGGACACAAGCTAAGTGCTAGATCAGATAAATATATTTTTGTAGGTTATCCTAAAGATAGTATAGGATACATCTTCTATCATCCTACCGAACAAAAAGTTTTTGTAGGTAGGCATGCCATTTTCTTAGAAAAAGAGTTTATCTTAGAAAAGGGCAAGGATAGAAAAATAGAACTTGAAGAAGTTCAAGACCTACAAATAGAAACACAAGAAATTCTTCAACCAGATGTACCCATTGATGAGGTACAACCACAACACACATCTCCTCTCCGAAGGTCAGATAGAGTGCGAAGAGCACCTGAGAGATATGGGTTCATCATTGAAAATGATGAAGCCCACATTGTTCAGAATAATGATCCTCTGACCTATTCGGAAGCTGTCATGAGTAATGACTCTGACAAATGGCTAGAAGCCATGAAATTCGAAATAGATTCTATGTATACCAACCAAGTATGGACTTTGGTTGATGCACCAGAGGGTGTAAACCCTATAGGTTGCAAATGGGTCTATAAGAAAAAGATTGGAGCAGATGGCCAAGTAGAAACCTACAAGGCTAGATTGGTGGCAAAAGGTTTCAGGCAAAAGCAAGGAATTGACTATGATGAAACTTTTTCGCCAGTAGCTATGCTCAAATCTATTCGGATTTTGCTTGCAATAGCTGCATACTATGATTATGAAATCTGGCAGATGGATGTCAAAACCGCCTTCCTTAATGGTTATCTTGAGGAAGAAGTTTACATGACACAGCCAGAAGGATTTGTCTCAAGTAAGAGAGCAAATCAAGTATGCAAGCTTAAGAGATCCATTTATGGATTAAAGCAAGCATCGAGGAGTTGGAACATCCGTTTTGATACAACAGTCAAAGAGTTTGGTTTTATCAAAAATGTGGATGAACCATGTGTGTACAAGAAGACTAGTGGGAGTGCCATTGTCTTCTTAATATTGTATGTAGATGACATACTGATCATTGGAAATGATATTCCAATGTTACAATCGGTCAAGACTTGGCTGTCAAAAAGTTTTTCCATGAAAGACTTGGGAGAAGCATCCTATATACTTGGTATAAAGATCTATAGAGATAGATCTAAAAGGATGCTAGGCTTGTCCCAGTCTAGGTACATAGATAATGTGCTGAAAAGATTCAGTATGGAAGAAAGTAAAAGAGGTTATTTGCCTATGAGTCATGGCATACGTCTCTCTAAGAAGATGTCTCCTAAGACATCTGAAGAGAGGAATAGAATGAATTCTATTCCCTATGCTTCGGCAATAGGATCGATTATGTATGCTATGCTATGTACTAGGCCTGATGTTGCTTATGCCTTAGGCATAACAAGTAGATTTCAGGCTGATCCAGGAGAGGATCATTGGATAGCTGTGAAAAATATTCTTAAGTACTTGAGAAGGACTAAAGATATTTTTCTAGTTTATGGAGGATCTGAGTTGAAACTAGAAGGATTTTCTGATTCTAGTTTTCAATCAGATCCAGATGATAGCAAGTCCACTTCAGGGTATGTCTTTACCCTAAATGGTGGTGCAGTGAGCTGGAAGAGTTCCAAACAGCAAACTGTAGCTGACTCAACTACTGAGGCAGAATACATTGCTGTAAGTGAAGCCGCTAAGGAAGCTGTCTGGATGAAGAAGTTCATCTCTGAGTTAGGAGTAGTTCCCGAGATTGCTGGACCAGTCCCAGTTTATTGTGATAACACTGGAGCTGTTGCTCAAGCGAAGGAACCAAGGTCTCATCACAAATCCAAGCACATTCTAAGACGCTTCCATCTTGTTCGAGAGATTGTCGAGAGACAAGACATAGTCATTGAACGAGTAGACACCAAGAACAACCTAGCAGACCCGTTCACTAAAGCTCTACCACAACAGCAGTTCGATCGCCACCTTGATTGTATGGGGATAAAATATAAGAGCGATTGGCTTTAGTGCAAGTGGGAGATTGAAAGAGTAGATGCCCTACAAGCCAATCGCAATATGTATTGCGAAGGGTTTTTCTTTTGATTTGTCCAAATCATGTACATGACATTTAAATATGAATAAAGGCATTATATTTTATCATATGCTGTTGATTATATTTATGATAAACTCCTTAGATTAGGGCAATGGTTTTAAGACTATGATGAGATCATACTAGTGAGACTTAAAATCCTAAAATCCTAATCTTAAATATTCCCAGTCATTGGTATATTGAGTCGGGGATCAATGATTACCGGAAAGACTGGCATGTCTTATGTATGCTCGATGCAGAGGATGATTGATCTCACAATCATTTGTGTGGAGACACTAATACAAAGATATGGGTGCTCATTAGAAGAATGAGTTCACTGAATTGACCTACAAAGAGAAATCTTATGAAGTCTTACTTACATGTCAAAAGATGATTCTCTTAGTGGGAGTTGTGCAACTGATCCTTTGACCTGAGATCACCATGGTATCTTGTGCACATGAACCTATGTTTTGGTTTACACTCATTCATGACAATAAGTTATGTACGAGGTCTTCTGGATATGGTGGATTGTGTACGAAGATTATGAGTAGGTCAACAAGGAATTAATCACTTCTAGTAAGAGAAGATAGCATCCTATTTATTCTAATCATATGATAATTCAGGAAGCCTTTGATCAAAGCAGAATGAAAATTAGAAAGAGTTTCTAATGTTTCATTATTTGAATTATCATTAAAAGATTGAGAAAAATATGAATATGAAATTGAGTTTGACATATATTCATACTTATATACATATTTGGGATGCAGTTTGATTAAAGGATTGAATTGCATGGTAACTTGCCACTGAAGGGTATTTTTGGTATTTCCACCAAATTCCATATTTTCCGGGTAGACATGACACGTTGCTAGACGTCAATCTTGTCTTATAGGTTTGATCGAATTAAAGAGTTTAATTCGATCACCAATTAGAAAGGATTCTAATTGTTAAGTTCGGGTTCGCGCAGTTTGGACTTAAATCGATTAGAAGAGTTCTAATCAAGTTGGGTCAACTCGCACTCACACCTATTGCTGGCTAAGTATGGAACCCAATGGGTCACACACAAGAAAACTTATCAAGGGTCTAATTGGATTAGATCATGTTTGCAAGATAAACATCCTAGCAGGTGTTGCAAACCTTAGCTCCTGATTTGAACTGGATTCGAATATGATTCGAATTGAATTCGAATCTGATTCTTAATTCATCTAATTTGATTAGATCATATTCTAATATGGGTTAGCCAAGAGTTGGCTCCTAATTGGCTTGGTTTGAGTCTAATTGGATTAGATTTGATAAATCATTCATTTTTGACCGTTGGATCAACATTTGGATGAAGAGATGGATCAAATGGATGGCACCATGAATTGGAGCCATTGGATTTTCATCATAGGATGATGGGAGATCATGATGACGTGATGGATATCATTGGGAGGCATGGAGATGAAAAATAGGTGAAGGAAAGAGAGAGAATACGTGAAGATTAAATGGATAAGGATGAACCATTTATTTGATCTTATCCATTCTCTCTCTTCTCTCTTCATCACGCCTAAGGGATATATGGCGCCTTCTTTCATGGCCTTTGGATCATCATCAACCCTTGATGAATGGATAAGGTTGGTTCCTATTTTTCTTGCGTGAGAAGAAGTAAAAAAAAAGGGAAGAGTACGGCGCATTTTCATGAAGAGGTGCTTAGGGAATCAAGCGCCACATCATAAGCGCTTGATCTTATCATAACCACTTTTGATACGCCTCTCCCTATTTTTGTGGCGCCTTCTCTCCTCTTATCACGCCCCATCTGAAGGATGTGTGGATGGGATGCATCCTTTGGTGATGCATCCCCACGCCATCTATAAATAGGAATGCTCCCGGTGTTTTCTAATCATCGGAAATCAATCCAACTCTCTCTCTCTCATATCCCTTCTTTCTTACATTAGTTTCTTTCTTTCTAACATTGCTTCTAGTGTGTCCTAAGCCAAGACAAGGTGGTCTTCATTAGGACAAAAGGATTAGAAGTGATTTTAGAAGACTAAAGAAAAATAGAAAGGAAGGAAAGCAAGCCGTTAGAGTTCTTTAGAAGAATTCTGCATTAAGGATCAAAAGTCTTTGGAGCTAAAGTCTTGATCAAGTTTTTGTGTGGATCACCATTGGAGGGCGGACACTTGGACGCCTCGTAGAGATTGTACACTTTGGATTAGCGTTTGAGGTATTCTACTAATTCTGCATTTATTTTATATTATTTGATTGTAATCATTAAGGTGATCTAGGCTTAAAAGGGTTTCATGCATAGGGACTTTATTAAGAAAATTTTTAAAATTCCTAGCTTCCGCTGCCCATTATGACATGCTAGAACCCTTCACAAATCTCATAGTCTTAAGCTTGGATAAATATCCTCATCCTAGCCTTCAATAGGAGTAGTCAGTTCCATTGATGAATGGAGGTCTATGGGTGGACTGCCCCTCAATGTGAGAAGATCCAAATGGGGTTGTCATTTTGATCTTTTACTCTTTTGGTAGAAGAGTTCCTGCTCTGATACCACTTGTTGCCCAAGAAGACAACCCAAGAGGGGGGGTGAATTGGGTTTTAAGTAATAATTGCAAATTAAAACTTAATGAGTAACTAATTAAACCTTATTGCAAGTGGATTAATTAGTTTACTATATGCAGTGGACGAAGAGAATGGGAGAGACAATTAAACAAGCACAAACACAAGAGATTTTATAGTGGTTCGGAGCTAACCCTTGCTCCTACGTCCACTCCCCAAGCTTCACTTGGGAGTTCACTATAATCCCTCGGATTACAGCCGATTGTTTTACAAGCTCACAACCCAACTTGTTATTTTACGAGATCACAACGAACTCGGTCGGTTTTCACAGGCTCACCGACTAGAACCACCCGATTGTTTTTCCGGGATCACAATCGAACCCTTACACGTTGGTTTTACCCTCGGCTCACCAACCAACCTCAACACCCTCGATTCAATCCCCTGATTGAATCAAGTAAGAAAAGCAGTTTGAAAAGAGTACAAGGATAGCTTCTTGAAAAGCAAATATAAACAATATAACTAAAGAAGAGTTAGAAGCCCTCAAACAGATTTTTAGATTTGAGGAAAGAGGCTTCTCGAACTCTGCAATCTCCTCTTGAGTGGGAAGAAGATTTGCTGTCAGATGAGGAGCCTTGAATGCGAGGAAGACGTTGGGAGGATGGACTTCAATGCACTTCTTCCTTCTTTCTCTTGTATTTACTCTAGAGAGGCTTTGGTAGGTGGAAATCTCTTTTTCTTTGAATGGAGTCTCTCTTTCTTACTCTATTACTGTTCACTCTGGCTATTTAAGCAATCCCCATCGAAAACTAGCCGTTAGACACACTTTTAGAGCCGTTCTGCACAATCTGCAATTCCTGACAAAGTGTCCATTGGGATCGGAGTCGACTCGCTCGATCTGGAGTCGACTCGGCAGTTGCTGGAGTTGACTCATGCTTTACTGGAGACGACTCGCCCATAGTTCAAAATTTGAAATAAAGTGCCGTCCCGTTCTGGAGTCGACTCGGCTAAATCTGGAGTCGACTCGACAATGTCCGGAGATGACTCTCCCTTCTGGAGACGACTCGTTCTTTAGGATTTCAAAAATCTTTCTTTCGGTTTTACTTCCTCGAGTCGACTCGGATTTTCTTGGAGTCGACTCGGCTCTCAGAGCCAGAAGAACTGGTCTTCTGTCTTTGGAGTTGAACTGCCTCGGAGTCGACTCGGACTTTGCTGGAGTCGACTCGGCTCTCAGACATCGAAAAACTAGTCTTCTGTCTTTGGAGTTGAGCTGCCTCGAAGTCGACTCGGACTTTGCTGGAGTCAACTCGACTCTCAGATACCGAAGTTGGCTCTCTGACTTTTAGTCTTACATTCCTCTGAGAGTCGACTCTTGCTTCTTTCGGAGTCGACTCGCCAACCGTTGGAGTCGACTCGAGTTCTTCTGGAGTCGACTCGGCTCTCAGAGTCCAAAACTGCTTCTCTGTCTTTCTGTCTGTTACACCTTGGAGTCGACTTGCACTTTGCTGGAGTCGACTCGGCAAGCATCGGAGTCGACTCGAATTCTTCAGGAGTCGACTCGGTGACAGGGTCTGAGATTCATCTTTCTGTCCTGCTGTCTATTCTCAGTCGGAGTCGACTCGTAATGTGCCGGAGTCGACTCGAGCCTGTGCCAGAAGGTTTGAAACACTTGGAGTCGACTCGAAATCTTCTGGAGTCGACTCGAGTTCCAGACTTTGGTTCAAACTGAGTTCCATGCTTAGCCAAAATGTATTGAACCAAGGCTAGAGACAATTAAACATAAATTCACAAATATTTGGCTGAAACAATATATTGAATTCATTAGTATAACATAAGATATACTCAAATGCTTTGAGCTCATCAAAATCAAATAGGGTTATAATCAATCACTCCACAAATATCATGTACATGATTTGGAAAATCAAAAGAAAATCCTTCACAATACATATTGCGATTGGTTTGTAGGGCATCTACTCTTTTAATCTCCCACTTGCACTAAAGCCAATCGTCCTTATATTTCATCCCCATACAATCGAGGTGGCGATCGAACTGCTGTTGTGGTAGAGCTTTAGTGAACGGGTTTGCTAAGTTGTTCTTTGTGTCTACTCGTTCAATGACTATGTCTTGTCTCTCGACGATCTTTCGAACGAGGTGGAAGCGTCTTAGAATGTGCTTGCATTTGTGATGAGATCTTGGTTTCTTTGCTTGAGCAACAGCTCCAGTGTTGTCACAATAAACTGGAACTGGTCCAGCAATCTCAGGAACTACTCCCAACTTAGCGATGAACTTCTTCATCCAGACAGCTTCCTTAGCGGTTTCACTTACAGCGATGTATTCTGCCTCAGTAATTGAGTCAGCTACAGTTTGCTGCTTGGAACTCTTCCAGCTCACTGCACCACCATTTAGGATAAAGACATACCCTGAAGTGGACTTGCTATCATCTGGGTCTGATTGAAAACTAGAATCAGAAAATCTTTCTAGTTTCAACTCAGATCCTCCATAAACTAGAAAAATATCTTTAGTCCTTCTTAAGTACTTAAGAATTTTTTTCACAGCTATCCAATGATTCTCTCCTGGATCAGCCTGGAATCTGCTTGTTATGCCTAAGGCATAAGCAACATCAGGCCTAGTACATAGCATAGCATACATAATTGATCCTACTGTCGAAGCATAGGAAATAGAATTCATTCTATTCCTCTCTTTAGATGTCTTAGGAGACATCTTCTTAGAGAGACGTATGCCATGACTCATAGGTAAGTAACCACTTTTACTTCCTTCCATGCAGAATCTTTTCAGCACATGATCTATGTACTTAGACTGGGACAAGCCTAGCATCCTTTTAGATTTATCCCTATAGATCTTTATACCAAGTATATAGGATGTTTCTCCTAAGTCTTTCATGGAAAAGCTTTTTGATAGCCAAGTCTTGACCGATTGTAACATTGAAATATCATTTCCAATGATTAGTATGTCATCTACATACAATATTAAGAAGACAACGGCACTCCCACTAGTCTTCTTCTACACGCATGGTTCATCCACATTTTTAATAAAACCAAACTCTTTAACTGTTGTATCAAAATGGATGTTCCAACTCCTCGATGCTTGCTTTAATCCATAAATGGATCTCTTATGCTTGCATACTTGATTTGCTCTCCCACTTGAGACAAATCCTTCTGGCTGTGTCATGTAAAACTCTTCCTCAAGATAACCATTAAGAAAGGCGGTTTTGACATCCATCTGCCAAATTTCATAATCATAGTATGCAGCTATTGCAAGCAAAATCCGAATAGATTTAAGCATGGAAACTAGTGAAAAAGTTTCATCATAGTCAATTCCTTGCTTTTGCCTGAAACCTTTTGCCACCAATCTAGCCTTGTAGGTTTCTACTTGGCCATTTGCTCCAATCTTCTTCTTATAGACCCATTTGCATCAACCAAAGTCCATACTTGGTTGGTATACATAGAGTCTATTTCGGATTTTATAGCTTCTAACCATTTGTTAGAGTCATTACTCATGATAGCTTCCGAATAGGTCAGAGGATCATCATTTTCAATGATGTGGGCTTCATCATTCTCAATGATAAACCCATATCTCTTAGGTGCATTTCGCACTCTATCTGACCTTTGGAGAGGAGATGTGTGTTGTGGTTGTACTTCATCAATGGGTACATCTGGTTGAGGAATATCTTGTGTTTTCATTTGTAGGTCTTGAACTTCTTCAAGTTCAATTATCCTATCCTTGCCTTTTTCTAAGATAAACTCTTGCTCTAAGAAAGTGGCATGTCTACCTACAAAGACCTTTTGTTCGGTAGGATGATAGAAGATGTATCCTATACTATCTTTAGGATAACCTACAAAAATACATTTATCTGATCTAGCACTTAGCTTATGTCCAAAATTTCTTTTGACATAAGCTTTACAGCCCCATATCTTAAGATACTTAAGATTAGGCTTCTTTCCTCTCCATATCTCATATGGAGTACTAGATACAGATTTTGATGGTACCCTATTTAATACAAGTGCAGCAGTTTCTAGGGCAAAACCCCAGAAGAAAATAGGAAGATCTGTAAAGCACATCATGGACCGTACCATCTCTAATAGAGTACAATTCCTCCGTTCAGCTACACCATTTAATTGTGGCGTATACGGAGGTGTCCATTCAGAGAGAATGCCCTTTTCTTTAAGATGATTTAAAAACTCACTAGAAAGGTATTCACCTTCTCGATCAGATCGAAGGATTTTGATATATTTTCTAGTTTGTTTTTCAACCATACTTTGATACTCTTTAAATTTATCAAAGGCTTCGGATTTATGTTTCATAAGATACATATATCCAAACCTTGATAAATCATCAGTAAATGTGATGAAATAAAAGTATCCACCTCTAGCAGGAGTTGTCATAGGACCACATACATCTGTATGCACAAGTCCTAATAACTCTCTTGTTCTTTCTCCATGTCCAATGAATGGAGACTTAGTCATTTTACCCATACGACAAGATTCACAAGTTCCTAATGATTCATAATCATAAGGATCAAAGAACTCTTCTTTGTACAACTTGTTGATTCTTGATTCGCTTATGTGACCAAGTCGGCAATGCCAAAGAAGGGTGTTATTTACTTCTTCTCTCTTTCTTTTATTGCTTTGATCAATATGAAAGATATTGTCATTAAGTAATAGAACAAGAAGTCCATTTTCCATAATGCCATTGCAATAGACTTTATTAGAAAAAGAAATTGAGCAACCATTGCTCTTTATATTAATTTCATATCCTTTCTTTAACAACAAAGGAACGGAAATTACATTCTAATAATTTTGGGCATATAATAACAATCTTCTAATTCCAGGAACTCTCCCGAAGGCAACTCCAAATAGTAGGTTCCAACAGCTTCAGCCTGGATGGACTCTCCTCCAGCGTCATACAGCTCGAAGTCACCTTTCTTCAAAATTTTAATTTTTTGTAGTCCATTCAAAGATTTGCAAATATGAGAACCACAGCCGGTATCCAATACCCATGAATTTGAATTTGAAGAACTTAATGATAAGTTGGCATGTAATATAAACAAACCTTTCGATGCAACTCTTGCATCGGTCTTCATACTTGTAAGAAAACTCTTGCAATTTCTCTTCTAGTGGACTTCCTTGTCGCAGCGGAAACAGGTACTAGGTTTGGAGTTTTTCTTTTCTTTCTTCTTCTTGATCTTGCTACTATTAGGGTTCAACCTTTTCTTAAAACCCTTATTGCCTGATTTCTTCCTTGAGCCCCTATCAACAAGAAGGATCAGACCCTTTTCCTTTTTGATATGGGTTTCAGCTGTCTTTAACATATTTAACGGCTCAGGCAGTGAGACATTCAGCTTGTTCATGTGAAAATTCACAACAAACTGAGAGAATGATTCAGGTAGTGATTGCAGGATCAAATTCTGACTGAGCTCACTATCCATAGCAAAACCTAATTGACTTAATCTGGTGATCAAGTCTATAACCATAAGATAATGGTTTTGCACGGACGTTCCTTCATTCATTCTAGCACGGAACAATTGCTTAGATATCTCATATCTAGCAGTTCTACTCTGCTCTCCATATAGCTCCTTTAAATTAAGAAGTATGGATTGAGCATCCATGTTCTCATGTTGTCTCTGTAGCTCATTGCTCATGGAGGCAAGAATGATACATTTGACAGTTAAACTGTCATTCTTCCATATCTTATGTGTGGCTATCTCCTCTTCTGTAGCATCATACCCTAGATCTCCAGGATCAGAGGCTTCAAGAATATAGAAAATTTTCTCCTGAGTGAGTACAATCTTATGATTCCTCAACCAGTCTACATAGTTTGGACCGGTCAACTTGTTGGCATCCAAGATGCCTCTTAGTGATAGTGAAGATGCCATTTAATTCAGAATTAATTCTACATAAGCAAAGAACAAAACTATCATAAACAAACCAATCATGATGACATATATACAATTAGACAAGGACTTTATCTAATTGTTACTCCCACTATTTTATTGAATATCATAGCCCTCTCCTATGATAAACGAGAAAATCTAATTTTTCTTAGTAGGGTTGAGATCCTAATTCATCATAAAAGCCTTGTGGTTGCACAACAAACCTTTATGAGTTCAAAGGTAGAAAACTCTTTCCAATTGCATCTCATGCAATTCTCAACTTTATCCTATCCTCTTAAAACACTTATAGCCTTGTGGTTGCACAACAAACTATAATGTTTTAGTTAAGTCAAACCCTTCATTTCCATATAGTCATATTCAAATAATATTGCCCTTGTGGTTGCACAACAAAGCAATATATTAAAATATGCTATAAGCATCTCTATGCACCAAGACAGTATAACATCAGTCCTCATTGCAAGTCTTGTGGTTGCACAACAAACTAGCATGGATCTTGACATAATAATGTCGAGGCATGAAGGAAGGATATCAGTAGTGTTTTATCAACATTAAGCTTATCCATAATAGGCAATCAAACAATTGGTCAGGTAAGTAGGTGGGAGGCTTCCCTTACTCAGAGAGTAAGGTCCTAATTAAGTAACCACCTTTAGTGCTTTCCTTAGACACCAATTAGATTAATTGTTCTAGAATGGGTCAGCTCAAAGTTTTTCAACACTATGACTTAATATAATGTTATTGAGGGCTTACTGGTCTCATGCACATTCTATAATTATAACATATTGAACATATGTCTTTATATATGCTATAACAAATTATATATCTATCTCATAGAATATATAAATCATAACCAACTATCATGCATCATAGCTATCTCATAGCATGTATAAATTATTACCAATTAACTAAATCAATTAACATATCTTCATATCTATCTCATAGCATATATACATCATGGCTATCTCATAACCAAAAGAATGCAGGAAAGGGCCCATGAAGTCAATACCCCAGACATCAAAAATTTCTATAATTAAAATAGGGTTAAGTGGCATCATATCTCTACGGGTGATTGTACCCATTCGCTGGCATCGCTCACAAGTCTGGCAAAAATTGTGAGCATCTTTGAACAATGAGGGCCAATAAAAGCCACTTTGTAAGACTTTAGCTATAGTTTTTCTACCCCCAAAATGTCCCCCGCAGGCTTGGGTATGACAAAAATCAAGAATACTCTGAAATTCACATTCAAACACACATCGACGGATTACTTGATCAGAACAGTATTTAAACAGATCTGGGTCATCCCAAAAGTAGAACTTAACTTGTGAAAAGAATCGGTCCTTGTCCTGCTTGGACCAGCGATCGGAAATTTGTCCTACGGCAAGATAGTTCACTATGTTAGCAAACCATGGTATTATCACTTGTTGTACCTTAAATAATTGTTCATCTAGAAAGGAGTCATGAAGTGGTGAAATGTTATGAGGAGGCTCGAGAAGGATTCTAGACAAATGGTTGGCTACAACATTTGTGGTACCTTTCTTATCACGAATTTCTAAATTAAATTTTTGTAACAACAGGATCCATCGAATTAGGCGAGGCTTAGTGTCATTCTTTGAAAGAAGGTACTAGAGAGCAGAATGATCAGTGAATACAATAACCTTGGATCCTAAGAGATAGGACCGAAACTTGTCCAAAGCAAATACTACAGCTAGTAATTCTTTCTCAGTAGTAGTGTAGTTCAATTGTGCATCGGAGAGTGTCTTACTAGCATAGTAGATGACATGAGATAACTTATCTAGTCATTGTCCTAAAACCGTCCTAATGGCATAGTCAGAAGCGTCACACATAAGTTCAAATGGAAGGGTCCAATTGGGAGGTTGTATGACAAGTGCTGTAGACAACTTAGATCAGAGTTTTTCAAAGGCCTCTTTACATGCTTCATCAAAGACAAAGGGTGTATCCTTGGCAAGAAGATTGCACAAGGGCCTAGAGATTTTGCTGAAGTCTTTAATGAAGCGACGGTAAAAACCAGCATGGCCAAGAAAAGAACGGATTTATTTCACAGATTTGGGTGGAGGAAGATTAGAAATAAGATCAACTTTTGCTTTATCTATCTCAATACCCCTTTTGGACACAATGTGTCCCAAGACTATACCCTCTTGAACCATAAAATGGCTCTTTTCCCAACTTGATGCTAGATTGGTCTCCTTACATCTTTTTAGAACCAGAGCTAAATTATTGAGACAATCATCGAATGAGCGGCCAAAAATCGAAAAATCATCCATGAATACTTTCAGAAATTTTTCTACTATTTCAGAAAAAATTGCCATCATACATCGTTAAAATATCGCGGGTGCATTGCATGAAGGGTTCTAGCATGCTATAATGGGCAACGGAAGCTTGGAATTTTAAAATTTCTTGATAAAGTTCCTTAACATAAAACCCTTATAAGTCAAGATCACCTTAATGGAAGCAATCAAATAATATGATATAAATGCAGAAATAGAAGAATACCTCTAACGCTAATCCAATGTGCAGAATTTCCACTAGGTGCCCAAGTATTCACCCTCCAACGTTGATCCACATGAAAACTTGATTTAAGTCTTAAGCTCTAAAGACTTTGATCCTTAATGCAGAATTCTTCTAAAGAACTCTAATGGCTTGCTTTTCTTTCTTTCTATTTTTTTTTAACCTTCTAAAATCACTTCTAATCGTTTTGTCCTAAAGAAGACCACCTTGTCTTGGCTTAGGACACACTAGAAGCAATGCTAGAAAGAAAGAAACTAATGTAAGAAAGAAAGAAGAGAGGAGTGGGGTGGAGTTGGAATGATGAAACCTATGGAGTGCTAACCTATTTATAATAGGTGTAGGGATGCATCTCCAAGGGATGCATCCCATCCACACATCCTCTCATGAAAGGGCATCATCTAAAGGGCCATATCAAATAAGAGAAGGTGCAAATCAAGTGAGAAGGTGTATCAAATGATATGTCCTTTCATGTGGTGCCATATTTTGACCAAGTCAACATCACATGCTAATCACATTTCCATCACGCCTCACCTCTTGATCTTTCATGATGATGATCCAAGGGCTCCAATGCAAGGCGCCATTTACTTGACCCAATATGTCTTCATCCAATGGTGGGATTAAGATCTAATGGTCAATTATGATAGCCATCCTCTAACTCAATCCAATTGGGTTAAACCAACTCTCCATTATGTCTTCATCCAACGGTAGATCAAGATCTAACGGTCTAGATTGAATGATTTATTAAACCTAATCCAATTAGACTCAAACCAAGCCAATTAGGTGCCAACTCTTGACTAACCCATATTAGAACATGATCTAATCAAATTAGATCAATTAAGAATCGGATTCGAATCCAATTCGAATCAAGAGCTAAGGGTTTGCAACACCTGCTAGGATGTCTATCTTGCAAACATGATCTAATCCAATTAGACCCTTAATAAGTTTTCTTGTGTGTGACCTATTGGGTTCCATACTTAGCCAGCAATAGGTGTGAGTGCGAGTTGACCCAACTTGATTAGAACTCTTCTAATCGATTTAAGTCCAAACTGCGCGAACCCGAACTTAACAATTAGAATCCTTTCTAATTGGTGATCGAATTAAACTCTTTAATTCAATCAAACCTATAAGACAAGATTGACGTCTAGCAACGTGTCATGTCTACCCGGAAAATATGGAATTTGGTGAAAATACCAAAAATACCCTTCAGTGGCAAGTTACCGTGCAATTCAATCCTTTAATCAAACTGCATCCCGAATATGTATATGAGTATGAATATATGTCAAACTCAATTTCATATTCATATATTTCTCAATCTTCTAATGATAATTCGAATAATGAAACATTAGAAACTCTTTCTAATTTTCATTGTGCTTCGATCAAAGGCTTCCTGAATTATCATATGATTAGAATAAATAGGATGCGATCTTCTCTTACTAGAAGTGATTAATTCCTTGTTGACCTACTCATAACCTTCGTACATATTCCACCATATCCAGAAGACCTCGAACATAACTTATTGTCATGAATGAGTGGAAACCAAAATATGGATTTATGTGCACAAGATACTATGGTGATCTCAGGTCAAAGGATCAGTTGCACAACTCCCACTAAGAGAATCATCTTTTGACATGTAAGTAAGACTTCATAAGATTCCTCTTTGTAGGTCAATTTAGTGAACTCATTTCTCTAATGAGCACCCACATCTTTGTATTAGTGTCTCCACACAAGTGATTGTGAGATCAATCACCCTCTGCATCGAGCATACATAAGATGTGCCAGTCTTTCCGGTAAACATTGATCCCCGACTCAATGTACCAATGACTGAAAATATTTAAGATTAGGATTTTAGGATTTTAGGTCTCACTAGTATGCTCTCATCATAGCCTCAAAATCATTGCCTTAATCTAAGAGGTTCATCACAAATATAATCAACAGCATATGATGAAACACAATGCCTTTATTTATATTAAATGTCATGTACATGATTTGGAAAATCAAAAGAAAATCCTTCACAATAATTGGCTTGTAGGGCATCTACTCTTTCAATCTCCCACTTGCACTAAAGCCAATCGTCCTTATATTTCATCCCCATACAATCGAGGTGGCGATCGAACTGCTGTTGTGGTAGAGCTTTAGTGAACGGGTCTGCTAAGTTGTTCTTTGTGTCTACTCGTTCAATGACTATGTCTTGTCTCTCGACGATCTCTCGAACGAGGTGGAAGCGTCTTAGAATGTGCTTGGATTTGTGATGAGATCTTGGTTCCTTTGCTTGAGAAACAGCTCCAGTGTTGTCACAATAAACTGGAACTGGTCTAGCAATCTCAGAAACTACTCCCAACTCAGCGATGAACTTCTTCATCCAGACAGCTTCCTTAGCGGCTTCACTTACAGCGATGTATTCTGCCTCAGTAGTTGAGTCAGCTACAGTTTGCTGCTTGGAACTCTTCCAGCTCACTGCACCACCATTTAAGGTAAAGACATACCCTGAAGTGGACTTGCTATCATCTGGGTCTGATTGAAAACTAGAATCAGAAAATCCTTCTAGTTTCAACTCAGATCCTCCATAAACTAGAAAAATATCTTTAGTCCTTCTTAAGTACTTAAGAATATTTTTCACAGCTATCCAACGATTCTCTCCTGGATCAGCCTGGAATATGCTTGTTATGCCTAAGGCATAAGCAACATTAGGCCTAGTACATAGCATAGCATATATAATTGATCCTACTGCCGAAGCATAGGGAATAGAATTCATTCTATTCCTCTCTTCAGATGTCTTAGGAGACATCTTCTTAGAGAGACGTATGCCATGACTCATAGGTAAGTAACCACTTTTACTTCCTTCCATGCTGAATCTTTTCAGCACACGATCTATGTACTTAGACTGGGACAAGCCTAACATCCTTTTAGATTTATTCCTATAGATCTTTATACCAAGTATATAGGATGCTTCTCCCAAGTCTTTCATGGAAAAGCTTTTTGATAGCCAAGTCTTGACCGATTGTAACATTGGAATATCATTTCCAATGATTAGTATGTCATCTACATACAATATTATGAAGACAACGGCACTCCCACTAGTCTTCTTGTACACACATGGTTCATCCACATTTTTGATAAAATCAAACTCTTTAACTATTGTATCAAAACGGATGTTCCAACTCCTCGATGCTTGCTTTAATCCATAAATGGATCTCTTAAGCTTGCATACTTGATTTGCTCTCCCACTTGAGACAAATCTTTCTGGCTGTGTCATGTAAAACTCTTCCTCAAGATAACCATTAAGGAAGGCGGTTTTGATATCCATCTGCCAAATTTCATAATCATAGTATGCAGCTATTGCAAGCAAAATCCGAATAGATTTAAGCATGGAAACTGGTGAAAAAGTTTCATCATAGTCAATTCCTTGCTTTTGCCTGAAACCTTTTGCCACCAATCTAGCCTTGTAGGTTTCTACTTGGCCATCTGCTCCAATCTTCTTCTTATAGACCCATTTGCATCAACTAAAGTCCATACTTGGTTGGTATACATAGAGTCTATTTCGGATTTCATAGCTTCTAACCATTTGTTAGAGTTATTACTCATGATAGCTTCCGAATAGGTCAGAGGATTATCATTTTCAACGATGTGGGCTTCATCATTCTCAATGATAAACCCATACCTCTTAGGTGCATTTCACACTCTATTTGACCCTTGGAGAGGAGATGTGTGTTGTGGTTGTACTTCATCAATGGGTACATCTGGTTGAGGAATATCTTGTGTTTCCATTTGTAGGTCTTGAACTTCTTCAAGTTCAATTCTCCTATCCTTGCCTTTTTCTAAGATAAACTCTTGCTCTAAGAAAGTGGCATGTCTACCTACAAAGTCTTTTTGTTCGGTAGGATGATAGAAGATGTATCCTATACTATCTTTAGGATAACCTACAAAAATACATTTATCTGATCTAGCACTTAGCTTATGTCCAAAATTTCTTTTGACATAAGCTTTACAGCCCCATATCTTAAGATACTTAAGATTAGGCTTCTTTCCTCTCCATATCTCATATGGAGTACTAGATACAGATTTTCATGGTACCCTATTTAATACAAGTGCAGCAGTTTCTAGGGCAAAACCCCAGAAGGAAATAGGAAGATCTGTAAAGCACATCATGGACCGTACCATATCTAATAGAGTACGATTCCTCCGTTCAGCTACACCATTTAATTGTGGCGTATACGGAGGTGTCCATTCAGAGAGAATGCCCTTTTCTTTAAGATAATTTAAAAACTCACTAGAAAGGTATTTACCTTCTCGATCAGATCGAAGGATTTTAATACATTTTGCAGTTTATTTTTCAACCATACTTTGATACTCTTTAAATTTATCAAAGGCTTCGGATTTATGTTTCATAAGATACACATATCCGAACCTTGATAAATCATCAGTAAATGTGATGAAATAAAAGTATCCACCTCTAGCAGGAGTTGTCATAGGACCACATACATCTGTATGCACAAGTCCTAATAACTCTCTTGTTCTTTCTCCATGTCCAATGAATGGAGACTTAGTCATTTTACCCATACGACAAGATTCACAAGTTCCTAATGATTCATAATCATAAGGATCAAAGAACTCTTCTTTGTACAACTTGTTGATTCTTAATTCGCTTATGTGACCAAGTCGGCAATGCCAAAGAAGGGTGTTATTTACTTCTTCTCTCTTTCTTTTATTGCTTTTATCAATGTGAAAGACATTGTCATTAAGTAATAGAACAAGAAGACTATTTTTCATAATGCCATTGCAATAGACTTTATTAGAAAAAGAAATTGAGCAACCATTGCTCTTTATATTAATTTCATGTCCTTTCTTTAACAACGAAGGAACGGAAATTACATTTCTAATAATTTTGGGCATATAATAACAATCTTCTAATTCCAGGAGCTCTCCCGAAGGCAACTCCAAATGGTAGGTTCCAACAGCTTCAGCCTGGATGGACTCTCCTCCAGCGCCATACAGCTCAAAGTCACCTTTCTTCAAAATTCTAATTTTCTGTAGTCCATTCAAAGATTTGCAAATATGAGAACCACAGCCGGTATCCAATACCCATGAATTTGAATTTGAAGAACTTAATGATAAGTTGGCATGTAATATAAACATGCCTTTCGATACAACTCTTGCATCGGTCTTCATACTTGCAAGAAAACTCTTGCTATTTCTCTTCCAGTGGCCTTCCTTGCCGCAGTGGAAACAGGTACTAGGTTTGGAGTTTTTCTTTTCTTTCTTCTTCTTGATCTTGCTACTATTAGGGTTCAACCTTTTCTTAAAACCCTTATTGCCTGATTTCTTCCTTGAGCCCCTATCAATAAGAAGGATCAGACCCTTTTCCTTTTTGATATGGGTTTCAGCTGTCTTTAACATATTTAACAGCTCAGGAAGTGAGACATTCAGCTTGTTCATGTGAAAATTCACAACAAACTGAGAGAATGATTCAGGTAGTGATTGCAGGATCAAATCCTGACTGAGCTCACTATCCATAGCAAAACCTAATTGACTTAATCTGGTGATCAAGTCTATAACCATAAGACAATAGTTTTGCACGGACGTTCCTTCATTCATTCTAGCACGGAACAATTACTTAGATATCTCATATCTAGCAGTTCTACTCTGCTCTCAATATAACTCCTTTAAATTAAGAAGTATGGATTGAGCGTCCATGTTCTCATGTTGTCTCTGTAGCTCATTGCTCATGGAGGCAAGAATGATATATTTGACAGTTAAACTATCATTCTTTCATATTTTATGTGTGGCTACCTCCTCTTCTGTAGCATGGAGTTAAGCTTTCTATAGTCAATGCAAACACGCCAGCTAGTGATCGTGCGTGTGGGCATCAACTCTTCTTCTGCATTTTCAACCACAGTAATGCCCGACTTCTTTGGTACTACTTGAGTCAGACTTACCCAGTTGCTATCAGACATAGGATAAATAATTTCGACATCTAGCAACTTCACTACTTCTTTCTTGACCACCTCTTTCATGTTAGGATTGAGTCTCCTTTGCATTTCACGGGTCGATTTTGCATCTTCTTCTAGGTGAATTCGATGCATGCAAATAGTGGGTCAATCCCCTTTAGATCGGTTACAGACCATCCAATTGCATGTTTGTGTTCTCCTAGCACGCTCAAAAGTCGACTTTCCTGTTTGTTGATAGGTCAGCTACGATGATTATAGGTAGGGTAACTTCGGGTCCTAGAAAAGCATACTTAAGGGTTACCGGAAGTGGCTTTAACTCAAGTTTGGGAGGGGACTCGATGGAGGGGCATTGTGGCGCACTAGAAAGGGTAGGAAGAGGTTCATATCGGATTCGCCAAGGATGAGAAGTCGTGGGAGACGGATTGTCGAGTAGGACATTGACTTCTTCTATGGCATTGTCTAAATCAAAGTTATCAATGTCAAAATGGGCTAAACATGCTTCCAAAGGATCATCTGCCAAAATATAGGGAAGGGCTTCTTCTACAAGATCATCCATTTTGTCAACTAGGAAGCACTCATTGATAAGTGCTTAATAATCTATAATTTAGTTATCTTTCCATAGCACTTATCAATGTTTTTAAACTGATAAATATATATTTTACCATAAAATTAAATAAACATTGAAATGAATTTAAAATATGGTAAGAGGTAAATAATTCTTTTCTCAAAACAGACTCTAAACTTGTCTCTCTCCTGGTTATAATCTATCATGAAAACATATAAGGAGGAGATTATGTTGACCCGATTTGGTAACCTAATGGAGTTGTAATCAAGCTAAGGCTATAATTAAATGGGTTTTGGTCCTGATTCGATCGAAAGTTATAATTAATTATGTATGGGGCAAAGGTTTGATTAACCCTTTTTATTAGGTCACGGTCCGGTTTTTAGTCTTGTCTGGTCGAGTTCGATCTGAAGCAGCTTAGCAAGAATTAAATGACAATGGGCTCAAGGACAAGTCAACCATCATGACCCACCTCAAACCCAAAGTCAATTCCCAACCAATTCGTTATCTGCCTTCATATAAAATTTATAATAATAATAACTAAAAATTCACGATTCACTGTTCATATAAACAGTGTCCCGTTAAAACACTGTTCATATGAACAGTGTTAAAAAAAATAAAAAAATATAATAAAATAAATAAATAAAAACATAAATAAATAAATAAATAAATAAAAATATATATATAAATAGATTCCACTGTTTATCTTCTTCCTCCCGCTGCCAAACCTTCCCGTGATCCCGCCTCGCTCACAACAACTTGATCCCCCATCATCCGCGCGCCAAATCCAAGAGGGAGATCAGCCGGGCATCTTCTGCATCCGGCCATGGCGTCGTCTTCATTTCCGGATGCTCCGCCGGCGATCACTCCTCCGCTACAATCAACGAGCCGCTCCAACCGTCGGGAATCAAATGCTCCGCATCAGCCCGTTCCAGCACGAGTTCCACGGGGTGCAGCCAGCGACCGGATCCCCCGCCTCTCCTTCCGATCGTATCTCTTCCAATTCATCATTCGCACAGCACCCGGACACCTGCAACATCTTTCCGTCCGGATTCATCCCTAGCACCAAGCCGTGATCGGCTCCCAACCGTCGGAAACCCAGCTCGGCATTCATCTACAGCTCAGTCCCCGGCTTCTCCGAGATCCAGATACTCCGCATCAGCACCTCCCATCGATCCCGCGGCCATCTCATCTTCTTCCCTCCACCTCCCGTCGATCCAGCGGCCGGCTTCATTTCCGGCCATTACAATCAAACGCTCCATGGATCCCTCCCAAGATCCAGCCACGCCATTGACGCCATTCATCCACTATAAAAGGAGGAGGGCGTTTGGTGGCAGGGGGAGAGCTCGGTTTGAAGAACAGAGGAGGCTCTGTTCGGGAGAAGAAGAAAGCCGAGAGGGAGAGAAAAAGAAATAAAAAAAAAGAGAAAGGAGGGGGAAATAGAATGTTTTGTGATATTTTGGGAATGATGGGAGGTGAAGGCTTTCATTTGCAGATGGGAGGTCATCCGGAAGCCATGCTCGGCTAAACATCTAATCTAGGGCTGGATGAAGCCCTAGCAATGTATCAGGGCATTGTAGTTCTTATTTTCTTTATTATTTTGGAGCTTGTTTAAATTCTTATCTTCAATGAAATATCTTTTTATGATGTTTAAACTTTGAGCATGCCATTTACTATTCATGTTTGCTAAAGTAGTCTAAGATGATCCATGCCTAGGAAGATGAGGTGTGCTGCATCCTAGATTAGCATACTTAGGTAGACACTTCATGCTATACCAAAGATGGATTTTCCTAACACTCTTTATGTTTTTATTTTAAAAGGCTTGTAGCCAAAATTGCATGCCTCTCCAAAAGATAAAAATTAAGAACACAATCCTTGATGCAATGCTATGTGGTGGATTCCAAACCCTAGATCTATTTACTCTGATAAATTCCAATCCGTACTCATAGTTTAATTTAGTTAAATCAAGTTAGCAAATTCTTCTTTTTGATTTATTTTTAAAAGAAAAATAACTTATTCTTCAATCCCTGTGGACCGACACCCGTAATCATTATCCTACAGGATACGTGCTATTGCGTGGTTTATTTTCAAAATTGAAAGAACCGATCAATTTTTGGCGCCGTTGCCGGGAATTGCTAGCATAGTTATTTTTCCTATCATTAAAAAAAATTAATTAATTAAAAAAAAACTTTCAAAAAAATATATAAATAAAAAAAAAATTATTTTCTATTATTGTTACTTTTCTTATCTTTTTTTTTCTCTTCTACTATTTTTTTTAAAAAAAAATTTCTTTTGATCTTATTTGATCAGGAATCGAAGGAAAAATCTGGGATGATCAAAAAGAGAACTGCTGGAAAAGAAATGTTGTAGAGGTTTGCCTAAAAAAAAAATTAAATTGCTGAAAAAATTTCCTTTGGTAACCTCTAAACCTTTCTTATTTAAATTAAGTATTAGCTTGAAATTTTATGGTGATTGTTTGATTTTAATTTCAGCAAAAGTGTGAATGCATGCCTGATACACATACACCAATTCATTTGCACTTAGTAAGGGCAATCACCCTAACAAGATAAGAGCCGGATTTCATCATCGGACTCTTGCCCAACTTAGGTGAACTCAATCTCACATAGTGTCACTTTAATTAAAATCAATTAGACGTTGGCTCCTAGGGACATTCGAGCTCAATAGGATGAAGATCACCGAAAGTTGCACCAATTTCGCTCTGTGGCTTAGTTGATGTCTAGGCAAGCTTTGTCCCTATAAGGAAGACAGTTCATCTGTTCGAGGCAAGTGGATTTTAAGTGGGACCTTTGCGAACGCATCGTGACCCCTCCACTTACCTGGGAGCTTACCTGGTCAACTCGGTTCATTAGACCGGATTGGAGGCTTAGGTGCCCTCTTCAAACCAGTTAGGAGCTGTCTAGTGATTTTAGGACAAAGACTAGGATTGATATGCTTTTCTCTTTTATTGCATGCTTGATTGATCGAGTACTAGTGTATGCACGGTAGTCGTTCTAGAGTACGAAACCTATTACCTTTTGACCCTGAAATAGAACGAACCCTTAGGAACATTCGAGCTAAGATCAAAACATTAGGATCATCCCCACCTCTTAAGATGGCTGAAGAACAATCCAAACTCCTGAGGGAGTACTTTACTCCCACTATTTACACTTTCCCATCTTGCATTCGATTACCTGAGGTAGCAGCTGTACAATATGAAATAAAGTCTAGTGTGATCCAAATGCTCCCATCTTTTTATGGACTCACCAACGAAGACCCCTACAAACATTTAGATGAATTTCTTGAGATTTGCACCACTGTCAAGATTCAGAACTTCACTGATAATGCCTTGAAACTTAGGTTATTCCCCTTCTCCCTTAAAGATAGAGCCAAACAATGGCTGAATTCTTTAGAAGCTAACTCAATTCGTTCTTGGGATCAAATGCAACAAGAATTCCTTAAAAAATACTTTCCCATAGGAAGAACGAACCAGTTTAGACGTGCCATTACAAGCTTCTCCCAAACTGAGGGAGAAGAATTTCATGAAACTTGGGAGAGATTTAGGGACCTAATCCGTAAATGCCCTCATCATCAAATACCTAAGTGGCAACTAGTGCAATGTTTTTATGACGGATTGACAGAACGAAACCGTCAGATGATCGATGCTGCATGCGGGGGGACTTTCATGCTTCGAAATGAGCATGAAGCATGGCAACTATTTGAAAATCTTAATGAAAACTCCCTCCACCATGCTTCATGTTCTCGTCAAGCATCCCCGAATTTTCAAAGAAAAGGGGCCATTTGTGAAATAAGTCATTCTATGGACCTGTCTAGCAAGGTAGATGCATTGTCCCATAAGATTGACCAACTAATGATAGGAGGACATGTCGTTAGCTCTTCCCAAGCACAAGTGTGTGCTATTTGTTCTAGCCCATCGCATCCTATTCATGAGTGCCCCTCAGCACCCCAATATCCCGAACTCGTGCAAGAACACATCAATGCTGCCCAAACACAGCCCAGACCGGGTAATGATCCATTTTCCAATACATATAATCCGGGATGGCGGAACCATCCAAATTTTTCTTGGAGGTAGCAAGCTTCTAATACCTCCCAACCCTTCTTCCAAAATTTTCAAAACCCTCAGAATTTTCATCTCTACCGTCCCTCAACTCAATTTCAGCATCCTCCTCCTCCAACCCAGAGAAATACAGCCTTTGAGGAAAAGGTGTTGACTGCCCTTCAAGGTTTGGAGGCAAACACACAACTATTGCACTCTCACACGCAATCAATTGCTAAGCTAGAATCCCAAATGGGTCAACTAGCTAATGCATTAAACAAGCGAGAGGAAGGTAAGCTTTCAAGTCAACCAATGAGTAATCCTAGGGGACAATACGTGGCTCAAGAAACTCGACTAAATCATGAGCAAGCCAATGCTTTGACTACCCTAAGGAGTGGACGTATAATAGATAATAAGGTTGGGGAGGGTAACAATAAGGAAGGAGAAGAAGAAGAGAAGAATGTATCACATGAAAATCCAAAACCTTCTTCAGCTAGTCCACCATCTGCCACATCCCACATTCCAAAGGCTCCATTCCCTGAAGCACTTAATGCACCCTCTCCCTTTGGCAAGAAGGGAACTTCATTAGAAGAGATGATGGAGGTCTTCAAACAAGTTAAAATCAACCTCCCACTCCTTGATGCCATCAAACAAGTTCCCTCCTATGCCAAATTTTTCAAAGACCTTTGCACCCAAAAGCGGAAATCTAGGACATATGTGCCTAAAAAGGTCCTCCTAACTGAGCAGGTGAGTTCCATTCTCCAACACAACACCCCTCCAAAGTTCAAAGATCCTGGTGCCCCCACTATTTCCTGTGTCATAGGAAATAACTCCATCGACCGAGCACTTTTAGATCTAGGGGCAAGTGTAAATCTTCTACCCTATTCAGTCTATGAAAAATTTGGGTTGGGTGAATTGAAACCTACCTCGGTATCTTTACAATTGGCTGATCGATCGGTGAAGATGCCAAGGGGGATGATTGAAGATGTTCTTGTCAAGGTAGACAAATTCTATTTTTCAGTAGATTTTATCATCCTTGACATGGAACATGTGCCCAACCTAAAAAAATAAATTCCTGTGATTCTTGGTCGTCCCTTTTTAGCGACAGCCAATGCATGTATCAACTGTAGAACCGGGGCAATGGATATATCATTTGGAAACATGAAAATTAAGTTGAATGTGTTTCATGCCGTTGACCAACATGTGAGGGAAGACGAGTGTTACCTAATTGACAAAATGGATGATCTTGTAGAGGAAGCCCTTCCCTATATCTTAACAGATGACCACTTAGAGGCATGTTTGGCCCATTTTGACATTGACAACTTTGATATAGACAAGGCCATAGAAGAAGTCAACATCTTACTCGACAATCAATCTCTCATGAGTTCCCTTCCTTGGAAGATCCGACCTGAACCTCTTCCCCCCATTGCTAGCGCACCACTTTGTCCTTCCATTGATTCTCCACCTAAACTCGAGTTGAAGCCACTTCCGACAACTCTTAAGTATGCTTTTCTAGGACCAGAAGATACTCTCCCTGTAATCACTGCGGCCAACTTATCTATAGAACAGGAAGTTAAACTTTTAAGGGTGCTAGAAGAGAATAAACATGCCATAGGATGGTCTGTAGCCGATTTGAAAAGGGTTGACCCCTCTGTTTGCATGCATCGAATTCATCTCGAAGATGATGCAAAGCCCACCCGAGAAATGCAAAGAAGACTCAATCCTAATATGAAGGAGGTAGTCAAGAAAGAAGTGGTGAAGTTATTAGATGCCGGAATCATTTATCCAATTTCTGATAGTAAGTGGGTGAGTCCGATACAAGTGGTACCCAAGAAATCAGGTATCACTGTGGTTGAAAATATGGAAGGAGAATTGATACAAACACGCACAACCACGGGTTGGCGCGTGTGTATTGACTACAGAAAACTTAATTCGATGACTAGGAAAGACCATTTTCCTCTACCTTTCATAGATCAAATTTTGGAACGGTTGGCTGGTCAAGGTTTCTACTGCTTCTTAGATGGTTATTCTGGATATAATCAAGTACCTGTCTACCCGGACGATCAAGAGAAAACCACTTTTACTTGCCCATTTGGGACATTTGCATATAGGAGGATGCCTTTTGGACTATGCAATGCACCCGCAACTTTTCAATGATGCATGATGGCCATTTTTTCAGATATGGTGAAAAACTTTCTAGAAGTGTTCATTGATGATTTCTCAGTTTTTGGCCTATCTTTTGACGATTGTCTGGATAATTTGACCTTAGTTTTTGATGAGAGCACAAAAGTGCGACCTACATGTTACTGAAATTAGTGTTATTGTTAACCGATAATGATAAATTCACTGGATTAATATTATATTTGGGTTTAACATAGATTAGTATAAATTAGAGATAAAATGCACATTGAATACAAATTTGACTTCAAATCGGGTCCGAGTCGGGTTCAGATTCGAATCGGGTCCAATTTCTTTGTGCTTTTGGGAAAGAATTTTGGGCAAATCTAATTTGGCCATATCATAACTATAAGGTGCTGGGTGACCCATGACTTGAAAGAATTGCACTTGACCTCCAGCCAGAATAGATGACCCGTCTACAAGCCAAATTTCATATCACACTATTTTTTTTCTATATGACTAATTGGATGGAACTTGGTGTCTCCCAGCTCCTTCCAACACAGCTATCCTCCTTCCCGATTCGCTTCCGTGATCCAAGCCGCCCGTGTCCGCATCTTCAACGCCATCCTCCTCCGCGATTCCTCCCAGCTCTAGCCAGGATGCAAGCCGAGATCGCGTGCCAGCAGCCCACCTTCCGCTCCATCCCGCGCGTCTCCTTCCTCCCGACGATCACGCTCTCAGCTCTTCCCGGATCGTAGCCGCATCCCGACCATCCGTGATTCTGCATCCTTCCCAGCAACCAAAGAAGGAAGTCCTCATCCGTGCCTTCCTTCCGTGCACCTCCGGCTTCAGCCCCCCTTCCAGCAAGACAGATCCCAAACCGGAATCCAAGCCGCAGATCCCTCTTCCAGATTCAAGCCGTTCGCATCCCCCTCTTGGCCCAAAGAAGGAAGCTCACAGCCTCCCAAATCAGCGACTCCCCTCATGCGTCCGTGATCTTCTCCTCCGCAATCGTAGCATCTCAGCTCTTCCGGCTTTAGCCCTTCCTCCGCATCGGAATCCCAGCCGTGATCCACTCCGTGACAGCTCGCCCGTGATCCCAGCGCTCGGATCTCGTCCGTGATCAACTCCTCCCCGCGTCCCCACCTTCCGATTCCAGGCCGTCCGCAGCTATAAGAGGAGAAGGAGGAAGAGGAAGGGGGGTGTGCTCGGTTGGGGGTTGAGGCCAAGAACCAGGGAAGGAGGGGAGAGCTCTCGGCTGAAAGAAGGTGGTCGGCTTGTTCAAGGCAGAACAGGGGAGAGAAGAGCGAATGTTGTGCTCTGTTTTCAACTTCATTGAAAACAAAGCATTGTGTTTTTTTTTTCTTTCTTTTAGTTTTAGCTTTTTGTTTTATTTTTTTAGTTTTATTTTAATTAAGAGCAATGTGCTGTTTGTAGTTGGAATTTAAATTGAGAGCATGTTTGTTGCTGGAAATTGGACCCGAGGGCCACCGCGAAACCAGGGGAGGAGGAGCTCCGCTGCCGGGAGGGCGGACGGCGGTGCGCCGGCCGACTGCGTCCTCCGTGGGGATGAGAGAGCGGAGAAGAGTGCATCCTGTCCTGTCCTGCAAAAAAGCCGGTGGCCGGGCTCCCCGGCACCGGCCCTCCGATGCTTAAGTCAGAGGGGGCCCATATGTGGAGGGAGCAAGGAGAAGATATGTGGAGAAAATAAAGAGAATATTGTGTTCAATTGTGTCTGTGCTGTTTTTTCTCGCCTCCTCCTCCCTTTTTCCTAGGTTCCCTTTTATAGAGGGGTATTGTGTTACCTGGGAGGTGACGGGGGAATTTGTCCTTTTTGGTAATAATTGGGCGCGATATGGCCCATTAATGGCGTAGTGGAGGATAAGGCCGAATCAGGCCGGGGTCAGGGAGTTGTCGTGGTTGATCAGACCCGTTGGAGTGGTTGAACCGTCGGCCGTAGTGGGCCTGGGGTTCGTAGGTGGTAAGTGCATTTATTGCCGAGTGAACCGGCAGTCAGGAAGAGCCATACGCTCTGATGGTTCAGTGATCCGGAGATCGTCTTGAGCCGTGTTCATTAAATGACTGAGTGCATCGGAGACTTGAGGGGGTCTCATGCATTAATGACAGGTTGTGCCAGAATACCGGTGGAGATCTCGTGCCTTGATGGCTCAGAGATGGTGGCAGGTTATAGCCGTCAAATCCTTCACAAAGGTTAGGCGGAGATGAGTACTGGTTAAGGCATCGGCTCGGCGGGGGTGCCAAGCCGAGCTGGTCGCCCAGCGGGGCGCCCTGTGGCGGGGTTGCTTCTAGTACTTCTGGTCGGCGCCCTTTGGGCGAGCGCTTTACTGGTCGGCGTCCTCTGGTCGGCTTTTTCTAGCCGAGCGTCCCTACTTGGTGCTTTGGTTGGGCCTTTTCGGATTGGCGCTCTCTAACCGAGCACCCCTCTGTTCGGCGCCCTTTGGTCGAGCGCCTCTACTTGTCGGTATTTTCCTCTGGTCGGCGCTCTCTGATCGAGCGCCTTCCTGGTCGGCGCTCTTTCGCCGAGCGCCTTTCTAGTCGGCGCTCTTCGGCCGAGCGCCTCCGTGGCGGTATGGCTTGGGTTTTTCCCCCAACACTACCCTCCGACTTCCGAGTTCCAGCTGGCTTCCAGCTTGAGCGCGGGAAGTAGCTTTAGTTGGGTCATTTCGGATTCCGAAAATTTTAATTTATTACGCATTTTAAATTATCGGGCGCTTTGAGGTGCCTTTAATAGGCGGCGTCTCCTCCTTTTCGAAATATCTCATTATTGGGATGCTTTCTCCGAAGCGTCCTCGCGTCGTGGGCTCATGATGGGGCCGCACGATCCGATGGGGCACTTCGGTGTCCGAAGCGTCAACCTGAGTTAAATGCGGCCCTCTGTCTTTCGGGCCGACGCGTGTCGTAATCCAAACGGGATGCAGCATTTTTCTCGCTGATCCGGGCCATTGGGGAGGTCTATATAAACTCTCCCCTGGCCTTCCGTCCTCTTCTTATTGCCTTCTTCTTCCAGCTTTTTACAGTCCGAAGTTCTTTTTCTCCGGCGTCTTCCTCAGGTCCCCCTTTTCCTTAATCTCTTTTTCCCTCGCAATGGGTTCTATTCCCAATGAAGTCGAGTCTACCATGAGCGTCCTGGAGGTCGAGATGACCAAAGAGTGGTTTTTCCCTCTTCACGGGTTCCGTTTGGAGCCCGCCAGGCGAAGGGATCGGGTAACCGATCCTCCGGTAGGCCGGATCGGAGTGTATCTGGAATCACTCTGGGCCGGCCTCCGATTTCCTCTTCACGGCTTCGTGAATGAGTTGTTGACGGTATGCCAGCTAGTTCCGGCACAACTCGCTCCGAATGCCTGGAGGACAGTGATCGGTTTCCTGTCACTGTGCTTACTGCACGGGATTCCGACCTCTGTCAATGTTTTCCGGCGACTTTTTATTTTTAAGTCGAATCCGGGAGACGGAGAGTGGCTCTATATCGCCCTACGGGCTGGTCGGCCACTTTTTCACGGTGCCCCTTCGTCTATTCACGACTGGAAGAAGAAATTCTTCTTCCTAGGTTCTGAACGGATCTGAGGGTTCGACCCTAGGTGGGGGCCGGCCCAGCTCAGGTCTATCAACAAGCCCCCCCAGCTTTCTCCACGTGAGCAGGGGATCATTGACACCATCCGCGGCCTCGGGGACGGCATTTTGCTAAACGGCCTCATATGTGAGGACGCTCTAGTGAACGTGGGCCTGAGCTCGGCGCGTCCCCACGGTAAGGATAGTTACAATGTCTTTTTTGTTTTGCTACTGTTCTAATGTTCTAATCCTGCTCGCTCTTGCAGATATCGCAAAGATGGTGACCAAGAGCGAGGTCCTCTACGCCCGCTTCCAGAAGAGGGCAGCTGAGCTCTCAGGCGAGCCCACCGAGCCGAGAAAGAAGGCGAAAGTCTCGGCAACCTTGACTCCCTCGGCGACAGCAGTGGCCGAGGCGGGTCCTTCTCGTCCCGCGCACTCCGGCGCGGATTCCAGGGGCACGGGGTCCCAGGGAGCTTCGGTGGTGCTCCCATGCCCGGTGCCCTTGGCACAAATCCCTGGTCGGCAGGATGCTTCAGTCGCCGACCAGGAGAGGAGTTCCGCGGGTCCCGCGCTTGCGCGTCCCGCCTCAGTCGTGCGGCAGTCAGATCGGCCGCTTGTCCGACCCCAGCCCCCTAGCTTTGAGCCGGGGAGTAGTCAGGGAGCCTCGGGGTCGGCTCCGCCTAGGCCAGCTGATGCTGGCCTTTCGGGCCCATCAGGCTCGGAGGAGCGAGTGCCTCTTGCACTCACCTGGTCGGTATTCGAGGGCGATTCAGCCCTCGAAAACCCTCGAGTGGCGCGCGAAGTATTTCGGGCCGCGCTTCTCCCGGCCGACCGGGCCAAGATACAGTCCATGAGCTATAATGCTTTCATGGACGCTACCCGCTGCAACGCCGTCCGGGTAAGTAAAATTTTTCATCTGTGTAATTTGTAAGAAATTTTTACTCGTAGCGCCATATGTTTTTCTTTTCGTTTCTTTTACAGTATTTGCACGAGACGGAAATGCTGATGCACATCACTCATGACTACCGGGAGCGGGCCCGGAAGTATCAGCGTGGGTATGAGGAGGCCGAGGCGAGGTGCCAGGCCTCCGAGGCTGAACACCAGGTGCTCCAGGCAAAGGTGGGAGCATCCGAAGAAAGAAACCGAGCTCTGGCCGCCGAGCTCGATGAAGAGAAGGGCGCGCATGCACTGGCTAGGTCTGAAGTGCGCGCTGCAGAGGCTCGTCTGGCCGAGGCCGAGCTGGCGCTGGCCTCCCGCGAGCAGGAGATGGGAAACGCCCGCCTTCGCCACTTGGAGCTCGAGCGGAAATTGAGAAATCTCGAGCGGAAGGCCGCGTACCATGAGGCTCGGGAGCTCGAGGCTCGGGAGCAAGCTCAGAACGCGGTGAAGCTCTTCCGCGAGTCGGAGGAGTTTCACGACCTCCTAGCAGAGGAGGGCGTGAATGGGCTGATTCAGGGCTTCCGGGATTTCCGCAACCAACTGCGGCTGCTCCTCCCGAATTTTGACGTGAACCTGCTTCAACCGGGAGCAGGGGTCGAGAGGCCGGAAGTGGAGGCAGACACCCCGGAGGCCGACCAGAGAAGTCTGGCCGAGGCGGCCGAAGCCATCCCTGAAGTTGCTCCTGTTGCTGCCGAGGCCACTGCTGAGGTCCCGACTGCGGAGCCCACCGCTCCCGACGCTACCGAAGCCGAAGCGGTCGAGCTCGAGACTTGAGTGTAGTTCTGCTGTTTTTGTTAAGTCGGGGTGGTCCCCATACTTGTAGGGGCCGAGCCCGAATTTTTGTACTTAGCCTACGGGCTTTTTTGAAATGAATACATGTTTTTGGAAACCCATCTGGAAGTTTCTCTGCTCGGATCCATTTTAGGTTCCAAGGATATGGGCTCTATGGTCTCAACTCCATCCGCCACAGGGTTTGGGTTTAGGTTCGGCTTGCCGAGCTCCATTGCTTGGTCCTCCGACCAGAGGTATAGCAACGCTTATGCCCAAGGGATTTGGGCTTGGAGAGTCTTTTCGAGCCTAGTCCAGAATTCGACCAAGCCCTAGGGCGGTCATTAGGACTCGAACTTCAGCGAAGTTAGTGAACTTCGAGCCTCGCGTTGCCGGGGCGGACCGGATTTTTTTTTTTTTCAACGAATGGGTTGAATCCTCGTCAGCTCGTGACGGGGATTCACCGGACTTAGTATAAACTAAGCTTGCTGGTACCGTGAGCATTTTCACGCCGAAGCGACTGAAGACGCTCTGCTCGGGGTCCGTTCTTTGAGGACGTCGGCAGAGAAATCCAAAAATAGGTAAGATAATGTAAAAATATTAAATAAATGGGTACCTAGTACCGCGGTTGTTTTTTCGCCAAGGCGACTGAAGACGCTCTGCTCGGGGTCCGTTCTTTGAGGACGTCGGCAGAGAAATCCAAAAATAGGTCAGATAATGTAAAAACATTAAATAAATGGGTACCTGGTACCGCGGTTGTTTTTTTGCCGAGGCGACTGAAGATGCTCTGCTCGGGGTCCGTTCTTTGAGGACGTCGGCAGAGATTCAGTGATGGAGAACGAGCCAAGCCCGTTGGCTGAAGCCGATGGAGAACGAGCCGAGCTCGTCTGGTCAGTGAAGACCGCACCCCAACGTATCGGGGCATCCCGATGAATCGGGGCATCTCGACGTCTCGAGGCATCCTGGCCGAGGTTGGGGTAGGAGAACGAGCCGAGCTCGTTGGCCGATGGAGCACGAGCCGAGCTCGTCGGTGGAAGTCGATGGAGAACGAGCCGAGCTCGTCTGGTCACTAAAGACCGCAACTCGACGTCTCGAGGCTTCCCGACGAATCGGGGCATCCCGACGTCTCGGGGCATCCCGGCCGAGGTCGGGGTAGGAGAACGAGCCGAGCTCGTTGGCCGATGGAGCACGAACCGAGCTCGTCGGTGGAAGTCGATGGAGAACGAGCCGAGCTCGTCTGGTCACTAAAGACCGCAACTCGACGTCTCGAGGCTTCCCGACGAATCGGGGCATTCCGATGTCTCGGGGCATCCCGGCCGAGGTCGGGGTAGGAGAACGAGCCGAGCTCGTTGGCCGATGGAGCACGAGCCGAGCTCGTCAGTGGAAGACGATGGAGAACGAGCTGAGCTCGTCTGGTCACTAAAGACCGCAACTCGACGTCTCGAGCATCCCTATAACCGGGGCATCCCGACGTCTCGGGGCATCCCGACGGATCGGGGCATCTCGACGTCTCGAGGCATCCCGACCGTGGTCGGGGTAGGAGAACGAGCCGAGCTCGTTGGCCGATGGAGCACGAGCCGAGCTCGTCGGTGGAAGTCGATGGAGAACGAGCCGAGCTCGTCTGGTCACTAAAGACCGCAACTCGACGTCTCGAGGCTTCCCGACGAATCGGGGCATCCCGACGTCTCGGGGCATCCCGGCCGAGGTCGGGGTAGGAGAACGAGCCGAGCTCGTTGGCCGATGGAGCACGAGCCGAGCTCGACGGTGGAAGTCGATGGAGAACGAGCCGAGCTCGTCTGGTCACTAAAGACCGCAACTCGACGTCTCGAGGCTTCCCGACGAATCGGGGCATTCCGACGTCTCGGGGCATCCCGGCCGAGGTCGGGGTAGGAGAACGAGCCGAGCTCATTGGCCGATGGAGCACGAGCCGAGCTCGTCGGTGGAAGTCGATGGAGAACGAGCCGAGCTCGTCTGGTCACTAAAGACCGCAACTCGACGTCTCGAGCATCCCTATAACCGGGGCATCCCGACGTCTCGGGGCATCCCGACGGATCGGGGCATCTCGACGTCTCGCGGCATCCCGACCGTGGTCGGGGTAGGAGAACGAGCCGAGCTCGTTGGCCGATGGAGCACGAGCCGAGCTCGTCGGTGGAAGTCGATGGAGAACGAGCCGAGCTCGTCTGGTCACTAAAGACCGCAACTCGACGTCTCGAGGCTTCCCGACGAATCGGGGCATCCCGACGTCTCGGGGCATCCCGGCCGAGGTCGGGGTAGGAGAACGAGCCGAGCTCGTTGGCCGATGGAGCACGAGCCGAGCTCGTCGGTGGAAATCGATGGAGAACGAGCCGAGCTCGTCTGGTCACTAAAGACCGCAACTCGACGTCTCGAGGCTTCCCGACGAATCGGGGCATCCCGACGTCTCGGGGCATCCCGGCCGAGGTCGGGGTAGGAGAACGAGCCGAGCTCGTTGGCTGATGGAGCACGAGCCGAGCTCGTCGGTGGAAGTCGATGGAGAACGAGCCGAGCTCGTCTGGTCACTAAAGACCGCAACTCGACGTCTCGAGCATCCCTATAACCGGGGCATCCCGACGGATCGGGGCATCTCGACGTCTCGAGGCATCCCGACCGTGGTCGGGGTAGGAGAACGAGCCGAGCTCGTTGGCCGATGGAGCACGAGCCGAGCTCGTCGGTGGAAGTCGATGGAGAACGAGCCGAGCTCGTCTGGTCAATAAAGACCGCACCTCGACGTCTCGAGGCTTCCCGACGTATCGGGGCATCCCGTTGTAATAGGGCATCCCAATATATTGGGGCATCCTGACGTCTCAGGGTAGGAGAACGAGCCGAGCTCGTTGGTCGATGGAGAACGAGCCGAGTCCGTTGGCCGAAGAAGAGCGCATCACGAACTCACGAACATCTTCAGGGAGTCCACGTAGATACTCCATCATCCCGAGACATCGGGGCATCCCAACCGTGGTCAGGGAAGGAGAAATACACCTGACCATGGGATAATCAGGAGAATTGGTGAGCTTGAAGTAAGCACGCAGACCATCATAAAACGAAATTCACACAATGAAATTTATAGTTGAATATTAGGGGACCCCTTGGGGTTCTATTGGTGGTACGCGCGGAGATTTTCAGAGCTCCAGCTTCGTGGAATGGGAGTCCCGTCTAGAGACTCTAGTTTATAAGTTCCGGGTCGGCGGATGCGCGTGACTCGGTAAGGTCCTTCCCAATTCGGAGCTAGCTTCCCTTGCTCAGTTGGTCGGGAGGCTTCAGCTCTTCTGAGGACAAGGTCCCCTGGTCTGAAGGATTTGACCTTGACCCTGGCGTTGTAGTACTGAGCTGCCTTTAGCTGGTACCTCGCTATACGAACTCGGGCGGCCTCCCTTGTTTCTTCGATTAGGTCAAGGTTGCTTCTGAGTTGCGAAGAGTTGGAGCTGGCATTGTGATACTCAACTCTTGGAGAAGGAAGTCCGATCTCTAGTGGAATGACATCCTCCGTTCCATATGTTAGGTTGAAGGGAGTCTCGCCGGTGGGGACGCGGAACGTGATCCGGTAAGCCCACAGGACATTGTATAGGTCTTCGACCCATTGTCCTTTAGATTTGTCGAGCCTGGCTTTGAGCCCCTGCAAAATAGTACGGTTTGTTACCTCTGTTTCTCCGTTCGTCTGAGGGTGCGCGACCGAGGTGAAGCGGTGGTCAATGCCAAGCTCGGAGCAGAATTCTCTGAAGTGAATGTTGTCAAACTGGCGACCGTTGTCAGAGATAAGGATGCGAGGGAGCCCGAATCTACAGATTATGGACTTCCAGACAAAATTCCGCATCTTCTGCTCGGTGATTCGGGCAAGGGGCTCGGCTTCCACCCACTTTGTGAAATAGTCGATGGAAACTACCAGGAACTTCCTCTGTCTGGTGGCCAGTGGAAATGGCCCTAGGATGTCGATTCTCCACTGGGCAAAAGGCCAAGGGGAGCTGATTGAAGTCAAGGGAGCCGAGGGCCGGCGTTGAACGTTGGCATTCCTCTGGCACCGGTCACATCTTTGGACGAAGTCCACAGCATCCTTCTGGAGTGTCGGCCAATAGTATCCTTGGCGTAGAATTTTATGGGCCAATGCTCGTCCTCCCAGATGATTTCCACAAATTCCTTCATGGACCTCGCGCATGGCGTAATCAGCCTCCGTTGGGCGAAGGCATCTGAGGAGGAGAGATGTGAAAGATCTCCGATAAAGCTTTCCCTCATGCAGTATGTACCGGGTGGCGGAGCGCTTTATTCGGCGAGCTTCTCGTTCATCAGTGGGGAGGACTTCGTCTTGCAGGTAGCTGATGAGTTCATCCATCCAGCTTGGCTCGAACTCAGTGCAGAGGGTCTGCTCGGGCTCGTCTGTACTGGGCTTTTGGAGATACTCCAGTACGGCCGCTTTGGGGAGCTCGCTCATGCGAGAGGACGCCAGCTTTGATAGCTGGTCGGCCCTGAGATTCTCCGACCTGGTAATATGTTGAATGTGAAAAGAGTCCAGGGTCGAGGCGAGATCCCGTACCTTCTGAAGATACCTCTGCACGGTCGGGTCTCTGGCTTCAAAGTCGCCCATGATTTGGTTGACGACGAGCTGAGAATCACTGAAGGCCTTCAAGTCCTTCACTCCTAGCTCTTTGGCTAGCTTGAGCCCGGCGACAAGCGCTTCGTACTCCGCCATGTTATTGGAAGCAGGAAATTCGAGGCGCAAGGCTTGCTCGGCGACCACCCCCTCCGGGCTGGTAAGGATAAGTCCTGCTCCGCTACCCTCCGAGTTTGAAGAGCCATCGACATGCAGGGTCCATGTCAAACTCGGGGTCGGCTCCGTTGATGGCTCAGGTTCAGGCTCGGCCTCGTCTGGTATGGTGCACTCGACTATAAAGTCTGCGAGCGCTTGTGCTTTGATCGCCGGTCTGGGTCGGTACTCGAGGTCGAATTCTCCGAGCTCGATGGCCCATTTCATGATCCGGCCCGCACGGTCTGATCTTCGCAAGATTTGCTTGACCGGCTGGTCGGTCAGTACGGCCACTGTGTGGGCTTGGAAGTACGGTCGGAGCCTCCGAGCTGAGATGACCAGAGCATAGACAGTCTTCTCCAGTTTGGAGTATCGGGTCTCGGCATCCCTTAAGACCCGGCTGGTGTAATATACTGGCTTTTGGAGCTTACCCTCCTCTCGGACCAGGACCGAGCTTACTGCTATAGGGGAGACAGCTAGATACAGGTAGAGGAGCTCACCCTGCTGAGGCTTTGTGAGCAGGGGAGGGGAAGCCAGGAGATTCTTGAGCTCCTCAAAAGATTGCTGGCACTCGTCCGACCACAAAAAGTTCTTCGGCTTCTTGAGGGCTGCGAAAAATAGAAGGCAGCGCTCGGCCGAGCGGGAGATGAATCTCCCAAGAGCTGCAACTCGGCCTGTGAGCCGTTGTACCTCCTTGACCGTCCTGGGAGGCGTCATTTCTTGAAGGGCTCGGATCTTTTCAGGATTGGCCTCGATTCCTCGTTGCATAATGATGAAGCCGAGGAATTTGCCGGAGGTGACTCCGAATGCACATTTGGCTGGATTGAGCTTCATCTGGTACCTTCGGAGTGTGGAGAATGCTTCATTGAGGTCGACTATATGGTCTCGCGCCATCTTGCTTTTCACCAGCATGTCATCTACATAAACCTCCATGTTTCGGCCTATTTGGTCTTTGAAGATCCGGCTGACCAGCCTTTGATAAGTTGCCCTGGCATTTTTTAAGTCGAATGGCATCACTCTGTAGCAGTAGGTTCCTCCATCGGTGATGAAGGCTGTCTTTTCCTCATCTTCTGGCGCCATGCGGATCTAGTTGTATCCGGAAAAGGCGTCCATGAATGCCAGCAGCTCATGACCCGAGGTGGAGTCTATGAGCTGGTCGATGCTGGAGAGTGGGAAGCTGTCCTTTGGGCAGGCTTTATTCAGGTCGGTGTAGTCCACGCACATACGCCACTTCCCACTGGCTTTCTTGACGAGGACCACGTTGGCGAGCCACTCTGGGTAGGCTATCTTCCGGATGAAGCCAGCTTCAAGGAGATTGCTGACCTCCTCGGCTGCTGCTCGCTGTCGTTCAGGGGCAGCGCCTCGTTTCTTTTGTCGCACGGGCTTGCTGGTTGGCTTCACTTGGAGTCGGTGGACCATGATCTCTGGATCTATCCCCGGCATGTCCGCAGGCGACCATGCAAAGACGTCCATGTTGTCTCATAGAAAATTGACGAGGCGACCCCTCTCATGCTCGTTGAGGCCAGAGCCGACCTGCACGGTTAGCTCGGGAGTGTTCTCTCGTAAAGGAAGTTGAATTAGTAACTCACCAGGCTCTACCCGCTCTTTCTGAGGGTTGACCCGTGCCTCGATGACCTTAGTCGAGGGCTGGCCAGTTGCTGGGGTAGGCGCCTCGGCTGGCCGTTTTGCCTCGTGGGTCGCCAGGTAGCATCGCCTTGCCACCATCTGGTCCCCTCGAGCTTCGCCGACTCCCTGGCTGGTGGGGAATCGCATGAGCAGGTGGCGGGTCGAGACCACTGCTCGGAGGGCGTTGAGACCCGGCCTTCCGAGGATGGCATTATAGACTGAGGGCAGGCGTATTACAAGAAAGCTCATCCCCACGGTACTTTCACGGGAGGCGAGCCCGGCTGTGACCAGGAGGTCGATTTCGCCTTCTACTGGGACTGAATCCCCAGTAAATCCAACTAACGGAGCATTCATCCTCCGTAGCTGCTCACTTGTCATCCCCATTTTACAATATGCACCAAAATACAAAACATTCGCCGAGCTTCCATTATCGACCAAGATGCGTTTCACATCGAATTTATTTATGATCATGGAGATGACCACGGCATCATTATGGGGAGTTTCGACTCCCTCTAGATCATCATCTGAAAAGGAGATGGCTTCAGAGGCGTGCAGGCGCTTTGAGGAGGTTTCTTCTCCCGAAGCTTCTCCAGCCGAGGCCCCGCTTCGGATGGTATTGATGATGCCGGCGATGGGCCTGTTGGCATTTGAACCTTCAGGCTGTGCAGCTCCTTCGGCTGGCTTCTTCTCTTCACGCTGGCCTTGCACGAACCGATCGAGCACCCCTCGGCGGATGAGTGCTTCGATCTCATTTCGGAGCTGATAGCAATCCTCGGTATCATGGCCGTGATTCCGGTGGAAACGGCAATACTTCTGGGGATCACGCCGGGTTCTGGTATCTTGTTTTGGAGGTGGGAGCCGGATGCGATCCCGACCCTCAATCTCCATGAGGATTTCAGCCCGAGGAGCATTGAGGGGAGTGTAGTTTTCATACCTCTCTTCGGGTGCATGGGCCCGCAGTGGGAACCTCGGGCGGAGTGGTGACCTTTGCTGTGGCGGTCCCCTCAACCGGGGTGGACTCTTCAGACGGGGCGGATTCTTGGCTTGTCGCGGAGACGGGCTTCTGGGCTGGCCGCGCTCCTCGCGGCGTCTCTTCTTAGGGTTCTGCTCGGTCCCACCCCGCCTAACAGCCACGGCTTCCTCAGCCTTGGCGTACTTTCGCGCGCGAGCGAACATTTCGGTGAGGTCCGTGGGGAAATTCTTCTCGACTGAGAAGAGAAACCTGTAAGACCGGGCTCCAGTCTTTAGCGCTGACATGGCGATGGACTGGTCAAGCTCCCAGACCTCCCATGTTGCGGCGGTGAACCGGTCCAAATACTCCTTGAAGAATTCTCCCTCCTCCTATTTGATATCAAGGAGGGAGTCCGATGTCCGCCGCTGGGGCTGGCTGGCGGCAAAATTGCCAGCAAATTATCTGCCGAGCTGCTCAAAAGAAGAGACAGTACTCGGCTTCAGCCCGGTAAACCAAAGCCGGGCTGGCCCTCGGAGTGTTGCCGGAAAAGCCTTGCACATCATGGCCTCCGAGGCTCCTTGTAGGGCCATTAAGACCCGGTAACTTTCCAGGTGGTCAAGGGGATCAGCCTTGCCGTTGTAAGGCTCCACCTGAGGCATCTTGAACCATAGTAGAACCGGTTCATCTTCAATCTCCGGAGAGAAGGGCGACTTCGTAGTGAACTCGAAGTCGCCGTCACGTCCTGATTTTCTTTCGTGGAGTGCCTGGATTTGGCGCTCCAGCTTCTCGACCTTCTTGTCGAGTTCGTCATTCTGGAGGACCGCTGCAGCGGTTCGTTCGGGTGCGAGTTGCCCTGGAACCGACTCAGCTTCTGAAGGTTGTGGCCAGCCTCCGTGGCCTCTGACTGGGTGCTCCCTCCAGCGGGAGCCTGGACTTGAGAGTCCTGACCTTGAAGAGGAAGTCCGCTTGTAGGGGGCTCCGGTTGGACTGGAGCCGGAGGAAGCGATGCCGTTGGGATGCCCCTGGGTTGCAAGCTTTGGACAGCGGTAGCCAAGGCTTGCACCTGTTGCACCAGGGCATCAAACTGCTCCGGCCGAACTTGAGGGGTTGACTCGGCCGGAGGCGGCGAGTTTTGGACAGAATGTTCAGGACTGGGTGGAGGACGTCGAGAGGCATTGGAAGCCCCTTTGCTTCTTAGCTTCATGGCAGCGACTCGGGCCCTTCCTCTAGCGCCAACTGTTGCTGGAAATTGGACCCGGGGGCCGCCGCGAAACCAGGGGAGGAGGAGCTCCGCTGCCGGGAGGGCGGACGGCGGTGCGCCGGCCGACTGCGTCCTCCGTGGGGATGAGAAGCGGAGAAGAGTGCGTCCTGTCCTGTCCTGCAAAAAAGCCGGTGGCCGGGCTCCCCGGCGCCGGCCCTCCGATGCTTAAGTCAGAGGGGGCCCATATGTGGAGGGAGCAAGGAGAAGATATGTGGAGAAAATAAAGAGAATATTGTGTTCAATTGTGTCTGTGCTGTTTTTTCTCGCCTCCTCCTCCCTTTCCCCCAGGTTCCCTTTTATAGAGGGGTATTGTGTTACCTAGGAGGTGACGGGAGAATTTGTCCTTTTTGGTAATAATTGGGCGCGATCTGGCCCATTAATGGCGTAGTGGAGGATAAGGCCGAATCAGGCCGGGGTCAGGGAGTTGTCGTGGTTGATCAGACCCGTTGGAGTGGTTGAACCGTCGGCCGTAGTGGGCCTGGGGTTCGTAGGTGGTAAGTGCATTTATTGCCGAGTGAACCGGCAGTCAGAAAGAGCCATACGCTCTGATGGTTCAGTGATCCGGAGATCGTCTTGGGCCGTGTTCATTAAATGACTGAGTGCATCGGAGACTTGAGGGGGTCTCATGCATTAATGACAGGTTGTGCCAGAATACCTGTGGAGATCTCGTGCCTTGATGGCTCAGAGATGGTGGCAGGTTATAGCCGTCAAATCCTTCACAAAGGTTAGGCGGAGATGAGTACTGGTTAAGGCATCGGCTCGGCGGGGGTGCCGAGCCGAGCTGGTCGCCCAGCAGGGCGCCCTGTGGCGGGGTTGCTTCTAGTACTTCTGGTCGGCGCCCTTTGGGCGAGCGCTTTACTGGTCGGCGTCCTCTGGTCGGCTTTTTCTAGCCGAGCGTCCCTACTTGGTGCTTTGGTTGGGCCTTTTCGGATTGGCGCTCTCTAGCCGAGCACCCCTCTGTTCGGCGCCCTTTGGTCGAGCGCCTCTACTTGTCGGTATTTTCCTCTGGTCGGCGCTCTCTGATCGAGCGCCTTCCTGGTCGGCGCTCTTTCGCCGAGCGCCTTTCTAGTCGGCGCTCTTCGGCCGAGCGCCTACATGGCGGTATGGCTTGGGTTTTTCCCCCAACAATGTTGTTTTGGGTTTTTTTTAGTTTTATTTTAATAAAGAGTTTTATTTATACTAAAGTTTTTAATTTTTGTTGTTTTTAATTTTCGTTCTTCAAATTCTGTAATTTTTCTTCTTTTTTTGCAATACATTAAAATTTCTTTCATGCAATTAATGTTCCAGTCTTCAATATTCCTAGCACTATCTTCATCCATTTTAATTTATGCCAAAGCTTTTCTTTGATTAGTTAAATATATAAATGCTCTTTAAATCTAAGTACATGTCTTCTAGTTAATTTCAATTAAAAATAATTCTCTGGTAGACTAGAGAATCTATCATCATCCCCGACATAATATTTTTCTTTTGTTATTCAAAAATCGATTTTGAATCCGAGTGAATGTTCTAATTTTTATGCAACTCCAATCGCCTCCCTGTGGATCGATCTCTTACAACCACTATTCTTCGAGTAGGAAAGGTAAGAGTAAAAATTTAAATTTAACTTTTGTCCGTCGGTTCTAACAACGATCTGTCTAGCATATTTTTAGTTAAATAGGAATCGGACGAACAAAATTTTGGCGCCGTTGCCGGGGAGGCAAATCGAGAAGCAAGAACGATCACGAAGATCAAATCAAATTTTGGATGCCCGAAGTGAACGTACTCCGATAGTAAGTTTTTATTTTTATTTTTATTAATTTTCTTTATTTTGATAATTTCTAGTTAATAATTTCGTAGTTATTAAATTCTGAAATTTGAAATTCGAAATTTAAAATTCAAAAAAAAAATTAAAATTAAAATTAAAAAAAATTTCAAAAATTCAAAAAATTTTTAAATTCAAAATTTGAATTCTGAGATTCGAAATTTGAAGTTTAAAAAGAAAAATTTTTTTAATTAAATCAAAAAAAATATAAAAAGAAATTATTATTTTTGCTAGTAATTGATAGGGTGCAATCCCCCGAGGTTATCATACCTCTATTGGGACTCCTCACGGAGTAATCTCCAGAGCTTATTCAATGGGCATTCAGAGATTGACTGACGCATAAGAATTGTGTTTAGTTTACATTCAAGTTATTACTATATAAAAAAAATAAAAAAAATAATAATAAAAAAAAATTTATTGATTGCTCATTTAATCAATACAACCTAATGACATTTTATAAACTTTAAAAAAAAAATATTGATTATTTGCTGCATTTAGTATTAAGCATTTGCATAAAGTAATTAAGGGCAAAACCCATTAAAAAGATAAGGTCGGAAAGTCATTACCTGTCCTTAGCCCAAAAATCACCACCTTGCATACTTATCATAAGCCAAATTAAATTAAAATCAAATTAGACGTTGGCCTTAGGGTTTTCGAGCTCAATTAGGCTCTTGGAAAGAAGCGGCTGAAAGCCACTCTAGTGAGAATTTAGTAATTGGTGATGTATAGGAAAGTTTTACAATAGTGAGAACTGTTACGGGTATTGTGGTATCGGTGTATCCCTTCTGGCACCACCACACACCCCGGGACTTTCCTGGTCACTGATTACTGGATTGCTTAACTGGTAAGCTCAATCTTAATCTGAAAGGGAGATTAGGAGCTGTCTAATCTAGGAGAGAATTTCAGGAACTTTTTAACCTGATACATCTCTATGCAACTGGATTTAAGAAGCTACTAAACCTCACTTAGTTCTAAGACTAATAGGGTCAAATTGTTGTGTGGTGTTGGTTGTGGTCATCTGTGTCTAGCCCTTCTCTTCTTTTAGGATTTCGTTCATTGTAGGAGTCAAGTCTAATTAAGTTGTGGAAAATGTATGTATGGTAGAAGGTCATTAAGGGATAAGTTAACCCCATTTGATCCTGAGATTGACAGAACTTTTCATCACAACCTGCGAACTGTAAACCAACCGTCGATCTCTACAATGGGTGAACATATTAGAACCCTAAATGAATTGTTTGCACCCGCATCCGCTAGTCCCCCTACTTGCATAGTATTACCAATTAATAATGCAGCCCAATTCGAGATTCGGGCTGCAACAATAAACATGTTACCCAAGTTTCATGGGTTCGAGAGTGAACAACCCTACATTCATCTAAACAAATTTTTGACAATTTGTCAAACATTTAGAAATCAAAATTTAGATGAAGAGGGTATTAAATTAAGGTTATTTCCCAAGACTTTAGAGGATCGTGCTGCTGCATGGCTGTATTCCCTAGCTTCAAATTCCATCACATCATGGGAACAACTATCTAGGAAGTTCATGGCTAAGTTCTATCCCATGGTAAAAATTGAAAAAATTAAGGATGCAATCAGAACTTTTAGAGAAAAATCTGAGGAGGAATTTTCCTAACTATGGGAAAGATTCCATGATCTTTTGGTCAAGTGCCCCCACCATGGGCTTGACAAGGCTGATCTAGTACATTTCTTTTACAAAGGACTACCTCCGGCACATAGAAACATGATCGAGTCCATGCACAAAGGTAGGTTCATCGACCAAACCCCGGATCAAGCCTATGAATTTCTTGTTGACTTAGCCGAGAACGCCCAAAATTGGAGTAGCTATGGTGAGGAAGTAAATAGAGATGAGTTTGGGTCTAGAAAACCAGGTAATTATGAAATGAAAGCAGACCCAGAACTCAAAAATGTCATGTCCAATCTGGTGACTGGCATGAACAACTTAAGCAAAAAGTTTGATGCTTTCACTGTTTCCACTAGTTCCAGTTCATATAAAGAGTTAAATCCCATCATAAAAGTGGATCACGAGTCACATAGTTTATGTATCTTGTATAATAGTTCTGAGCATCTAGTGGAGTGTTGTCCTATTTTACCCAACATTAAGGCTGAACAGGCAAATGCTCTTAACTCATATAGTGCCTTCAAGAAGCCCACTCCCAATTCATTCAGCCCAGTCTACCACCCTGATAATAGGTTCCACCCAAATTTTTCATACAAGCAAAATGAACCTATTCAGCATCAAGGTGGTCCACCAGATTTTCAGAAGAATTTTTTCAGGATAGGTCCATCACAAATAAACCAATCATTGGCTCCACCTATTCCTACTTATAGTGCCCCTATCCCTCAGCAAACTACATCATTAGAAGCCATGATGGCTAACATGATGAAGCAGCAACAAGACTTCATCCAACAGCAACAACAGACCAACATAGCTCAAACCCAGACTAATCAATTCCATGCGCAAGCGATTGCAAAACTTGAGGTTAGTCTGAGCCAAATAGCTAACTCTCTAGGGGATAGGAAGAGAGGTGAATTTCCCAGTCAGCCAGTACCTAACCCTAGTAGACAACAGAATCAAGGGCCGAGAGGCCAGTTTCAGATTGATTCTAATGGAAATCCTACCCTTGAAGTCCAGGCAATTACCACTTTACGGTCTGGCAAGCAAGTGGACAACAAGGTCCAACTTCCTGTGCAAGAAAAAGAAGAAAAGCATGAACTGAACCCCACTCAGAAAAAGGCACAAGAACAGGGAACACAAGGAATAGAGGAGAAACCAATAGAAACTTACACACCTAAGGCTCCCTTTCCTAGTAGACTACAAGACTCAAAGAAAAAATCTCAGTACGATGAAATCATGGAAGTCTTTAAAAATGTCCAAATAAATTTACCCTTTCTAGATGCCATCAGACAGATCCCCTCCTATACAAAATTCTTAAAAGACTTAACCACGGTGAAAAGAAAAATCAGTATTCCTAGGCAAGCTGTGATGGCTGCACAAGCCTCATCTCTTATTCAACAGCAGATTGCCCCAAAATACAAGGACCCTGGTTGCCCCACTGTTGAAATTAAAATAGGAAAAACCATCATTCGGAGAGCCCTATTAGACTTAGGAGCAAGTGTAAACCTATTACCCTATTCTGTCTACACCGAACAAGGTTTGGGGGAATTAAAGCCCACAAACATTACTTTGTCATTAGCAGATAGGACTGTGAAGTATCCTAAGGGAATTGTAGAGGATGTAATTGTAAAGGTAAATGAGTTTTACTACCTTGTGGATTTTGTAGTCCTCGAAACTGAACCAGTGAAAAACCCAGGAAGTCACATCCCGGTAATCCTTGGTAGACCATTTTTGGCTACTTCAAATGCTGTGATCAGTTGCCGAAATGGGATAATGACCTTAGCATTTGGAAACTTGACCGTCCAACTCAATGTCTTTCACAGTAGTAATCAACCATCTGAGATGGACGATTTAGAAGAAATTCACATGATTGAAAACATAATCAGCAAGTCCTTCGAGGAATCAAGTTATTCTGATCCACTAGAAAGATGTTTGGCTCAATTCAGTCAAGATTGTGAGGAAGGAGAGTCGAATCAGGAGGTTAATGCATTACTAGATTCCATTCCTGTAACGGATACTAGCAGATGGGCTACTAAATTTGAATCATTACTGTGGAGTGATTGATTAAAACCTTATTTGATTTTGATGAGCTCAAAGCATTTGAGTATATCTTTTGTTTACTAATGAATTCAATTGAGTGTTTCAGTGAAAATCTTGTCTAAGTGTTTCTAGACTTGGTTCAAGATATTTTGGATAAGTTAAGAAGTCAGTTTGAACCAAAGTCTGAGACTCGAGTCGACTCCGGGATATTACGAGTCGACTCCAAGCGTATCAGAATCACTGGCACGGGCTCGAGTCGACTCCGGATCATTACGAGTCGACTCCGACTGAGAACTGACAGACGAACAGAAAGACTCAACTCAAAACCTGTCAGCGAGTCGACTCCTGAAGTGCGCGAGTCGACTCCGATGATTACCGAGTCGACTCCGGAGTAGTATGAGTCGACTCCAAGGAGTTACAGATAGAAAAGACAAAGAGCAATTTTCGACCCTGAGATTCGAATCGACTCCTGTGAAACGCGAGTCGACTCCGATGGTTGGCAGGTCGACTCCAAAGAAAGCGTAGAGTCGACTCTCAGTGGTACACAAGGCAAAAGTCAGAGAGGAGTTTTCGGACTCTGAGATCCGAGTCGACTCCCGCAATGCGCGAGTCGACTCCGAGATAGCGCGACCCCAAAAAGACCGAAGACCGAATTATTATCTCTGAGAGCCGAGTCGACTCCCAGACAGCTCGAGTCGACTCCAAGGCAGCGCTACATCAAAAAGGCAGAAGGCTGTGTTTCGGAAACTGAGAGCCGAGTCGACTCCGGAACAGTTCGAGTCGACTCCAAGACTGGACGAGCCAAAAGACAGAAGATCGGGAGTTCGGGCTCTGAGCGCCGAGTCGACTCCCAGGATTGTCGAGTCGACTCGAGTGGGCCAAGTTGAAAAATTAGCTCCATGGACTTCATGGGATGAGCCGACTCCGAAAATGGCAAGTCAGCTCCAGAAGTTGGCGAGTCGACTCCGGGTTAAGTCGAGTCGACTCCCAGTCGCGGAGGTCACTTTAATTCAAATCCGGAACAGTTACCGAGCCGACTCCAGAAAAGCATGAGTCGACTCCCGCTATAGCCGAGTCGACTCCAGATCGCGCGAGTCGACTCCGACCCCAACGGACATATTGTCAGGATGTGCAGAGTGTGCAGAACGGGCAGAAAAAAGTGTCTAACGGCTAGTTTCCGTGGGGGATGGCTTAAATAGCCACAGAGGACTGTAGCAAGGTAGAGAAGCACCATTCCACTCAAAGAAATCAAGCATCCTATCTCGGCCAACTGGTTTTCAACAGAAAAGAAGGAAGAGCGCCATTAACTCCATCCAGCTACCTCTTTCCAGCATTTAAAGAAGTCTCCTCCTGCCTTCAAGTCGACCAGACATTCAAGAGGAGACTCACAGTTCAAGAAGCCCTACTCTACTCCAACTCAAACGTGTTTGAGGGCTCTTAACTTCTCTCTAGTTTATATTGCTGTATATCTGCTTTTTAGAAGCTCTGTTTTTCTATTTATCTTTGTTCTTTCCATCTTGTCTTTGCTTGATTCAATCAGGGGATTGAATCAAGAGTATAGAGGTTGGTTGGTGAGCCGAGGGTAAAACCAACGTGTAAGGGTTCGATTGTGATCCCGGAAAAACAATCGGGGTGGTTCTAGTCGGTGAGCCTGGGAAAACCGACCGAGTTCGTTGTGAGCTCGGAAAACAACAAGTTGGGTTGTGAGCTTGTAAAACAACCGGCTGTAATCCAAGGGGTTATAGTGAATTCCCAAGTGAGACTTGGGGAGTGGACGTAGGAGCAAGGGATAGCTCCGAACCACTATAAACATTGTGTTTGTGATTGCTTGTGTCTCTCTCTCTCACTCTCATTTCACTCACAGCACATAGCAACTAATTAATCATCTTGCAAAAGTATTAATTAGTCATCCACAAATGTTTTAATTGCAAAATTATTTTAAAACCCAATTCACCCCCCCTCTTGGGTTGTCTTTCTGGGCAACAAGTGGTATCAGAGCCTAAACTCTTCTACCCTAAGAGTAAAAGATCAAAATGACAACCCCATTTGGATCTTCCCACATTGAGGGTCAGTCCACCCAAAGACCCCCATTCTTTAATGGATCCGACTACTCATATTGGAAGGCTAGGATGAGAATATTTATCCAAGCCCAAGACTATGAGATGTGGACCATTGTAGTAAATGGACCATACATCCCATCCATCTATGTAGAGGGTGTCACTGTACCCAAACTCGAAAAGGATTGGGATGACCATGACATGAGAAAGGCACAACTCAATTCCAAAGCAATGAATGTGTTTTACTGTGCATTAGATAGGAATGAATTCAATAGAGTCTCTACTTGCAATTCTGCAAAAGAGATTTGGGATAGACTTGAAGTGACCCATGAGGGCACGAATCAAGTCAAAGAATCCAAAATAAACATATTGGTTCATAAGTATGAACTATTTAAGATGGATTCTAATGAAACAATCACTTGCATGTTCACTAGATTTACTGACATTGTCAATGGCCTAAAAAGCCTTGGCAAAAACTATACTAACAGTGATCTTGTCAGGAAGATTCTTCGCTGTCTACCAAGGTCATGGGAAGCCAAGGTGACGGCAATCCAAGAAGCCAAGGACTTGAACAAGCTACCACTTGAGGAGCTTCTTGGATCCCTAATGATGCACGAGCTAACAATGAAGCAACACAGCGAAGAAGAGTCCTCCCATAAGAAAAAGGTAATAGCTCTCAAATCTACATCATCTAACAAAGACTTGTCTTGCAGTAGCAGCAGTGAAGAAGAAGATCACGAGGGAGAGGATGATGAGGCTCTTCTCGTACGTAAGTTCAGAAGATTCATCAACCAAAAGAAGTCCTTTCATCAAAGGAGAGGCCCCTCAAATTTCTATCGAAAGGATAAAGGTAAGGAAAGGAAAAATGAGGGGATTGGATGTTATGAGTGCAAGAAGCCGGGACACATCAGAGCTGAGTGTCCTTTACTGAAGAAGGGGAGCAAGTACAAGAAGAAGAAAGCCCTTGTCACCACCCTATCGGACTCCGACACATCATCATCATCGGATGAGGAACAAGGAGAAAAGGCCAATTTCTGCTTCATGGCCAATGAAAATGAGGTAACATCCGCATCACATTTAGATTTTACTTTCGATGAATTATATGATGCTTTCAATGAATTAATGGATGAATACAAAACAATAAACGTTAAAAACAAAGAACTAAAAGTAACTAACCAAACTCATCTCCGTAAGTATGATTCATTAGTTAAGGATAAAGATGTTCTTATCAAAGAAAATGCAGAACTTAAAACAAGTAACCAAATCTTGATACAAAAGAATAATACCTTAACTAAAGAAAATGAAAGGCTGAACAAAGAAACATTAGAACCCAAAAACAATAAACATATAAATGAGAGTCTCACAAAAGAACTAAATGATCTAAAAGCAGAAAAACTAACACTAACTAAAGAACTTGAAAAATACAAACCCTTGGTTGAAAAATTTACATATAGTTCTGAAAAATTGAATATGATACTTAATAGTCAACGAGCAGTATTCAATAGAGCGGGTTTAGGGTATAAACCTAAACATAAGCAAAAATTTCTTAGTAACTTCTTTGTTAAAGCAGGGAAAAGTAAAACTAAGAAAATAACCTACTTTTGTTGTGGAATTTTAGGACATAAAGCAAATGTGTGTAAGTATAGGAAAGGAAAAACTAAAAGAAAAATTAAGAGGGTTTGGGTTCCAAAAGGAACCAACATTACTAACCATGAAGGACCCAAGAAAACTTGGGTACCTAAGATTATATGATTTGCTTGTGTAGGAGTGTCTTGCAGCCAAGGTCGACAAAAATTGTTGGTACTTGGATAGTGGCTGCTCAAGACACATGACGGGTGACAAGGATCAATTCTTCACCCTTGAAGCTAAGAAGGGAGGTGTTGTGACTTTTGGAGACAATAACCAAGGTCACATCATTGGTATAGATAAAGTACAAATTACCCCTTCAACTTTTATTGATAATGTTCGATATGTTGATGGTCTTAAGCATAATTTATTAAGCATTAGTCAATTATGTGATAGAGGTTATAATGTTATGTTTAAACCATCACTATGCATCATAACAAACCCAAATGACAATAGTTTAGTTTTTAAAGGAATAAGACGTGGAAATATGTATGTTGTAGACCTTGAGGATCTTGCCAAACACAACCCATGTTTAGTTGTTAATGAAACTAAGGATAATGATGCTAGTTGGTTATGGCACCGTAAGTTAGGTCATGCAAGCATGGACACCATATCTAAACTAGTTAAAAGAGATTCTGTGATAGGTTTACCAAAATTAAAGTTTGAAAAGAATAAAATATGTGAAGCATGTCAATTTGGCAAACAATCAAGGAACTCCTTTAAATCTATAAATTGTGTCTCTACCTCTAGACCTCTAGAACTACTACACATGGACCTATTCGGACCAACTAGAACCACAAGTCTAGGTGGAAATAAATATGGTCTAGTTATCGTAGATGATTATTCTAGATATACTTGGGTCATGTTCTTAGGCCATAAGGATCAAGCATTTTCAATTTTCAAGAAATTTCATAAAGAAGTAACAAATGCTAGAGATACTTCTGTAATAGCTATTAGAAGTGACCATGGTACCGAATTTGAAAATCATTTATTTGATGAGTTTTGTAGTAAAAAGGGAATAACACACAATTTTTCTGCACCTAGGACACCACAACAAAATGGAGTTGTGGAGAGGAAAAATAGAACTCTAGAGGAAATGGCTAGAACTATGTTGTGTGAAAGTAACCTCCCTAAGTACTTTTGGGGAGAAGCTGTCAATACTTCTTGTCATATATTAAATAGAGTTTTATTAAGACCCATCATAAAGAAAACACCTTATGAACTTTGGAAAAACAGAAAACCAAAAGTGAACTATTTTCATATTTTTGGATGTAAGTGTTTTGTTCATAATAATGGGAAAGATAATCTAGAAAAATTTGACTCTAAATCTGATGAGGGTATATTCTTGGGGTACTCCACAACTAGTAAAGCCTATAGAATCTTTAATAAAAGAACCCTAGTTATAGAAGAATCCATACATGTTGTTTTTGATGATTTTAGTGATATCTCTTCTAGCAAGAGAGTTAATTTTGATGATGATGGTGAAATTCTTGAAGAGAAGATAGATGAGATGACATTACAAGATGATAATCAAAAATTAATTGGAAATGCATCATCAAGCCAAGAGGCTATTATGGATCATGGGCTGACTAAGGCTTGGAGGTTTGCTCACGGGCATCCTAAGAAATTAATTCTAGATGATCCATCTCAACCTGTTAGGACTAGAGCATCTCTTAGGAACTTAAACAATCATCTAGCTTTCGTTTCACATTTTGAGCCCAAACACATAGAAGAAGCTGAAAAAGATGTAAATTGGATAAATGCAATGCAAGAAGAATTAAACCAATTTACTAGAAACAAAGTATGGAATCTAGTTGAAAGACCTACTGAATATTCAATTATAGGTACCAAATGGATTTATAAAAATAAACTTGATGAAAATGGAATTGTAATAAGGAATAAGGCTAGACTAGTAGCAAAGGGTTATAATCAAGAAGAAGGTATAGATTTTGATGAAACCTTTGCTCCTGTAGCTAGACTTGAAGCAATTAGACTTTTACTAGCATTTGTATGCTCTAAGGACTTCAAATTATTTCAAATGGATGTAAAAAGTGCATTCTTAAATGGGTATATTAATGAGGAGGTATATGTAGAACAACCTCCTCGTTTTGAAAATCATCAATACCCTAATCATGTATATAAATTGAACAAGGCACTTTATGGTTTGAAACAAGCACCTAGAGCATGGTATGAGAGGCTTAGCAAATTTCTATTAGAACATGAGTTTTCTAGGGGTAATGTAGATACAACATTGTTTCTAAAGAAGAAAAACAAAGATATGTTGTTAGTACAGATTTATGTTGATGATATTATTTTCGGTGCTACTAACAATCGCCTTGCGAAGAATTTGCTGACTTGATGCAGAGTGAATTTGAAATGAGCATAATGGGAGAGCTGAATTATTTCCTCGGGCTTCAAATCAAACAATCTGAAGAAGGCATCTTCATCAATCAAGCTAAGTACATCAAGAAGATGCTTAAGAAGTTTGATATGGAGGGGAACAAGTCAATCAGCACCCCCATGAGCTCATTATGCAAATTAGACCAAGATGAATCAGGTAAATCTGTAGATAAGAAATTATATAGAGGTATGATAGGATCTTTATTGTATCTTACTGCAAGTAGACCTGATATCATGTTTAGTGTTTGCATGTGTGCTAGATATCAGTCTAATCCTAAGGAATCTCATCTAATTGCAGTCAAGAGAATCTTTAAATACCTAATAGGAACAAAGAATATAGGGTTATGGTATTCTAAAGAATCTAGCCTAAACTTAATAGGATACACAGATTCAGACTTTGCTGGATGTAAACTTGATAGAAAAAGCACCAACGGGTCATGTCAATTCCTAGGAGAAAACTTAATCTCATGGTTTAGCAAGAAACAAAACTCGGTTGCATTATCTACTGCTGAAGCTGAATATGTTGCAGCCGGGAGTTGTTGTGCTCAAATCTTGTGGATCAAACAACAATTGAAAGATTATGGCATTAAACAAGATAAAATTCTCATTAATTGTGATAATACAAGTGCCATTAACCTAACTAAAAATCCAATTCAGCATTCAAGAACTAAACATATTGAGATAAGACATCACTTCATAAGAGATCATGTACTGAATGGTGATGTGACACTTCAATTTATTTGCACTGATGATCAATTAGCTGACATTTTTACAAAACCCTTAAGTGAAGAGAGATTTAGTGTGCTTAGGAGGGGATTAGGAGTGATTGATCCATCCTAGTGGTATTTTCCACTAGTTCATTGATTTTGATGATTAAAAATAGAGTTTCTCAACTATGATCATCAAATTAGATCATAACTTAGTGAGTGTCCCTGGTTTGGTACGAAAATAGCATAACTTTTAGGTGCATGCCAGAGTTCGAGTCGACTCGAGTAAGTTTTGGAGTCGGCTCATAAGAAGGAGTCGACTCGCACACAGACGGGAGTCGACTCGAGGAAGATGAAGCATAAGAGGAGTCGACTCGCACATTGACGGGAGTCGACTCTAAGTCGATGGCTCATGAGGGGGAGTCGACTCGCGCATACTTTGGAGTCGACTCGAGGTCGAGTCGACTCGCGACTCAGTGGAGTCGACTCGAGGTCGGGATCCGGGTTTTTAACCCTAATCCAAGCATTTTATCAACACTTCTATTCACCGCCGCCACTGTTCAAAAAACCCTAGAGCCGTCTCCTAGATCGTCTCCGACTGTCCTTAGGACTTTTTCCGTCGACCTTCCTCCGTCCATTAGCGTTCTACCCCATTCTAGGTCGACCATGCCTCGTAAAGCCGTTGTCCCAAGCCGGAAGAGGCCCCAACCTGCGAGCGGCACCGAGCGACGGTCCAAAGCTCGGAACGATCCCGTGAGGCCACAACCTCCGGCTCGTTCCCCGCCAAGGGAGGTTCCCTCGAGGCCGTGCGCCGGGAAGGCGGTCTCCACCGGGAGATACGTCGATTTTGACTATCTCTCCCGGGAGGGCTTTACCATAGGAGAGAGATTGCGGGCCCAGGGTTTAGAGTATTTTTGTTCCTTAGATCTCCCCACATACCCTGGCCTAGTTAGAGAGTTTTATGGTACTGTCCATAGGGGCAATGGGGGAATAGAGGGAACTGTAGCCGGTGTCCCATTGTTTATTTCCGAGGATTTCATAGCCCAAATCCTCCACCTTCCACAAGTAGGGGTAGCTCCCACACACCCCGAGGATAGGACTGAGGCCCTTACGGCCATTCTAGGACATCCACCTCAGTCCCCCTTAGATGAGGTGTCCGCTAGCTCACTTTCTGTTGAGATGCGGCTCCTCTTGAGTATCATCTCTAGGTCCCTCTTCCCGAAGACTGGCCGCTTCGATTTTGTATCTGAGAGAGACCTAGCTCTTATGTTCTACATCCTCCAGGACACCCCAATCAACTTTCCCAAGATGATGTATAGATACCTATGTGAGCCACTAGATAGACCTAGGCTCACCCTCCCCTATGGCATGATGTTCACTCTTCTGTTTAGGGAGGCCGAGATTCCCATTCCTGAGGGGGAACCCTCTCGCGCATTGCGATGGACAGATCGCATGCATCCGGGAACCCTACACAGGATGGGGTTTCGGAAGGTCGAGGGAACCTGGGTTAGGAAATCATCCACCTCCACACATACCACCAGACATTTTCCCAGTCCTGACCCAGACTCAGACTATCCTACCTTTCCCTCCACTTCTGCTCCCACCACCTCAGCCGGACCCTCCTCCTCTGCTCCACCTACTCAGCCCATGGAGGTCCGGATCGCTCCTGAGCAGCTCCGGGAGTTGCGGCAGGAGATAGTTAGAGATCTCTGGGACGACCTACTTAGGGAGCTCCGGGGTTCAGTGCCTGCTCCTTCTCCTGCACCTTCTTCAGCGTTGGTCCCTTCCCTGTCCGCCGTGGCTGAGATGACGGCCCATGTGCGGGAAGAGATCGACAATGTAAGGTTCCTGATCCAAGCCCAGTTCCACAGCATGAGCGAAGTCACGAGCACTACTCGGAAGATGCGCGATAACGTCCGACAGGATATGGGCACCACTACCCAGGGGGCAGAGCGCTTGGCGAATGTACTGATCGCCAAGTTGGACACACTGCAGGAGACCCTGACCGAGCTCTCCACCACACACAGCAGGGCCACTTCGGCCATTATCTCCCAGCTTGGGAATGTCACAGACGGGGTCACTCTCCTCATGGAACAGAACAGATTGAGAGGAGGAGCCACATCCTCGAGAGGAGGAGCCACATCCTCGAGGAGACCCTAGCTGCTTTTGTTTTATTTTGACATGTATCTTTTGCTTTACTTATTGTATTCACAAATGTATTTATATATACATCAATACAATGAGTAGACATATTCATTTCAATACTGTGCCAATTGATCTCTGCTTGCTTGTGTGTTCTATTCACTTCCTTTTTTATACGATGACAAAAAGGGGGAGAAATATGTAATAGATATGTAAAAGGAATAAATGAAAATCAATAAAAAAAACTTTTAAAACACACAATAATTTGTTCTTAGTGGATTTGATACCTCGAGGCTCATTATCTCTCTGTTGGAGCTCCTAATGGAGTAATCTCCAGAATCTATTCAAGGGATATTCGGAGATTAGTTGAATCCTACTCAAGAACAAATTGACAGATTTTCCCTCTAAAAACCAAAAATTTCAGTTCAAAAACTTCAATGCATTAAAAGGAAATTCAGAGAATCAAAACAAAGTAGAATGCATATGTTGAGGGAGAGAATCTGAATTTTTAAGAAAGTCAAATCATTAAATATATATAAGCCAAACAATTGAGTGCATGACATGAAGGCTTTTATAATTCCAAATGAAAGGGGGAGCTTTAACTCCAAAATTTATTGTTTCACACCTTTCAAGTTTGGATAAATTAAAAAAAAACCAGACACTTGAATTCATTTATAGATTTCATTTCCTTGTTTATTGAGCAATTCACTTTACATATACTTAATGTTTTGTCATCATCAAAAAGGGGGAGATTGTGGAGTGATTGATTAAAACCCTATTTGATTTTGATGAGCTCAAAGCATTTGAGTATATCTTTTGTTTACTAATGAATTCAATTGAGTGTTTCAGTGAAAATCTTGTCTAAGTGTTTCTAGACTTGGTTCAAGATATTTTGGATAAGTTAAGAAGTCAGTTTGAACCAAAGTCTGAGACTCAAGTCGACTCCGGGATATTACGAGTCGACTCCAAGCGTATCAGAATCACTGACACGGGCTCGAGTCGACTCCGAATCATTACGAGTCGACTCCGACTGAGAACTGACAGACGAACAGAAAGACTCAACTCAAAACCTGTCAGCGAGTCGACTCCTGAAGTGCGCGAGTCGACTCCGATGATTACCGAGTCGACTTCGGAGTAGTATGAGTCGACTCCAAGGAGTTACAGACAGAAAAGTCAGAGAGCGATTTTCGACCCTGAGATTCGAGTCGACTCCTGTGGAACGCGAGTCGACTCCGATGGTTGGCAGGTCGACTCCAAAGAAAGCGTAGAGTCGACTCTCAGTGGTACACAAGGCAAAAGTCAGAGAGCAGTTTTCGGACTCTGAGATCCGAGTCGACTCCCGCAATGCGCGAGTCGACTCCGAGACAGCGCGACCCCAAAAAGACAGAAGACCGAATTATTGTCTCTAAGAGCCGAGTCGACTCCCAGACAGCTCGAGTCGACTCCAAGGCAGCGCTACATCAAAAAGGCAGAAGGCTGTGTTTCGGAAACTGAGAGCCGAGTCGACTCCGGAACAGTTCGAGTCGACTCCAAGACTGGACGAGCCAAAAGACAGAAGATCGGGAGTTCGGGCTCTGAGCGCCGAGTCGACTCCCAGGATTGTCGAGTCGACTCGAGTGGGCCAAGTTGAAAAATTAGCTCCATGGACTTCATGGGATGAGCTGACTCCGAAAATGGCAAGTCAGCTCCAGAAGTTGGCGAGTCGACTCCGGGTTAAGTCGAGTCGACTCCCAGTCGCGGAGGTCACTTTAATTCAAATCCGGAACAGTTGCTGAGCCGACTCCAGAAAAGCATGAGTCGACTCCCGCTACAGCCGAGTCGACTCCAGATCGCGCGAGTCGACTCCGACCCCAACGGACATATTGTCAGGATGTGCAGAGTGTGCAGAACGGGCAGAAAAAAGTGTCTAACGGCTAGTTTCCATGGGGGATGGCTTAAATAGCCACAGAGGACTGTAGCAAGGTAGAGAAGCACCATTCCACTCAAAGAAATCAAGCATCCTATCTCGGCCAACTGGTTTTCAACAGAAAAGAAGGAAGAGCACCATTAACTCCATCCAGCTACCTCTTCCCAGCATTTAAAGAAGTCTCCTCCTGCCTTCAAGTCGACCAGACATTCAAGAGGAGACTCACAGTTCAAGAAGCCCTACTCTACTCCAACTCAAACGTGTTTGAGGGCTCTTAACTTCTCTCTAGTTTATATTGCTGTATATCTGCTTTTTAGAAGCTCTGTTTTTCTATTTGTCTTTGTTCTTTCCATCTTGTCTTTGCTTGATTCAATCAGGGGATTGAATCAAGAGTGTAGAGGTTGGTTGGTGAGCCGAGGGTAAAACCAACGTGTAAGGGTTCGATTGTGATCCTGGAAAAACAATCGGGGTGGTTCTAGTCGGTGAGCCTGGAAAAACCGACCGAGTTCGTTGTGATCTCGGAAAACAACAAGTTGGGTTGTGAGCTTGTAAAACAACCGGCTGTAATCCAAGGGGTTATAGTGAATTCCCAAGTGTGACTTGGAGAGTGGACGTAGGAGCAAGGGATAGCTCCGAACCACTATAAACATTGTGTTTGTGATTGCTTGTGTCTCTCTCTCTCACTCTCATTTCACTCACAGCACATAGTAACTAATTAATCATCTTGCAAAAGTATTAATTAGTCATCCACAAACGTTTTAATTGCAAAATTATTTTAAAACCCAATTCACCCTCCCTCTTGGGTTGTCTTTCTGGGCAACAATTACCTATACCTGAATCCCAGCTAGTACCTTCAAGTGTCAAACCTCCCCAGCTTGAACTTAAAGATCTGCCTGAAAATCTAAAACATGCATTTCTAGGGGACAACAACACCTTACCTGTTATTATTGCATCAAATTTAACTGAAGAACAGGAAGAGAAGTTGTTAAATATCCTTCAGAAAAATCAAGAAGCGATCGGCTGGTCTATAGCTGATATTAAGGGGATTAGCCCTTCTGTGGTCCAACATAAAATTCATCTAGAAGAGGATGCAAAAACCTCTAGAGAACCACAAAGGCGACTTAACCCAGTCATGAAAGATGTAGTTCTAGCTGAAATCATTAAACTCTTAGATGCAGGGATTATATACCCTATTTCTGATAGCCAGTGGGTGAGCCCAGTTCAAGTTGTACCCAAGAAATCTGGAATTACTGTGATCAAGAATGACCAAAATGAGTTAGTCCCAACTCGAATCTAAACTGGATGGCGAGTGTGCATCGACTACAGAAAGCTGAACGCCATGACTAGGAAAGACCACTTCCCACTACCCTTCATTGACCAAATGTTAGAACGTCTAGCTGGCCACTCTCATTACTGTTTTCTTGATGGTTATTCTGGATATAACCAAGTTCCAATTGCACGTGAGGATCAAGAGAAAACCACATTCACCTGTTCTTATGGCACTTTTGCCTATCGTCGCATGCCTTTTGGGCTATGCAATGCACCAGCTACATTCCAACGGTGTATGATGAGTATTTTCTCCGACATGGTGGAGAAATTTTTAGAAGTTTTCATGGATGATTTTTCTGTATTTGGATCCAATTTTGAGGAATGTCTACACCACTTGACACTTGTTGCAAAATGCTGTAAACAGAAAAACTTAGTTCTTAACTGGGAGAAGTGTCATTTCATGGTAGAATCAGATATTGTTTTAGGACACATTGTGTCACAAAGGGGAATTGAGGTGGATAAGGCCAAAGTAGAATTAATTGCTAAATTGCCACCTCCCAAAACTGTTAGGGAAGTCAGATTCTTTTTAGGGCATGCGGGTTTTTACCGCCGCTTTATCAAGGATTTCAGTAAATTGTCGAAACCCTTATGCGATTTGTTGGCAAAAGATGCTACTTTTTATTTTTCGCCAATTTGTATAACTGCTTTCGAAAGACTAAAGTCTGAACTAACTTCAGCACCCATCATAAGGAGTCCTGATTGGAGTCGTCCTTTTAAAATCATGTGTGATGCATCCGATTATGCCATAGGTGCTGTCTTAGGTCAGCGAGTAGAGAAGCTTCCCCATGTTATTCATTATGCAAGCAAAACTCTAAATGACGCCCAACTCAACTATTCCACCACTGAAAAAGAATTGTTGGCAGTTGTTTTTGCTCTAGATAAATTTCGCCCCTACCTGATAGGATCTAAGGTTCTTATTTATTCTGATCATGCCGCCCTTAAGTACCTTCTCACAAAGAAGGATGCTAAGGCAAGGCTTATTCGTTGGATCCTATTGCTCCAGGAATTTGATCTCGAAATTCGAGACAAAAAGGGATCTGAAAATGTAGTAGCTGATCACTTGTCCAGACTAATTGTTGAGTCATCTGCAGAATCATTACCTGTATCCGAAACTTTTCCGGATGAACAACTAATGATGATTTCCCATACCAATGTTCCATGGTATGTTGACATAGTCAACTACCTCGTTACTGAACAAATGCCTAGCTCTTGGACCAAACAGGAGCAATGTCGCTTCCTAGCTCGTGTGAAGTGGTATTTTTGGGATGAACCATACCTATTTAAATATTGCCCTGATCAGATCATCCGACGGTGTATTCCTGAATACGAACAAAGGAAAGTCCTTTCCTTTTGTCATGACCATGCCTGTGGTGGTCATTTCAGTGGTAAAAAGACGGCTGCAAAGGTTTTGCAGTGCGGATTCTATTGGCCCACACTATTTCATGACTCACACGAGTATTGCAAATCATGTGACCGATGTCAAAGACTAGGAAAAATTTCAAGAAAAAATGAGATGCCCCTGAACCCGATCTTAATTGTAGAAATCTTTGATGTTTGGGGTATTGATTTTATGGGTCCTTTTCCTATGTCATTTGGGCACCAGTACATACTCCTAGTTGTTGATTATGTGTCCAAGTGGATTGAGGCTGTCGCATGTAAGACCAATGATCACAAAGTAGTGATCAAGTTTCTTAAGTAGTCTGTCTTCGCTCGCTTTGGCACCCCTCGTGCTATCATTAGTGATGGGGGAAACATTTTTGCAATAGAATTTTTAAAGCCCTTGCTAGGAAGTACAACATCACCCATAAGGTCGGTACACCATATCATCCACAAACAAGTGGACAAGTTGAGATTTCCAACAGAGAAATCAAGACCATCCTTGAAAAAACTGTCAATCCATCTCGAAAAGATTGGTCCCTTAGGTTAACAGATGCATTGTGGGCATATCGAACGGCCTACAAAACACCAATTGGAATGTCCCCATATAGGATTGTCTATGGCAAGGCTTGCCATTTACCTGTCGAGTTAGAACACAAGGCGTAGTGGGCAATCAAACGCCTAAATTTCGATCTCGACAAGACAGGAGAACATAGAAAGCTTCAGCTCGACGAGCTTGAAGAAATTAGGAACGATGCTTACGAGTGTGTTAAGAAGTACAAGGATCGCATGAAAGTCATGCATGATAAAATGATCACTTGTAAAGAGTTTTACCAAGGACAAAAAGTTCTCTTATATGATTCTCGATTGCATCTATTCCCTGGAAAACTTAAATCTCGCTGGACTAGCCCATACACAATAGAGAAAGTGCACCCGCATGGTGCAGTAGTAATATGCAATACCAAGGATGGTAGGTCCTTTCAAGTCAATGGACATCGTTTAAAACCATACCTTGAGTATCTGAGTCCAGAAGTCGAGGAGACACTTCTAACCGACCCTATCTATTATGAGTAAATCGAAATTGTCTGACTGAAGACATAAAACTTAGCGCTCTTTAGGAGGCAACCCAACATGTAAGTTTCTTTTATAAAAAAAAAAAAAAATCATCAATAAATTACTAACATGCAGGTTTGGGGGATTTTGCCCCAACTTTCAATTAACCCACCCATATCAGGTACTTCTCCTCTGTCCTCTTACTGCTTTAAATTTTCTTTAACATTGAGGACAATGTTAGATTTAGGTTTGGGGGTATTTTTACGCATTTGAAATTTTATAAAAAAAAAGTTTTTAGTTAAAATTTTTGAAAAAAAAAATATATATATATATATACAACACACAAGGTATATAAAATCTAAGAGCCCAATGACTAGTTGGAAGTAGTGCAAAGTGAGTTCTTTTTATTAAGTTCCTTTTAGTGAGTTGTAAGCTAATTAGTGCTTTGAATTTCACAACACATCTGGCCTGCATTTTCTAAGGTATAGGTTCGACATTGTGTTAAGAATATGGTAGCAACCTCGAATCCTGATGAACCATCTTTTTCTGATCCAAAAAAAAAATGCTGGATTTAGTCAGGTACATCGAAAAAGGGCTACCTACTGTCAAAGGTCAGCGGGCTTGTGATGAGGAACCCGAGCATAGGTCCGTAGGGGAGTCTTGATGCCCGACACCTCATGCCAACTGGTGTGAGAATTGTCGACTAATTGCTCGCTACATGGAGGAATCATCACAGGAGTAAAAGTGCACAATATATACAGTATCATTTCTCTTTAATGCAAAAAAAAAAAAACAAAACAAAAAAAAAATGAAAAAAAAAATGTATATTGACCTTAAGAAAGACAATAGTGTGAAAGCCGTCGTTGTAAAAATATGAGTAAACTGAAATATTTACAGATAAAGCCCATGAGGTATTAAAGTAAACATCCACAGCTCTCGAAATCCTGCAGAAAAGATGATTTTGAATCAGCAAATAGGTCTTGTCCAACCAATTCTTGGAAACTACTAATATTAGCGATATTTTGGAGATCCAAAATCTTAGCTCGTACATGGTCCAAACTTCACTGAGCACTCAAGTATAAATAAGTCTTACAACCTCCTAACGGAAAACTTAATAACTTCAACTTAAATTGCATACTAACCTAGAAATTGGGCTACTTAGTAATTAAAATCTTGTGTGCTTTTGAAATTCTAATCAATTATGTACTTGAAATAAGACTTTCATTTCACAAACCAAATTTTATTTTGGGATTGAAGTTTGTGGGTAACTTAACTGCAAAACCTCACGAGACAACACTCGTCCACTAGGATAACCTAGGGGTTTAAAGGCTTGTTGCACGTGCTAAGTGCAATCGTAATGCTCTACGAAAGTGAGTATTTATCTTAGTATATTTATATAATAAATAACACTTTTGCACTCTCATTTTATCATTGTCGCACTGAATTGCTAGAGACTAGCAATAAGCTAGTTGGGGGGTGTGATGAGAGCACAAAAGTGCGACCTACATGTTACTAAAATTAGTGTTATTGTTAACCGATAATGATAAATTCACTGGATTAATATTATATTTGGGTTTAACATAGATTAGTATAAATTAGAGATAAAATGCACATTGAGTACAAATTTGACTTCAAATCGGGTCCGAGTCGGGTTCGGATCCGAGTCGGGTTCGGATTCGAATCGGGTCCAATTTCTTTGTGCTTTTGGGAAAGAATTTTGGGCAAATCTAATTTGGCCATATCATAACTATAAGGTGCTGGGTGACCCATGACTTGAAAGAATTGCACTTGACCTCCAGCCAGAATAGATGACCCGTCTACAAGCCAAATTTTATATCACACTATTTTTTTTCTATATGACTAATTGGATGGAACTTGGTGTCTCCCAGCTCCTTCCAACGCAGCTATCCTCCTTCCCGATTCGCTTCCGTGATCCAAGCCGCCCGCGTCCGCATCTTCAACGCCATCCTCCTCCGCGATTCCTCCCAGCTCTAGCCAGGATGCAAGCCGAGATCGCGTGCCAGCAGCCCACCTTCCGCTCCATCCCGCGCGTCTCCTTCCTCCCGACGATCACGCTCTCAGCTCTTCCCGGATCGTAGCCGCATCCCGATCATCCGTGATTCCGCATCCTTCCCAGCAACCAAAGAAGGAAGTCCTCATCCGTGCCTTCCTTCCGTGCACCTCCGGCTTCAGCCCCCCTTCCAACAAGACAGATCCCAAACCGGAATCCAAGCCGCAGATCCCTCTTCCGGATTCAAGCCGTTCGCATCCCCCTCTTGGCCCAAAGAAGGAAGCTCACAGCCTCCCAAATCAGCGACTCCCCTCACGCGTCCGTGATCTTCTCCTCCGCAATCGTAGCATCTCAGCTCTTCCGGCTTTAGCCCTTCCTCCGCATCGGAATCCCAGCCGTGATCCACTCCGTGACAGCTCACCCGTGATCCCAGCACCCGGATCTCGTCCGTGATCAACTCCTCCCCGCATCCCCACCTTCCGATTCCAGGCCGTCCGCGGCTATAAGAGGAGAAGGAGGAAGAGGAAGGGGGGTGTGCTCGGTTGGGGGTTGAGGCCAAGAACCAGGGAAGGAGGGGAGAGCTCTCGGCTGAAAGAAGGTGGTCGGCTTGTTCAAGGCAGAACAGGGGAGAGAAGAGAGAATGTTGTGCTCTGTTTTCAACTTCATTGAAAACGGAGCATTGTGTTTTTTTTTCTTTCTTTTAGTTTTAGCCTTTTGTTTTATTTTTTTAGTTTTATTTTAATTAAGAGCAATGTGCTGTTTGTAGTTGGAATTTAAATTGAGAGCATGTTGTTTTGGATTTTTTTTAGTTTTATTTTAATAAAGAGTTTTATTTATACTAAAGTTTTTAATTTTTGTTGTTTTTAATTTCGGTTCTTCAAATTCTGTAATTTTTTTTCTTTTTTTGCAATACATTAAAAGTTCTTTCATGCAATTGATGTTCCAGTCTTCAATATTCCTAGCACTATCTTCATCCATTTTAATTTATGCTAAAGCTTTTCTTTGATTAGTTAAATATATAAATGCTCTTTAAATCTAAGTACATGTCTTCTAGTTAATTTCAATTAAAAATAATTCTCCAGTAGACTAGAGAATCTATCATCATCCCCGACATAATATTTTTCTTTTGTTATTCAAAAATCGATTTTGAATCCGAGTGAATGTTCTAATTTTTATGCAACTCCAACGCCTCCCTGTAGATCGACCTCTTACAACCACTATTCTTCGAGTAGGAAAGGTAAGAGTAAAAATTTAAATTTAACTTTTGTCCGTCGGTTCTAACAACGATCTGTCTAGCATATTTTTAGTTAAATAAGAATCGGACGAACAGTTTTGAAAAGATGTAAGGAGACCAACCTAGTATTAAGTTGGAAAAAGAGCCATTTCATGGTTCAAGAAGGCATAGTTTTGGGACACGTCGTATCCAAGAGGGGCATTGAAGTAGATAAAGCCAAAGTCGATCTTATTTCCAATTTCCCCCCACCCAAAACTGTGAAACAAATCCGATCATTCCTTGGCCATGCTGGTTTCTACCGTCGCTTCATTCAGGATTTCAGTAAGATTTCCAAACCCTTGTGCAATCTTCTGGCCAAGGACACTCCCTTTGTCTTTGATAAAGCATGCGAGGAGGCATTTGAAAATCTTCGCTCAAAATTGACTACTGCACCTATCATACGGCCCCCTAATTGGACCCTTCCATTTGAATTAATGTGTGACGCATCTGACTAAGCCATTGGGGCAGTTTTAGGGCAACGGCTAGATAAGGTACCTCATGTCCTCTACTACGCTAGTAAAGCACTCTCAGATGCACAATTGAACTACACCATCACTGAGAAAGAATTGCTAGCTGTAGTATTCGCGCTAGACAAGTTTCGATCTTACCTATTAGGATCCAAGATTACCGTATTCACTGATCATGCTGCCCTTCGACACCTTCTTGCAAAGAAGGACACCAAACCCCGTCTGATTCGATGGATTCTTTTACTACAAGAATTTGAACTAGAAATTTGTGACAAGAAAGGAACTGCAAATGTCGTAGCAGACCACTTATCTAGGATTCTTCTTGAGCCCTCTAAGAATACCTCACCCTTACATGATGCTTTCCCAGATGAACAATTATTTGGGGTACAAGGATTGAAAACGCCATGGTTTGCAAACATAGTAAATTACCTTGCCATAGGACGAATTCCTGATGATTGGTCAACTCAAGACAAGAACCGATTCTTTTCACAAGTAAAGTTCTATTATTGGGATGATCTCGATCTATTCAAGTATTGTCCCGATCAAGTAATCCGTCGATGTGTCCCCGAATGCGAAATTCAAAGTATTCTTTCATTCTGCCATTCACAAGCTTGTGGGGGACATTTTCGGGGTAGAAAAACTGCAGCAAAAGTTTTACAGAGTGGATTTTATTAGCCCACTCTTTTCAAAGATGCCCATAACTTTTGCCAAACTTGTGAACGGTGCCAACGGATGGGTACCATCTCCCGTAGAGATATGATGCCTCTCAATCCTATTTTAATTGTAGAAATATTTGATGTCTGGGGTATTGACTTTATGGGCCCTTTTCCACCATCCTTTGGTTTCGAATATATTCTTGTAGGGGTTGATTATATTTCAAAATGGGTAGAAGCTGTCGCCACTAAAACTAATGACCACAAGGTTGTGATTAAATTTTTACATGAAAACATCTTTTGTCGTTTTGGCACACCCCGAGCCATCATTAGTGATGGGGGATCTCATTTTTGCAACCGGTCTTTCGAGGCTTTGGCTCGCAAATATAACATCACCCACAAAGTTGCTACCCCATATCATCCCCAAACGAGTGGACAAGTCGAGGTGCCCAATAGGGAGTTAAAACACATCTTAGAGAAAACGGTACGTCCCGATAGGAAAGATTGGTCTCAAAGGATAAATGATGCACTCTGGGCCTATCGTACTGCCTACAAAACTCCTATTGGCATGTCTCCCTACCGATTAGTTTTTGGAAAAGCTTGTCACTTACCGGTGGAACTTGAACATAGAGCTTTCTGGGCTATCAAAAAGTTTAACTTAGATATGGCAGTAGCTGGTCCTCACCGAAAACTCCAACTAAGTGAACTTGAAGAATTGCGCAATGAGGCTTATGAAAATGCTAAAATTTATAAAACAAGGACTAAGGCTTTTCATGATAAAAATATTAACCGTAAGTCCTTCGAACCTGGTCAAAAGGTTTGGCTGTTCAATTCAAAGTTGCGACTCTTCCCGGGTAAACTTCGCTCTAGGTGGGATGGACCATTCATAGTGAAAAAGATTTTTCCTTATGGTGCAGTAGAGATCCAACACCTCAATGGTGGACATATTTTAAAAGTCAATGGTCAAAGGTTAAAACCTTATGTGGACTGTGTTACCGATGGACAATTGATCGAATCCCTTAATTTGACGAACTCTATTTATCAAAATAATTAAGGATGCACCATGTCTGGCTGAAGACAATGAACTTAGCGCTTGTTGGGAGGCAACCCAATTCTCTTAGATTTCTTTAAACATTGAGGACAATGTTAGGTTTAGGTTTGGGGGTATTTTTAAGTATTTTTTTTCATTTTTTGTTTTGTTTACATCTCTTGCATTCGTTTTCACTTCATAATGTCAGGTTTATCAAAAGAAATAAAAAAATAAAAAAATAAAAATATCTTTTAAAAAAATGTGTTCATTTTCATTTTTTATAAAATAATAATAATAATTAAAAAAAATTAAATTTTTTTTTTAAAAAAAAACCTCATTTCTATACATTAATGCGAGAATGCTAAACACACAAGGTATATAAAATCTAAAAAGCCCAATGACTAGTCAAAAGTAATACAAATTTAAGTTCTTTTCATTAAGTCTCTCTTAGGGAGTTGTAAGCTAATTAATACTTCGGAATTTCACTACACACTGGCCGACACTTCTAAGGTCTAGGCTCAACATTATATTGATAGTATAGTAGCAACCTTGGACCCTGATGAATCATACTTATCTAATCCAAAAAAAAAAAAATCATCAATAATAATGGATTTAGTCAGGAACATCGAAAAGAGTTACCTCTTGTCAAAGGTCAGGTGGGCTTGTGATGAGGACTCTGAGCATAAGTCCGTAGGGGAGTCTTGATGCCCGACACCTTATACCAACTAGTGTGAGAGTTGTCGACTGATTGCTCGTTACACGGAGAAATCACCACAAGAGTAAAAGTGCACAATATATATATATATAAAAAGAAAAAAGAAAAAAAAACTCTGTATTGACCTTGAAAAAGACAATAGTGTGAAAGCCGTCGTTGTAAAAATTCGAGTAAACTGGAATATTACAGATAAAGCCCATGAGGTACTAAAGTAAATATCCACAACTCTCGAAATCCTGCAGATAAAATGATTTTGAATCAGTGAACAGGTCCTTTCGACCAATCCTTGGAAACTACTAGTCTTTGCAATATTTTGTTGATCTGAACCCTTAGCTTGTGTACGGTCCAGATTTCACCAAGCACTCCAGTATAAATAAGTCTTACAACTCCCTAACGGAAACTTAATGACTTCAACTTGAATTGCATCTTGACCTAGGATTTGGGCTGACTTAGTAAATAAAACCATGTGTGCTTTGAAATTCTTATCATTTATGTATCTTAAATTTGATTTAAAAAAACAAAAAAAGAAGAAGAGAGTTTTCGAAATTCTTAGCTAGTATGCATTTGGAATTTGATTTTCACCTCATAGATCAATTGATTTTAAAAAAAAAAAAATTAATAATAACAATTATGATAAATGATTTATTGAAGTTTGTGGGTATCTTCACTGAAAATCCTCACGAGACTACAACTCGTCCACTAGGGTAACCTAGGGGTTTAAAGCCTTGTTACATATGGTAAATGTAACCGCGATGCCTGCGAAAGTGAGTTAAAATTCTTCTTTTCTAGTTTTATTTTGCTAGAGGACTAGCAAAACATAGGTTTGGGGGTGTGATAAGTGCTTAATAATCTATAATTTAGTTATCTTTCCATAGCACTTATCAATGTTTTTAAACTGATAAATATATATTTTACCATAAAATTAAATAAACATTGAAATGAATTTAAAATATGGTAAGAGGTAAATAATTCTTTTCTCAAAACAGACTCTAAACTTGTCTCTCTCCTGGTTATAATCTTTCATGAAAACATATAAGGAGGAGATTGTGTTGACCCGATTTGGTAACCTAATGGAGTTGTAATCAAGCTAAGGCTATAATTAAATGGGTTTTGGTCCTGATTCGATCGAAAGTTATAATTAATTATGTATGGGGCAAAAGTTTGATTAACCCTTTTTATTAGGTCACGGTCCGGTTTTTAGTCTTGTCTGGTCGAGTTCGATCTGAAGCAGCTTAGCAAGAATTAAATGACAATGGGCTCAAGGACAAGTCAACCATCATGACGCACCTCAAACCCAAAGTCAATTCCCAACCAATTCGTTATCTGCCTTCATATAAAATTTATAATAATAATAACTAAAAATTCACGATTCACTGTTCATATAAACAGTGTCCCGTTAAAACACTGTTCATATGAACAATGTTAAAAAAAATAAAAATAAAATAAAATAAATAAATAAAAACATAAATAAATAAATAAATAAATAAATAAAAATATATATATAAATAGATTCCACTGTTTATCTTCTTCCTCCTGCTGCCAAACCTTCCCGTGATCTCGCCTCGCTCACAACAACTCGATCCCCCATCATCCGCGCACCAAATCCAAGAGGGAGATTAGCCGGGCATCTTCCGCATCCGGCCATGGCGTCGTCTTCATTCCCGGATGCTCCGCCGGCGATCACTCCTCCGCTGCAATCAACGAGCCGCTCCAACCGTCGAGAATCAAATGCTCCGCATCAGCCCGTTCCAGCACGAGTTCCACGGGGTGCAGCCAGCGACCGGATCCCCCGCCTCTCCTTCCGATCGTAACGCTTCCATTCATCATTCGCACAGCACCCGGACACCTGCAACATCTTTCCGTCCGGATTCATCCCTAGCACCAAGCCGTGATCGGCTCCCAACCGCCGAAAACCCAGCTCGGCATTCATCTACAGCTCAATCCCCGGCTTCTCCGAGATCCAGATACTCCGCATCAGCACCTCCCATTGATCCCGCGGCCATCTCATCTTCTTCCCTCCACCTCCCGTCGATCCAGCGGCCGGCTTCATTTCCGGCCATTACAATCAAACGCTCCACGGATCCCTCCCAAGATCCAGCCACGCCATTGACGCCATTCATCCACTATAAAAGGAGGAGGGCGTTCGGTGGCAGGGGGAGAGCTCAGTTTGAAGAACAGAGGAGGCTCTGTTCGGGAGAAGAAGAAAGCCGAGAGGAGAGAAAAATAAATAAAAAAAAAGAGAAAGGAGGGGGAAATAGAATGTTTTGTGATATTTTGGGAATGATGGGAGGTGAAGGCTTTCATTTGCAGATGGGAGGTCATCCGGAAGCCATGCTCGGCTAAACATCTAATCTAGGGCTGGATGAAGCCCTAGCAATGTATCAGGGCATTGTAGTTCTTATTTTCTTTATTATTTTGGAGCTTGTTTAAATTCTTATCTTCAATGAAATATCTTTTTATGATGTTTAAACTTTGAGCATGCCATTTACTATTCATGTTTGCTAAAGTAGTCTAAGATGATCCATGCCTAGGAAGATGAGGTGTGCTGCATCCTAGATTAGCATACTTAGGTAAACACTTCATGCTATACCAAAGATGAATTTTCCTAACACTCTTTATGTTTTTATTTTAAAAGGCTTGTAGCCAAAATTGCATGCCTCTCCAAAAGATAAAAATTAAGAACACAATCCTTGATGCAATGCTATGTGGTGGATTCCAAACCCTAGATCTATTTACTCTGATAAATTCCAATCCGTACTCATAGTTTAATTTAGTTAAATCAAGTTAGCAAATTCTTCTTTTTGATTTATTTTTAAAAGAAAAATAACCTATTCTTCAATCTCTGTGGACCGACACCCGTAATCACTATCCTACAGGATACGTGCTATTGCATGGTTTATTTTCAAAATTGAAAGAACCGATCACTCATCTTTCCTTGTAGGTTGATCAGAGGTATGGAATACATTTAGTTTGACTTTCATGTTTCCAAAAGATATATCCATCATCCTAGTTCTAAAGTTAATACATGCATTGGCTGTAGCTAAGAAGGGACGACCAAGAATCATAGGGATATGTTTCTTAAGGTTCGGCACAAGTTCCATATCAAGGACGATGAAATCAACTGGAAAATAAAATTTATCTACCTTGACTAGGACATTTTCAATGGTTCCTCGTGGTATTTTAACAGATCGATCAGCCAATTGCAGGGACACCAAAGTAGGCTTTAATTCACCTAATCCGAACTTCTCATAGACTGAATAAGGAAGAAGATTAACACTTGCCCCTAAATCTAATAGTGCTCGATCAATAAAATTGTCTCCTACCACACAAGAGATGGTAGGGGCTCCAGGATCTTTGAACTTAGGAGGGATTTTGTGCTGGAGGATGGAGCTTACTTGTTCAGTTAAGAAGACCTTTTTAGGCACATGTGACCTAAATTTTTGTTTTTGGGTACAAATATCTTTAAGAAATTTGGCATAGGATGGAACTTATTTTATGGCATCAAGGAGGGGGAGGTTGATTTTGACTTGTTTGAAGACCTCCATTATTTCTTCCAACGAAGTTCCTTTCATGCCAAAGGGAGAAGGTGCTTTCAGACATTGAGGAAAAGGGGCCTTTGGTGTAAGAGGTGTGGTCGATACTGGACTAGATGGAAACAAGGAAGTGTTTGGATTCTCGTTAGGCGCAGTCATGCTCTTGTCTTCATTTTTCTTATGTTCTTTTTCTCTAACCTTATTGTCCACTACACGTCCGCTCTTAAGGTAGTCATGGCATTAGCTTGTTCATGGTGAACATCATTCGGGTGAGTCTCTTGAGCCATGTACTGCCCTCTCGGGTTACTCACTGGTTGGCTTGGAAGCTTGCCTTCCTCTCTCTTATTTAGTGCACTCGCTAGCTGCCCTAGCTGGATTTCTAATTTGGAAATAGACTGGGTATGGGAGTGCAACAATTGTGTATTGGCTTCGAGTCCTTGAAGGGCAGTCAAAACGTTTTGCTCAAAAGCCATATTTCTTTGGGATGCTGGAGGAGGGACATGTTGAAATTATGAATAGTGAGTAGGAGGACGGTTCGGATGAACATTCTGGAATGGTTGAAAGTGTTGGAAATAAGGCTGGGAGGTATTGGGAGTCTGCTGCTTCCAAGAAAAGTTTGGATGGTTGCGCCACCCCGGGTTATAAGTGTTAGAATACGGATCATTACCCGGTCGGGACTGTGCTTGGGCAGCATTAACTTGTTCTTGCACAAATTCAGGAAATTGAGCTGCCGAAGAGCATTCATGAATAGGGTGAGATGGGCTAGAATAAAGAGCACAAACTTATGCTTGAAAAAAGTTTGGAAGCTGTTCTCTAGACATTAGCTGGTCCAACTTGTGGGATAGTGCATCTACTTTGTCAGATAGACCTATGGACTGGCTAACTTCATATATGGTCCCATTTCTTTGAGAACTCGGGGGTGCTTGATGAGCGGAGGAGGCATGGTGGAGGAAATTTTCATTAAGGTTTTCAAACATCTACCATGCCTCATGCTCACTCTTAAACATGAAAGTTCCCCCATAAGAAGCATCAACTATCTGACGGTTTCGTTCAGATAACCCGTCATAAAAGCATTGCACTAATTGCCATTTGGGTATTTGATGATGTTGGCATTTTTGGAGTAAGTCTCTAAATTTTTCTCAAGTTTCATGAAATTCTTTTCCGTCAGATTGGGAGAAGCTCGTGATCGCATGCCTAAATTGGTTCGTTCTTCCTATGGAAAAATATTTTTTTAGAAATTCATGTTGCATTTGGGCCCATGAGAGAATGGAATTAGCTTCTAATGAATGGAGCCACTGCTTAGCTCTATCCTTAAGGGAGAAAGGAAACAACCTAAGTTTTAGAGCATCATCAGTGAAGTTCTGAATCTTGACAGTGGTGCAAATCTCAAGGAACTCATCTAAATATTTGTATGGGTCTTCATTGTTGAGTCCATAAAAAGAGGAAAGCATTTGGATGACACTAGACTTAATTTCAAATTGTACAGCAGCAGTGGTATCAGATAGTCGAATACAAGATGGAGAGGTATAAATGGAAGGAGTAAAGTACTCCTTTAACAGCTTGGGTTGTTCTTCAGCCATCTCGACAGGTGGAGCAGATCCTATGGTTGTATAGGTATGGATTTCGGCTCGAAGGGCCCTAATAGAACGCTCTATTTCAGAATCAAAAGATACTAATTCAGGAGATCTGGAACGACACCCTAGCATAAACTAATGCTTTTTGGATCAGTCAAGTATGAACTAAAGGAAAAACACATCAAATCCTTGTGTTTACCTTAAAATCAATAGATAGCTCCTAACTGGTTTGAAGGGGGCACCTAAGCCTCCAATCCGGTCTGATGAACTGAGTTGACCAGGTAAGCTCTCAGGTAAGTAGGGGGGTCACGATGCGTTCGCAAAGATCCCACTTAAAAACCACTTGCCTCGAACAGATGAATTATCTTCCTTATAGGGACAAAGCTTGCCTAGACATCAACTGAGCCACAGAGCGAAATTGGTGCAACTTTCGGTGATCTTCATCCTATTAAGCTCAAATGTCCCTAGGGGTCAACATCTAATTGATTTTAATTAAAGTGATAGCTATGTGAGAATTGATTCACCTAATTTGGGCAAGAATCTGGTGATGAAATCCAGTTCTTATCTTGTTGGGGCGATTGCCCTTACTATGTGCGAATTAATTGATGTATGTGTATCAAGCATGCATCACACTTTTGCTGAAATTAAAATCAAACAATCACTACAAAATTTCAAGCTAATTAGGAATCAATTTAAATAAGAAAAGTTTAGAGGTTACCAAAGAAAATTTTCCCAGCAATTTTTTTTTATGTTTAGGCAAACCTCTACAGCATTTCTTTTCCAGCAATTCCTTTTTTGATCGTCCCAGATTTTCTCTTTGATTCCTGATCAAATAATACCAAGAGAAAAATCAAAAATTAGTAAGAGAGAAAAAAAAAGATAAGAAAAATAACAAAAATAGAAATTATTTTTATTTTATTTTAGATATATATATTTTTTAAAAGTTTTTTTTAATAAAAAGAAAAATAACTATGCTAGCAATCCTCAGCAACGGCGCTAAAAATTGATAGTCAACTTTAAAGACCACGCAATAGCACGTATCTGGTAGGATAGTAATTACGGGTATCGATCCACAGGGATTGGGGTACAGTTGTTTTCTTAAAAATATTTGAAAAAGAGAATTTGTGAAGTCTATTAAACTAAGCAATTTAATAAGAAATGCAATTAAAATGATATCAGTTTGAGGGAACCTAGGGCAAGAAATTCACCACTAACAAAGCAACAAGGATTAATTGTATTTTAATTTATTCTTGGATTAACATGCAAATTGGCTACAAGCCTAATAAGTATTCAAATAAAATCTCACAAAAGTAATTTAGGAACATCCATCTTCGGTTGGCATGAAATGTCTATCCTAAACTAATGTGGTAGGACACTGCATCTTCCCTAAGCATGGGTGATCTTTTATTAACTTAGTGATCATGAAGAACAGTTGTATAAACGTCATACTTAAAATCACAGAAATTAAATATGAGATGAAATAAAATATTCATTAAGAACAAAATAAAGTTTATACAATTTCAAGAATAGAAATCAAAAATACAAAACCCTTGACCCTTTGTTAGGGCTGCATCCAGCCCTAGTGAAGAGATCAGCCTTCCATGGAGCATTGAACAGCTGCAGCAGTGGAGAAAGCTTCCATCGCGACCAGCTCTTCTTTCTTTCTTCCTCTGGCGACTCCCATCGAAAACTCCCTCTCAGGACTTCATTATTTTTTTATATGGAAAGTTACTCCCGAAATGCCCAAACTTCTCTCCCTCCTTCTATTTCTGTGGGAAGTCGGCCTCTCCAAGCTTCATGGGATCAACCCCGGTGGGGAAGAGGAGGAATGAATTCCTGAGGAGAACTCTCCTCCTCTTATAGGCTCGGCATCCCCTCTCTCTCTTCCTCTCTGGCTGTTCCAATAAGGATGTGGAGGTTTGAGTTGATCCAGACGTTGGGAAGATAAGCTGGGATTTTTTTTTGAAGTTGGAGTCGATCCGCGAGCAAGAAGAAGATTGTGATGCTGTGAACAAACGCCTGGGACCTATCCCATGTATGCTGGATGCTTATCACGAATAGGATGAACTGCAAGATCTTGGAGAAGGTTGGGAGGAAAGCTGCAATCGTGGGAGGAAAGCTGCAATCATGGGAGGACGCGGAGTAGATCTCGGCTGGATGGCTGAATCTCTATTCCAAAACAGAGGATAAAGCTGCAAGGTGGATGGCCGTGTGGGATGTGCGGAAGAAACGGAGTGACGAGGGAGGAGCTGTGGACGTGAAACTGCCCAAGTGGATGGCTGGATCAAACCGAAAGAAGCAGAGACGTGGACGCTGGATTCAAGCTTACGGCTGTGATGAAGACGCATGAAACAGAGGAACTGGAACGAATGTGGAGAAAGATTTGAGCTTATCCCGTGGATGCTGAGAACGGAAGGATTCTTGGGGACGGCTGGCTGGACGGTTGAGAGGTAATCCGGAAACAAGGGAGATGAAGATGAATCGTGGGGTTGCTAGGATTTTGTGGGAGGAGGGAAGGACTGGAAGGAACTAATGGACGGCTAGGAAAATCCGGGATGAGGTTGTTCGGACGCGAAAGGAGATAAGGATGCTGGGAGGAAATCCGTGGAAGAAGATCTTTGGACTCAACTGTGGCTCTGTTTTGTTGCTGGCTTTGTTCGGAAGAGGGAAGACATGGAGAGAATGCGGAGAGTACCCGATTTGGGATGTAGCTGGGACTGGCTTTGGGATAAGGATACAGGGGAGAGAATTTGTGAGACTTCTCATGTAGTCATGTGATGGTTGAATCAAGTATATCCGAATGCGAATGGGATGAAGGAAATTCGGATAAGGAATACCCGGATATGCTGGGAGGAATCCGGGAGAAGAGAAGATTGGATTGAGCCAGGGGGACGATGTGCATGATGCTGGTGTTCGGAGGAGGAAAGAGAATACGGGATGCTTGATTGTCGGAGAAGATGAGCTCTGTTGAGATTTGGAAGAAGTTATTCGGCTGGGAAGAGGGATATGGCTTTATTTTGAGTGACCCAATTCTATTCGTAGACCCGAACGCCATGCATACGAGCTGAGGATTGATCCACGGATGTGATAAGGAGGAGACAGCTGGTTTATAAGAGTGTGATATGGGAGGAAAGGAAATTGGAACATGGACGAGAGACTAATCCACACGTGGGCGACATGGGGACTGATGGGACTAATCCGTGAACGGAATATGGTAGAATTTGACTCGACCTGCACACATTAGACTCAACCAATCTAATAAAATTAATCAAACTCGAATTATTTTTAATACTGCAATGATGTGGTTGTGAAGGAAAACACATATTTTTATGATTAAATTACAAAATATGTGTATTAAAATAATGATAAGTGCTATGATAGAGGGGTTAATTTATGCATTATTTAGCACTTATCAACAATCCACCAGTGACACCTAGTAGCATATAGTGGCAATCCAGCAGAATTGAATAGATGAACCTCTACGTGCAGTTAGCGTATGATACAGTTCCTCTATCGTGGATCCCGATAGGATGGAGGCCATGGATAATTCGTCAAACCCCATCATCTATCATATGTAAAATTTATTCGACTCTAGTTTGAGGTTGAAAAACTCTTTTTCCAAAAACTACCTTGGCCAAGAATTTATGAACTCAATCTTATAAATCTCATAGAATCTCTCCTAATCTATCAAGGTCGATAGATTCCATCTAGATGCACTCCTACTCCTACAATGAACCTACTGCAGCCAATCTACTCCACAAGGATCAAAATGGATAGGACCCATGTTTATATGCTCGTCAAACTACAACAACCTCACGATGAATAACCGAGGTATTGTAGGTCAAAGGACCAGTCATATAACTGCAGCATCAAGTAAGTCACTGACGAGTAGATAGACATCCAAGGGACTACTTGCTATGGTCATGCTCAGCACCCTTATTCTCTAACAAGCACTTGCACAATCACTCCAGTGTCCCTATACTGTGAACTCAGAACTCGTCCATCAATGAAAGTGATTTGTGCACTAATCTCAGCGGATCGATCACCATCCTCATGATGATCCATCGATCATGAGCAATTCAGAAATTAATCGCTAATGACACATGCCTCAAATTCTCAACTTTTGAGAATATGCATCATCATCTTATTAATTTCTTGGAAGATTTATGGATACATAAGAATATGAATGAAAAGAATGCCCTACTTAATAAATTCATAATTTGGTCACGTACCAATTTATTTTCCAGAACAAAATAATGCGTCAGCCAAATTGGATTCTAGGGCATACTTATAACAATCTCCCACTTGCACTAAAGCCAATCAGCCATAAATCTAAGCTCCATCTTCTCAAGATGTGCTTCAGCATTTTGCTGACTTAGCTGCTTAGTGAATGGGTCTTCCACGTTTTCTGTGGAGTCTACTCTTTGTTCCTCTACTTATTTCTTTTCGAGGTAATCGCACATCAAGTTAAACTGCTGCTCTATGTGCTTAGACTTTTGGTGAGACCTTGGCTCCTTAACTAGTGCTATGGTGCCATTTTTATCGTAGTAGAGTGTTATGGCATCTAATGACATTACACCTAACTCTGCAATAAATTTCTTGAATCAGAAGATTTCTACTGCACCCTTAGAGGCAGTGATACATTCAGCTTCCAAGGTAGAATCCACAATGATCGGTTGTTTGAAACACTTCCAATTTACCGAACCATCATTGCATATATTCTGATGTAGACTTTCTATCATCAATATGTGTGTATCCTTCTACCTTTAACTCTGATCTTCCCCTAAAGACCAAGAACATGTCCTTAGTTCTTCTCAAGTACTTAAAACTATTCTTCTGATAAGTGCTAAATAATTTATAATTTAGCTATCTTTTCCCAGCACTTATCATTGTTCTTAAACTTATAAATATTAATTTTACCATGAAATTGAATAATCATTGAAATAAATTCACATGTCCTCGCCTTTCGAACATACCAGCCGGCACATCTCAATTCAATAACATGGGATTTGAGCCCAATGCCCAACTGCCATGCATACACCCAAGCACTGTCCACTGTCCGTGGCTCCCCAAGTGATCCAACCGTTGCAGGATCCGTGCCATTCTTCAGCCCAATGCAAAGCGTGCAAGCTCAGCCGTCTCACAGGTCTCCACATCAGCCGTCCATCCCAGCATCAAAGGAGGGGAAACATCTAGCCTTCCATCTTCCCCAACGTGCGCATCAGCCGTATTCAGCCAAGCTTCCATTCCTCTTCTCCCACGATGCGTCCCCACCACCTCCCAGTAGCCACGAGTCACAGCCATTCTTTCCTTACCAGAAAACTTTCCACATTAGCTCGGTTCCAACCTCCCAGCAGCCGAGATCCAGCTCTTCCGCATCAGCCTATTCCAGCCGCATCCAACGAGCACACCAGCGAGCAGCTCCTCTGTCTTCATCCGGATTCACCTCCCAGCAGCCAATGGTCCAAAGAAGGAAAGCAATGAAGCATGATTCCTTCCACGGATCCACACCAGCGACCAGCATCCCGTTTTTCGCCATCACCGTCCGCGTCTCCTCCGGATTCAAAATCCCAAAATCCCAGATTCCGTCCGCATTCACCAGCATCTGCAAATCAAGCCCGAGATCCAGCCCTTCATCCTTTTCGTCCGCGATCTACCCTCCAGCATCACGCCCAGGAATCCCAGCAGCCTAGCATTCAGCCCCTTCTCCCGTCCGTATTCATCTTCCACGGATCACTCTTCCGCGACCAGCTCCCGTGATCCAGCCGATGATGTGCATTCCGCCCAAGGATCATGCGTCCGCTCCCTTTGGATTCATTGCTGGCTTCACCAAGAAGGGAGAGACCTATATAAGGGAGGGGAGAGCTCGGTTAAGAAAGGGGGGGAGAGCTCGGTTCGATAGAAAACAGGGGAGACTCTATTTCGTTGAAGAGAAGAGAGAAAAAAGCCGAGCCAGAAAGAAGAAAAAGAAATAAAAAAAAAAGAAAGAGAAAGGAGGGGGGAGAGAGAATACTTTGGTATATTTTGGGAATAGAGGGATGCCAAACGAAACGGAAGATTTTCACATGAAGATGGGAGGTCGTCCGGAAGTCATGCGCAGCTAAACATCTAGTCTAGGGCTGGATGAAGCCCTAGCAATGTAACAGGGCAATTGTAGTTCTTACTTTTTAAATTTTTTGGAGCTTGTTTAAATTCTAATTCTCAATGAAATATTCTTTTATGATATTTAAACTTTGAGCATGCTAGTTACTATTCATGTCTGCTAAAGTGTCTAAGATGATCCATGCCTAGGAAGAAGAGGTGTACTGACCCTAGGTTAGCATAATTAGGTAGACACTTCATGCTATAACTAAGATGGATTTTCTTAAAACTCTTTATGCTTTTATTTTAAAAGGTTTGTAGCCAATATTGCATGCCTCTCCAAAAGATTAAAAAAAAAAAAGAACACAGACCCTGATGCAATGCTATGTGGTGGACTCCAAACCTTAGATCCATTTACTCTAATAAATTCTAATTCGTACTCATAGTTTAATTTAGTTAAATCAAGTTGCAAATTCATCTTCTTGATTTATTTTTAAAAGTAAAATAACTTATTCCTCAATTTCTGTGGACCGACACCCGTAATCACTATCCTACAGGATACGTGCTATTGCATGGTTTATTTTTGAAATTGAAAGAACCGATCAATTTTTTAGCGTCGTTGCCGGAGATTGCTAGCATAGTTGTTTTTCTTTTCATTTTAAAAAAACTTTCAATATATATATATTAAAATAAAAATATTTTCTATTTTTGTTACTTTCCTTATCTTCTTTTTCTCTCTTACTAATTTTTGATTTTTTTTTGGAATTATTTGATCAGGAATCGAAGAGAAAATCTGGGACGATCAAAAAGGGGACTGCTGGAAAAGGAATGCTGTAGAGGTTTGCTAAAAAAAATTTGCTGAGAAAATTTTCTTTGGTAACCTCTAAACCTTTCTTGTTTAAATTGATTATTAGCTTGAAATTTTGTAGTGATTGTTTGATTTTAATTTCAGCAAAAGTATGAATGCATGCTTGATACACATATACAAATTAATCGGCACATAGTAAGGGCAATCACCCCAACAAGATAAGAGCCAGATTTCATCACCGGACTCTTGCCCAACTTAGGTGAACTCAATCTCACATAGTGTCACTTTAATTAAAATCAATTAGACGTTGGCCCCTAGGGACATTCGAGCTCAATAAGACGAAGATCACCGAAAGTTACATCAATTTCGCTCTGTGGCTTAGTTGATGTCTAGGCAAGCTTTGTCCCTATAAGAAAGACAGTTCATCTATTCGAGGCAAGTAGTTTTTAAGTGGGACCTTTGCGAACGCATCGTGACCCCTCCACTTACTTAGGAGCTTACCTGGTCAACTCGGTTCATTAGACCGGATTGGAGGCTTAGGTGCCCTCTTCAAACCAGTTAGGAGCTATCTAGTGATTTTAGGATGAATACAAGGATTTGATGTGTTGTTCTTTTATTGCATGCTTGACTGATCAAGTACTAATTTATGCAAGAGAGTCGTTCTAGAGTACGTGACCTATTACCTTTTCACCCTAAAATAGAACAGACCCTTAGGAATATTCGAGCTGAGATCAAAACATTAGAATCATTCCCACCTCCTAAGATGGCTGAAGAACAACCCAAACTCTTGAGGAAGTACTTTACTCCCACCATTTACACTTTCCCATCTTGCATTCGATTACCTGAAGTAGCAGCGGTACAATATGAAATAAAGTCTAGTGTGATCCAAATGCTCCCATCTTTTTATGGGCTCACCAACGAAGACCCATATAAATACTTAGATGAATTTCTTGAGATATGCACCACTATCAAGATTCAGAACTTCACTGATGATGCTCTGAAACTTAGATTATTCCCCTTCTCCCTTAAAGATAGAGCCAAGCAATGGCTGAATTCTTTAGAAGCCAATTCGATTCGTTCCTGGGATCAAATGCAACAAGAATTCCTTAAAAAATACTTTTCCATAGGAAGAACGAACCAGTTTAGACGTGCCATCACAAGCTTCTCCCAAACTGAGGGAGTAGAATTTCATTTTGTAACAACTCAGGACCTCACCCAAAATGGCTAGCCGGAAGGTATTGTTTGGATTCCTTGATCCTATATAAGTACCCAAGATCTACCCAGCAAATATTCGATGTGGGACTAAACACACGCCCGCACGGGTCCTCACATACTCCCCCCGTTCAAGCCCTGACGTCCTCGTCAGGCTAAGGGGTCAAATCCATTCAAATCTAATCACAAACACCACGATCGGTCCGTGGTCATCCCCAATGAATCTGTGCTGCAGTGTCCCCTAATCCACATAAGTTATGGGCCGGATCTGCTCTGATACCATTTATAACAACCCAGGACCTCACCCAAAATGGCTAGCCGGAAGGTATTGTTTGGATTCCTTGATCCTGTATAAGTACCCAAGATCTACCCAGCGAATAACCGATGTGGGACTTTGACTGAACGAAACCGTCAGATGATCAATGCTGCATGCGAGGGGACTTTCATGCTTCAAAAAGAGCATGAAGCATGGCAATTATTTGAAAATCTTAATGAAAACTCCCTCCACCATGCTTCTTGTTCTCGTCAAGCACCTCCGAGTTCTCAAAGAAAATGGACCATTTGTGAAATAAGTCATTCTATAAATCGGTCTAGCAAGGTAGATGCATTGTCCCATAAGATTGACCAACTGATGATAGGAGGACATGTCGTTAGCTCTTCCGAAGCACAAGTGTGTGCTATCTGTTCTAGCCCATCGCATCCTATTCATGAGTGCCCCTCAGCACCCCAATTTCCCGAACTCGTGGAAGAACACATCAATGCTGCCCAAACACAGCCCAGACCGGATAATGACCCATTTTCCAATACATATAACCGGGATGGCGGAATCATCCAATTTTTTTTTGGAGGCAGCAAGCTTCGAATACTGCCCAACCCTACTTCCAAAATTTTCAAAACCCTCAGAATTTTCATCTCTACCGTCCCTCAACTCAATTTCAACACCCTCCTCCTCCAACCCAAAGAAATACAGCCTTTGAGGAGAAAGTGTTGACTGCCCTTCAAGGTTTGGAGGCAAACACACAACTATTGCACTCTCACACGCAATCAATTGCTAAGCTAGAATCCCAAATGGGTCAACTAGCTAATGCATTAAACAAGCGAGAGGAAGGCAAGCTTCCAAGTCAACCAATGAGTAATCCAAGGGGACAATACGTGGCTCAAGAAACTCGACTAAATTATGAGCAAGCCAATGCTTTGACTATCCTTAGGAGTGGACGTGTGATAGATAACAAGGTTGGGGAGGGTAACAACAAGGAAGGTGAAGAAGAGGAGAATAATGTATCACATGAAAACCCAAAACCTTCTTCAGCTAGTCCACCATCTGCCACAACCCACATTCCAAAGGCCCCATTTTCTGAAGCACTTAATGCACCCACTCCCTTTAGCAAGAAGGAAACTTCACTAGAAGAGATGATGGAGGTCTTCAAACAAGTTAAAATCAACCTTCCGCTCCTTGATGCCATCAAACAAGTTCCCTCCTATGCCAAATTTCTCAAAGACCTTTGCACTCAAAAGCGAAAATGTAGGACACATGTGCCTAAAAAGGTCCTCCTAACTGAGCAGGTAAGTTTCATTCTCCAACACAACACCCCTCCAAAATTCAAAGATCCTGGTGCTCCCACTATTTCCTGTGTCATAGGAGATAACTCCATTGATCGAGTACTTTTAGATCTAGGGGCAAGTGTGAATCTTCTATCCTATTCAGTCTATGAAAAATTTGGGTTAGGTGAATTAAAAACAAACCTCAGTATCTTTACAATTGGCTGATCGATCTGTGAAGATGCCACGGGGATGATTGAAGATGTTCTTGTCAAGGTAGACAAATTCTGTTTTCCAGTAGATTTTATCGTCCTTAATATGGAACATGTGCCCAACCTAAAAAAATAAATCCCTGTGATTCTTGATCGTCCCTTTTTAGCGACAGCCAATGCATGTATCAACTGTAGAACTGGGGCAATGGACATATCATTCGAAAACATGAAAATTAAGTTGAATGTGTTTCATGCCGCTGACCAACATGTGAGGGAAGACGAGTGTTGCCTGATTGATGAAATGGATGATCTTGTAGAAGAAGCCCTTCTCTATATCTTAGCGGATGACCCCCTAGAGGTATGCTTGGCCCATTTTGACATTGACAACTTTGATATAGACAAGGTCGTAGAAGAAGTCAACATCTTACTCGACAACCAATCTTCCATGAGTTCCTTTCCTTGGAAGATCCGACCTAAAACTCTTCCTCCCATTGCTAGCACACCACTTTGTCCTTCCATTGATTCTCCACCTAAACTTGAGTTGAAGCCACTTCCGACAACTCTTAAGTATGCTTTTCTAGGACCAGAAGATACTCTCCCTGTAATCATCGCGGCCAACTTATCTACGGAACAGGAAATTAAACTTTTAAGGGTGCTAGAAGAGAATAAACATGCTATAGGATGGTCTGTGGCCGATTTGAAAGGGGTTGACCCCTCCGTTTGCATGCATCGAATTCACGTCGAAGATGATGCAAAGCCCACCCGAGAAATGCAAAGAAGACTCAATCCTAACATGAAGGAGGTAGTCAAGAAAAAAGTGGTGAAGTTATTAGATGCCGGAATCATTTACCCAATTTCTGATAGTAAGTGGGTAAGTCCGACACAAGTGGTGCCAAAAAAATTAGGTATCACTGTGGTTGAAAATACGAAAGGAGAATTGATACAAACACGCACAACCATGGGTTTGGCACGTGTGCATTGACTACAGAAAACTCAACTCAATGACTAGAAAGGACCATTTCCCTCTACCTTTCATAGATCAAATTTTGGAACGGTTGGCCGGTCAAGATTTCTACTGCTTCTTAGATGGTTATTCTGGATATAATCAAGTACCTGTTTACCCGGACGATAAGAGAAAACCACCTTTACCTGTCCATTTGGGACATTTGCATATAGGAGGATGCTTTTTGGACTATGCAATGCACCCGCAACTTTTCAACGATGTATAATGGCCATTTTTTTCAGATATGATAGAAAACTGTCTAGAAGTATTCATTGATGATTTTTTAGTTTTTGGCCTATCTTTTGACGATTATCTGGATAATTTAACCTTAATTCTGAAAAGATGTAAGGAGACCAACTTAGTGTTAAGTTGGAAAAAGAGTCATTTCATGGTTCAAGAAGGCATAGTCTTGGGACACGTCGTGTCCAAGAGGGGCATTGAAGTAGATAAAGCCAAAGTCGATCTTATTTCCAATCTCCCTCCACCCAAAACTGTGAAACAAATCCGTTCATTCTTTGGCCATGCTGGCTTCTACCGTCGCTTCATTCAGGGGATTTCCAAACCCTTGTGCAATCTTCTTGTCAAGGACACTTCCTTTGTCTTTAATGAAGCATGCGAAGAGGCATTTGAAAATCTTCGCTCGAAATTGACCACTGCACCTATCATACGGCCTCCTAATTGGACCCTTCTATTTGAACTGATGTGTGATGCATCCGACTATGCCATTGGGGTAGTTTTAGGGCAACGGCTAGATAAGGTACCTCATGTCATCTACTACGCTAGTAAAGCACTCTCAGACGTACAATTGAACTACACCACCACTGAGAAAGAATTACTAGCTGTAGTATTCGTGCTAGACAAGTTTCGATCTTACCTATTAGGATCCAAGGTTACCGTATTCACTGATCATGCTGCCCTTCGACACCTTCTTGCAAAGAAAGACACCAAACCCCGTTTGATTCGATGGATTCTTTTACTACAAGAATTTGATCTAGAAATTCGTGATAAGAAAGGTACTGCAAATGTCGTAGCAAACCACTTATCTAGGATTCTTCTTGAACCCTCTAAAATACCTCACCTTTACACAATTCGTTTCTGGATGAACAATTATTTGAGGTAAAAGGAATAAAAACATCATGGTTTGCAAACATAGTGAATTATCTTGCCATAGGACGAATTTCTGATGATTGGTCAACTCAAGACAAGAATCGATTCTTTTCACAAGTGAAATTCTATTATTGGGATGATCCCGATCTATTCAAGTATTGTTCCGATCAAGTAATCCGTCGATGTGTCCCCGAATGCAAATTTCAAAGTATTCTTTCATTCTGCCATTCACAAGCTTGTGGGGGACATTTTGGGGGTAGAAAAACTGCAGCAAAAGTTTTACAGAGTGAATTTTATTGGCCCACATTTTTCAAAGATGCCCATAACTTTTGCCAAACTTGTGAACGGTCCAACAGATGGGTACCATCTCCCGTAGAGATATGATGCCTCTTAATCCTATTTTAATTGTAGAAATCTTTGATGTCTGGGGTATTGACTTTATGGGCCCTTTCTCACCATCTTTTGGTTTCGAATACATTCTGGTAGGAGTTGATTATATTTCAAAATGGGTAGAAGCTGTCGCCACTAAAACTAATGACCACAAGGTTGTGGTTAAATTTTTACATGAAAATATCTTTTGTCATTTTGGCACACCCCGAGCCATCATCAGTGATGGAGGATCTCATTTTTTCAATCGGTCTTTCGAGGCTTTGGCTCGCAAATATAACATCACCCACAAAGTTGCTACTCCATACCATCCCCAAACGAGTGGACAAGTCGAGGTGTCCAATAGAGAGTTAAAACACATCTTAGAGAAAACGGTACGTTCCGATAGGAAAGATTGGTCTCAAAAGATAAATTATGCACTCTGGGCCTACCATACTGCCTACAAAACTCCTATTGGCATGTCCTCCTACCGATTAGTTTTTGGAAAAACTTGTCACTTACCGGTAGAACTTGAACATAGAGCTTTCTGGGCTTTCAAAAAGTTTAACTTAGACATGGCAGCAGCTGGTCCTAACCAAAAACTCCAGCTAAGTGAACTTGAAGAGTTGCGCAATGAGGCCTATGAAAATGCTAAAATTTATAAAGCAAGGACTAAGGCTTTTCATGATATAAATATTAACCGTAAGTCCTTCGAACCCGGTCAAAAGGTTTGGCTATTCAATTCCAAGTTGCGACTCTTTCCGGGTAAACTTCGCTCTAAGTGGGATGGACCATTCGTAGTGAAAAAAGTTTCTCCTTATGGTGCAGTAGAGATCCAACACCTCAATGGTGGACATGTTTTAAAAGTCAATGGCCAAAGATTAAAACCTTATGTGGACTGTGTCGCCGACGGGCAATTGATCGAATCCCTTAATTTGACGAACCCTGTTTATCAAAATAATTAAGGATCCACTGTGTCTGGCTGAAGACAATAAACTTAGCGCTTGTTGGGAGGCAACCCAATTCTCTTAGATTTCTTTAACATTGAGGACAATGTTAGGTTTGGGTTTGGGGGTATTTTTAAGTATTTTTAAGCATTTTTGGTTTTATTTGCATCTCTTGCATTCGTTTTCACTTCACAATGTCAGGTTTATGTTTGGGGGACTTCATCTTGATTTTCATCCCAAAAAAAAAAGGGTAGGTTTTTAAAAACCTAATTTCTATACATTAATGCGAGAATGATAAACACACAAGGTATATAAAATCTAAAAAGCCCAATGACTAGTCGAAAGTAATGCAAAATTGAGTTCTTTTTATTAAGTCTCTCTTAGTGAGTTGTAAGCTAATTAATTGAAATTTCACTACACACTGGCCGACACTTCTAAGGTCTAGGCTCGACATTATATTGATAGTATAGTAGCAACCTTGGATCCTAATGAATCATACTTATCTAATCCAAAAAAATAAAAATAAAAATAAAAAAACAAAAAAAATAAAAAAAAAATTCAATAAAAATGGATTTAGTCAGTAACATCGAAAAGGGCTACCTATTGTCAAAGGTCAAGTGGGCTTGTGATGAAGAATCCGAGCATAAGTCCGTAGGGGAGTCTTGATGCCCGACACATTATGCCAACTGGTCTGAGAGCTGTCGACTGATTGCTCGTTACATGGAGAAATCACCACAAGAGTAAAAGTGCACAATTTATACATCTTTTCTTAAAAAAAAAAACTTCTGTATTGACCTTGAAAAAGACAATAGTGTGAAAGCCGTTGTTGTAAAAATTCGAGTAAACTAGAATATTACAGATAAAGCCCGTGAGGTACTAAAGTAAATATCCACAACTCTTGAAATCCTGCAGATAAGATGATTTTGAATCAGTGAGTAGGTCCCTTTCGACCAATCCCTGGAAACTACTGGTCTTAGCAATATTTTGGAGATCTGAACCCTTAGCTTGTGTACGGTCCAGATTTCACCGAGCACTCCAGTATAAATAAGTCTTACAACTTCCTAACGGAAACTTAATGACCTCAACTTGAATTGCATTTTGACCTAGGATTTGGGCTGACTTAGTAATTAAAACTGTGTGCTTTTGAAATTCTTGGCACTTATGCATTTGAAATTAGATTTTATAATATAAAAAAAAAATTTGGATAGAGATAGCAGTTTGTGGGTATGTGAGCCGGAAACCCTCACGAGACAAAACTCGTCCACTAGGGCCACCTAGGGGTTTAAAGTCTTATTACATACGGTAAATGCAATCGCGATTCCTACGAAAGTGAGTTAATTTCTTTTTTTTTCTATTTTATTTTGCTCGAGGACTAGCAAAACATAGGTTTGGGGGTGTGATAAGTGCTGAATAATTTATAATTTAGCTATCTTTTCCCAGCACTTATCAATGTTCTTAAACTTATAAATATTAATTTTACCATGAAATTGAATAATCATTGAAATAAATTCACATGTCCTCGCCTTCCGAACATACCAGCCGGCACATCTCAGTTCAATAACATGGGGTTGGAGCCCAATGCCCAATTGCCATGCATACACCCAAGCACTGTCCACCGTCCGTGGCTCCCCAAGTGATCAACTGTTGCAGGATCCGTGCCATTCTTCAGCCCAACGCAAAGCGTGCAAGCTCAGCCATCTCACATGTCTCCACATCAGCCGTCCATCCCAGCGTCAAAGCAGGGGAAACATCCAGCCTTCTATCTTCCCCAACGTGCGCATCAGCCATATTCAGCCAAGCTTCCATTCCCCTTCTCCCGCGATGCGTCCCCACCACCTTCCAGCAGCCACGAGTCACAGCCATTCTTTCCTTACTAGAAAACTTTCCACATTAGCCCGGTTCCAACCTCCCAGCAGCCGAGATCCAGCTCTTCCGCATCAACCCGTTCCAGCCGCATCCAACGAGCACACCAGCGAGCAGCTCCTCCGTCTTCCTTCGGATTCACCTCCCAGCAGCCAATGGTCCAAAGAAGGAAAGCAATGAAGCATGATTCCTTCCACGGATCCACACCAGCGACTAGCATCCCTTTTTTCGCCATCACCGTCCGCGTCTCCTCCGGATTCAAAATCCCCAAATCCCGGATCCCGTCCGCATTCACCAGCATCTGCAAATCAAGCCCGAGATCCAGCCCTTCATCCTTTTCGTCCGCGATCTACCCTCCAGCATCACGCCCCGGAATCCCAGCAGCCTGGCATTCAGCCCCTTCTCCCATCCGTATTCATCTTCAACGGATCACTCTTCCGTGACCAACTCCCGTAATCCAGCCGATGATGTGCATTCCGCCCAAGGATCATGCGTCCGCTCCCTTTGGATTCATTGCTAGCTTCACCAAGAAGGGAGAAACCTATATAAGGGAGGGGAGAGCTTGGTTCGATAGAAAATAGGGGAGACTCTGTTTCGGTGAAGAGAAGAGAGAAAAGAGCCGAGCCAGAGAAAGAAGAAAAAAAAATAAAAAAAAAAAGAGAAAGGAGGGGGGAGAGAGAATACTTTGGTATATTTTGGGAGAATAGAGGGATGCCAAACGGAACGGAAGACTTTCACATGAAGATGGGAGGTCGTCCGGAAGCCATGCGCAGCTAAACATCTAGTCTAGGGCTGGATGAAGCCCTAGCAATGTAACAGGGCAATTGTAGTTCTTACTTTTTTAAATTTTTTGGAGCTTGTTTAAATTCTAATTCTCAATGAAATATTCCTTTATGATATTTAAACTTTGAGCATGCTAGTTACTATTCATATCTGTTAAAGTAGTCTAAGATGATCCATGCCTAGGAAGAAGAGGTGTACTGCACCCTAAGTTAATATAATTAGGTAGACACTTCTTGCTATACCTAAGATGAATTTTCTTAAAATTCTTTATGCTTTTATTTTAAAAGGCTTGTAGCCAATATTGCATGCCTCTCCAAAAGATAAAAAAAAAATAAAGAACACAGACCCCGATGCAATGCTATGTGGTGGACTCCAAACCCTAGATCCATTTACTCTGATAAATTCTAATTCGTACTCATAGTTTAATTTAGTTAAATCAAGTTAACAAATTTTTCTTCTTGATTTATTTTTATAAAAAAATAACTTATTCTTCAATCCCTATGGACCGACACCCGTAATCACTATCCTACAGGATACGTACTATTGCGTGGTTTATTTTTGAAATTGAAAGAACCGATCATCTTCACAGCTATCCAGTGCTCCTCATCTAAATTTGACTGATATATGCTCATGACACTCACAACATGTGCTATATCAAGTCGTGTACATATCATGGTATACATGAGGCTCTCTATAGCCGAAGCATAATGAATCTTGCTCATCTGCTGAATCTCTTCAGATGTGTTGGGGCACATCTTCTTTGAGAGATTTATCCCATGCCTATGAGATAATAATCTCCCTTTTAGAGGCTTCCATGCCGAACCTCTTCAGCACTTTCTCTATGTACATATTCTGTGATAGGACAAGCATCCTCTTAGATCTATCTCTATAGATCTTAATTTCCAAAATATAGGATATTTTTCCAAGGTTTTTCATGAAGAATTTCTTAGACAACCATACCTTGACCTAAGTTAGCATGGGAACATCATTCCCAATAAGAAGGATATCATCCATGTACTATACGAGGAATATAATAGCCCTCCCACTAACCTTCTTATAAACACATGGTTCCTCTTGGTTCTTGATAAAATCAAACAATTTGATTACATCATCGAAACGAGTGTTCCAACTCCGAGATGCTTGCTTTAGTCCATAGATGGACCTTTGTAGCTTACAGACCTTGTGATCACCATCACAATATCTTGTAATCATGATATGCTGCAATAGTAAGCAATATTCAAATAGACTTCAGGATGGCTACAGGTGAAAAACTATCCTGATAATCAATGCCTTCGCACTGACTATAATATTTTACCTCTAGCCTTGCCTTATTGGTCTCTACCTAGCCATCCGAACTTTTTATCCTTTGTAAATCCATTTACACCTAATAGGTACTATACCTTCTGGTAGATCTACTAAGGTCCATACTTGGTTGGAATGCATGGAGTCCATCTTTGGCTTCATCGCTTCTAGCCATATCTTGTAATCGATGTCTAACATCGCCTCGTTGTAAGTATTGGTATCCTTACCTTGATCCTTATCGCCCATGAGGAACACTTCCTCTACATCCTTTGTAAGCTTACCTAAGTACTTTTCAAGAGGATGGAAGATCCTAATAGATTCACGAGGTCGAAGAGGTACTACATGTACTGGCTCAATATGACTAGGTTCTATAAGCACAATGGCTCGTTGCTCTTCAGAGACTTTCTCTTCGAGCTCAATTTTTCTCCCACTGTCTCTATCAAGGATAAACTATTTTTCATAAAGATAGCATATCGGCTCACAAACACTTTGTGATCCTTTGGGATGTAAAAATTGTATCCTAATGACTCTTTAAGATATCCTATAAAATGAGCACTAATTGTCCTATCCTCTAACTTGTCCGCCTGTTGTCGCTTGGCGTGGGCCGGACATCCCCAAATCTTGAGATGACCAAGACTCGGTTTCTTACCATGTCATATCTCATATAGTGTGGTAAGAACAGATTTAGAGGAAACTCTATTGAATATATAAATTTTTGAAAGTAGGGCATCTCTCTTAAGAAATAAGGATAAATTAGTGAAGCTCATCATGGATCTGACCATATCTAATAGAGTCTGATTCCTCCTCTCTGACACCCCATTGAGCTGAGGTGTACTAGGAGGGGTCTATTATGAAACTATAGCATTCTCCTTGAGATAATCGCGGAACTCTCTATTAAGGTGTTCACCTTCTCGATCCAATCGAAGAACTTTAATGAGTTTTCCTGTTTGTTTTTATACTTCATATCTGAACTCTTTGAACTTTTCAAAAGTTTTAGATTTGTGTCTCATACACATATCCATACCCTGAGTAATCACCGGTAAATGAAGTAAAAATTACAATCCCTAGCTTGCACATCGAATGGGCCACACACGTCAGTGTGTAATAGGATAAGTATTTCAGTGGACCTCCCCCGTGTCCTACAAAGGGTAATTTGGTCATCTTTTCTTGAAGGCAGGATTCACAAATTGGATATGACTCGAAAGTCAATGAGCCCAAAAGCCCATATTTTTCTAATTTGTTTATTCTGTCTTCTCCTATATGGCCAAGCTTGAGATTCTATAAATACTTTTGATTTATCTCATCTCTAGATCTTTTAGATCCTATGGTACTTACTGATTGCTCAGATACATTTGCAGATACATCCATATGTATGTGATGGATACTGTTAATCATAAAACCACTTGTAACCAATTTATTTTTTAAATAAATAGAACGGTAGTCTTATAAAAATCTTTCTGTGCTAAACAAGATACAGAAATCAAATTTCTGCTAACAGCAGGTAACAGTCCCTAAGTATCCTTTTAATAATGAGCATATCTGACATACCTTCAGAAGGTCTGTCATCCTTCTTGCTCTTTATGCTTTCCATGTATGTAGGACAGTTCTTCTTCCAATGGTCGTTCCATGATGCAATGGAAATGCTTTCCCTTGCAATCGGCCTTTTTCTTGGAACTTTCTTACTTGGCCTTTTTTCGGTCTTCTGCTTCTTCGCAGGCTTCTTCTTCTTCCAGGTAGACTCTCTCTTGAAAGTAGAAACCAACTCGACAGCAAGAATGATGCCCCTTGAACTTTTCAAAGTTGCTAAGGTAGTTACCAATTTATTTAATAATTTAGTTTTGGTGCATATAGACTTGTTCATATGATAGTTAACTATAAACTGTTTATATGAAGCTGGAAGGGTTTGTAGGATCAAATCCGTTTGCACTTCCTTATGCATGGTCATGCCGAGCTTCTCAAGATCCTCTAAGTTCTTTATCATGGTCAAACCATGATCATGGATAGACTGCCCTTTGCGCACAACCCGAGCTGCGCAACTCTGTTCAGCATACAACTCTTGCAGGTGATTCAATATGTTCCTGACAGTCTTCATGTTCTTATGCTGGCATTAAAGTTCATTGGACATTGATGCCATTATGTAGCACCTAATTTTATTGTCATTGTTCATCCACTTGTCATGCATCTTACGCTGATCAGTGATCGAATGGACTGGTAACACAGGAATTTCATGGTCTAGCACACACCCTATTTTCACACAATTCAAAACTATTTTGAAATTGTAGAGCCAGTCTTTATAATTGGGTTTGGTCAAACGGCTATTATATAGGATATTAGTAAAGAGCTTAGAGGCTGACTTTATAATCCTCAGAGAGTAAAGATTCTGATTACAATTTTGTACTTGAACTCTATTTGTTTTAGGGTCTTTTAAAACAAACACCTTCCACTATTTTCTCGAATGTCTTACACTCCTCCGGTAGAGAAACGGAAACCTGCAACTCTAGATTTCAAGTGGGGTGCTACGGTCCCACCAATTTACATGGCACCTCACCTAACAGTTATTGGCGACATATAAACGATGAATGTACAACTCTTTGTACAATGCTTCTCAAGCAAGTTGTAGCCAACTTGGTCTCTAAGTCATAAGAACCTCACCTAACAGTTATTGGTCCCGTTCCTTGGTTAAGTCAGACCCACCATAGATCCCGCAGAAGTAAAGTTGTCATTGGATCCTCACCTAACAGTTATTGGTGCCTGTTGGGGGGAAAACCTAAGTCATGCCAGCCCAAAGGCGCTCGACCAAGGAGCGCCGACCAGAGAAGCGCTCGACCAAGGAGCGCCGACCAGAGGCGCTCGACCAAGGAGCGCCGACCAGCGGTCAACTAGAAAAATGCCCGACCCCACAACGAGACACCCCGCCAAGCCACCGGCTCGGCTCGGCACTCGTGCCGAGCCCGTGCCTTAGCCAAATATCCAGCCTCCGCCTAATCCTCTAGAGGACCTGACAACCAAATACACAACTCCACCGTACTCTATTAGCATCCTTAAGCCATTAAAGTGCGTGATCTCCGCAGGCCTTCGGCACGCCTGACCATTAATGCGTATGACCCCAGCGGGCCTCCGATGCACTCAGCCATTAAATGAACACGGCTCAAGATGATCTCCGAATCACTGGACCGTCAAAGCGTATGGCTCTCCCTGATCACCGGTTCACTCAGCAATCAATGCACTTGCCATCTACGAACCCCAGGCCCACCACGGCCGGTGGTTCAACTACCCGAACGGGTCCGATCAACCATGACAGCCCCCTGACTCCGGTCTGATCCGACCTTATTCTCCACAACGCCATTAATGAGCATGATCGTGCCCAATTATCACGAAAAAGACAAATTGCCCTGTCACCTCCCAGGTAACATAATATCGTTCTATAAAAAAGAACCTGGGGAAAAGGGGGAGGGGGGACAGACACACAACGGATACAGAAACAAACATTCTCCTCCTTTACTCCCCCCACATAGTAGCCCCCTCTAACTTAAGCTTCGGAGGGCCGGCGCCGGAAAACCCGGCCACCGGCTTTCTTGCAGGATTCTCCAGGAGGACGCCACCAGCCGACGCACCGCCACCCACTATCCCGGCAGCGGAGCTCCTCCCCTCTCGGTTCGCGGCCGCCCCCGGATCCAATTTCCAGCAACAGTTAACGCTAGAGGAAGGGCCCGAGTTGTAGCCATGAAACTGAGAAGTAAGGGGGCTTCTAATGCCTCTCAACGTCCTCCACCCAGTCCTGGACACTCTGTCCAGAACTCGCCGCCTCCGGCCGAGTCAACTCCTCAAGTTTGGCCGGAACAGTTCGATGCCCTGGTACAATAGGTGCAGACCTTGGACACCGCTGTCCAAGGCTTGCAACCCAGGGGCATCCCGACGGCACCGCTCCCTCCGGTCCCAGTTCAATCGGTACCTCCTACAAGCGGACTTTTCCTTCGAGGTCAGGACTCTCAAGTCCAGGCCTCCCTCTGGAGAGAACATCCAGTAAGAGGCCCTGGTGGCTGGCCACAGCCCTCGGAGGCTGAGTCAGTTCCAGGGCAACTTGCACCGGAGCGAACCGCTGCAGCGATCCCCCAGAATGATGAACTCGACAAAAAGGTCGAGAAACTGGAGCGCCAGATTCAGGCACTCCACGGGAGGAAACCCGGACGTAATGGTGACTTCGAGTTCACCATGAAGTCCCCCTTCTCCCAGCAGATTGAAGACGAGCCAGTCCCACCGCGGTTCAAGATGCCGCAGGTGGAGCCTTACAACGGCAGGGCCGACCCCCTCGACCATCTGAAAAGTTATCGGGTCTTAATGGCCCTACAAGGAGCCTCGGAGGCCATGCTGTGCAAAGCTTTTCCAGCAACGCTCCGAGGACCAGCCCGGCTTTGGTTTACCGGGCTGAAGTCGAGTACTGTTTCTTCCTTTGAGCAGCTCGGCAGGCAGTTTGCCAGTAATTTCGCCGCCAGCCAGCCCCAGCGGCGGACATCGGACTCCCTCCTTGACATCAAACAAAAAGAGGGAGAGTCCCTCAGGGAGTACTTGGACCGATTTACTGCCGCAACATGGAAAGTCCGGGAGCTTGACCAGTCAATCGCCATGTCGTCACTAAAGACTGGAGCCCGGTCTTACAGGTTCCTCTTCTCTATCGAGAAGAATTTCCCTGCGGACCTCACTGAAATGCTGGTTCGGGCGCGGAAGTACGCCAAGGCCGAGGAAGCCGTGGCTGTCAGGCGGGGCGGGACCGAGCAGACTCCTAGGAAACGAAAAAGACGCCACGAGGAGCGTGGCCAGCCCAGAAGCCCGTCCCCGCGCCGAGCCAAAAATCTGCCCCACCTGAAGAGTCCACCCCGACTACGGGGACCGCCTCAGCAGAGGTCACCACTCCGCCCGAGGTTTCCACCACGGGCCCGTGCATCCGAAGGGAGGTATGAAAACTACACTCCCCTTACCGCTCCTCGGGCTGAAATCCTCATGGAGATTGAGGGTCGGGATTATATCCGGCTCCCACCCCCGAAACGAAATTTCGGAGCCCGGCGTGATCCCAGGAAGTACTGCCGTTTTCATCGGGATCATGGCCATGATACTGAGGACTGCTACCAGCTCCGGAACGAGATCGAAGCGCTCATCCGCTGAGGGGTGCTCGATCGATTCGTGCGAGGCCGGCGTGAAGAAAAGAGGCCAGCAGAGGGAGCCGCACAGTCTGAAGGTTCAAACGCCAACAAGCCCATTGCCGGCACCATCAACACCATCCAAGGCGAGGTCTCGGTCGAAGAAGCTCCAAGGGAAGGAACCTCTTCGAAGCGCCTACGCGCCTCGGAAGCCATCTCATTTTCAGACGATGATCTGGAAGGAGTCGAAACTCCCCACGATGATGCTGTGGTCATCTCCATGATTATAAATAGATTTGATGTAAAACGCATCTTAATCGATAATGGAAGCTCGGTAAACGTTTTGTATTTTGATGCCTATTGTAAAATGGGGATGGCAGAAGAGCAACTACGGAGGATGAATGCTCCGTTGGTCGGATTTACTGGGGATTCAGTCCCAGTAGAGGGCGAGGTCGACCTCCTGGTCACGGTCGGGCTCGCCCCCCGCGAAAGTACCGTAAGGATGAGCTTCCTTGTGATACGTCTGCCCTCGGCCTATAATGCCATCCTCGGAAGACCAGGTCTCAACGCCCTCCAAGCAGTAGTCTCAACTCGCCACCTGCTCATACGATTCCCCACTAGCCAAGGAGTTGGCGAAGTTCGTGGGGACCAGGTGGTAGCAAGACGATGCTACCTGGCGACCCATGAGGCGAAACGACCAGCCGAGGTGCCGGTCCCAGCAATCGACCAGCCTTCAGCTAAAACCCTGGAGACACGGGTCGGCCCTCAGAAGGAGCGGGTAGAGCCTGGTGAGCTACTAATCCAAGTTTCTTTGCGCAAAAACTTTCCCGAGCTAACCGTGCAGGTCGGCTCTGGCCTCAATGAGCGCGAAAGGGATCGCCTCGTCAACTTCTTGCGAGACAACATGGATGTCTTCGCATGGTCGCCCGCGGATATGCCGGGGATAGATCCAGAGATCATGGTCCACCGGCTCCAAGTAAAACCAACCTGCAAGCCCGTGAGACAAAAGAAGCGAGGCGCCGCCCCTGAACGACAACGAGCAGCACCCGAGGAGGTTGACAAACTCCTTAAGGCTGGCTTCATTCGGGAGATATCCTACTCGGAGTGGCTCGCTAACGTGGTCCTCGTCAAAAAAGCTAGCGGAAAATGGCGTATGTGCGTGGACTACACCGACCTGAATAAAGCTTGCCCAAAGGATAGCTTCCCACTCCCCAGCATCGACCAGCTCGTGGACTCCACCTCGGGGCACGAGCTGTTGGCATTCATGGACGCCTTCTCCGGATACAACCAGATCCGTATGGCGCCAGAAGATGAAGAAAAGACGGCCTTCATCACCGACGGGGGTACCTACTGCTATAAAGTAATGCCATTCGGCTTAAAGAATGCCGGGGCAACTTATCAGAGACTGGTCAGCCGGATCTTCAAAGACCAAATAGGCCGAAACATGGAGGTATATGTTGATGACATGCTGGTGAAAAGCAAGGCGGCGCAAGATCACGTGACCGACCTTGATGAAGCATTCTCCACACTCCGAAGGTACCAAATGAAGCTCAACCCAGCCAAATGTGCATTCGGAGTCACCTCGGGCAAATTCCTTGGCTTCATCATCACACAGCGGGGAATCGAGGCCAATCCTGAAAAGATCCAAGCGCTCGAGGAGATGACGCCTCCGAGGACAGTCAAGGAGGTACAACGGCTTACGGGCCGAGTTGCGGCTCTCGGAAGATTCATCTCCCGCTCGGCCGAGCGCTGCCTTCCATTTTTTGCGACTCTTAAGAAGCCAAAAAACTTCCTATGGTCGGACGAGTGCCAGCAGTCTTTTGAAGAGCTCAAGCACCTTCTTGCTTCCCCTCTCCTGCTCACAAAGCCTCAACAGGGTGAACTCCTCTACCTGTATTTAGCTGTTTCCCCTGTAGCAGTAAGCTCGGTCCTGGTTCGAGAGGAAGGCAAGCTCCAAAAACCAGTAGACTACGCTAGCCGGGTCTTGAGGGATGCTAAGACCCGATACTCCAAGCTGGAGAAGACTGTTTATGCCCTAGTCATCTCTGCTCGGAGGCTCCGACCTTATTTTCAAGCCCACACAATGGTCGTGCTGACCGACCAGCCAGTAAAGCAGATCCTGCAAAGATCAGACCGCGCCGACCGGATTACTAAATGGGCCGTCGAGCTTGGAGAATTTGACCTCGAGTACCGACCCAGACCAGCGATCAAGGCGCAAGCACTCGCCGATTTCATAGCCGAGTGCACCATACCGGATGAGGTCGAGCCCGAACCTGAGCCTACATCAACAGAGTAGACCCCGAGTTCGGCATGGACCTTGCATGTCGATGGCTCTTCAAACTCGGGGGGTAGCGGAGCGGGTCTCATCCTCACCAGCCCGGAGGGGGTGGTTGCTGAGCAAGCCTTACGCCTCGAGTTTCCTGCTTCCAACAACATGGCGGAATACGAAGCACTCGTCGCCGGGCTCAAGTTAGCCAGAGAGCTAGGAGTGAAGGACCTAAAGGCCTTTAGCGATTCTCAGCTCGTCGTCAACCAAATCTTGGGTGACTTCGAAGCCAGAGACCCCACAATGCAGGAATATCTTCGGAAGGTACGGGATCTCATCTCGACCTTGAATTCCTTCCACATCCAACATGTTGCCAGGTCAGAGAATCTTAGGGCCGACCAGCTATCAAGGCTGGCGTCCTCTCGTATGAGTGAGCTCCCCAAAACGGCGGCACTGGAGTATCTCCAAAAGCCCAGTACGGAGGAGCCCAAGCAGGCCCTTTGCATTGAGTTCGAGCCAAGCTGGATGGATGAGCTCATCGACTATCTGCAAGACGAAGTCCTCCCCAGTGAGGAACGTGCGGCTTGCCGAGTAAAACGTTCCGCCACCTGGTACATATTACATGAGGGAAAGCTTTATCGGAGATCTTTCACCTCTCCCCTCCTCAGATGTCTCCGCCCGACAGAGGCTGACTACGCAATGCGTGAAGTCCATGAAGGGATTTGTGGAAATCATCTGGGAGGACGAGCATTGGCCCATAAGATTTTGCGCCAAGGGTACTACTGGCCAACACTCCAGAAGGATGCTGTGGACTTCGTCCGAAGATGTGACCGATGCCAGAGAAACGCCAATATTCAACGCCGACCCTCAGTTCCGTTAACTTCTATCAGCTCCCCTTGGCCTTTTGCCCAGTGGGAAATTGACATTCTGGGACCATTCCCTCTGGCTATCGGGCAAAGGAAATTCCTAGTCGTCTCCATCGACTATTTTACCAAGTGGGTGGAAGCCGAGCCACTCGCCCGGATCACTGAGCAGAAGATGCGGGATTTTGTCTGGAAGTCAATAATTTGCAGATTTGGGCTCCCCCGCATCCTCATATCAGACAACGGCTGCCAGTTCGACAACCTTCGCTTTAGAGAATTCTTCTCCGAGCTCGGCATTGACCACCGCTTCACCTCGGTCGCGCACCCTCAGACGAACGGAGAAACCGAGGTAACAAATCGTACTATTTTGCAGGGGCTCAAAGCCAGGCTCGACAAATCTAAAGGACAGTGGGTCGAAGACCTATACAATGTCCTGTGGGCTTACCGGACTACATTCCGTGTCCTCACCGGCGAGACTCCCTTCAATCTAACGTATGGAACGGAAGCTGTCATCCCGTTGGAGATTGGACTCCCTTCTCCGAGGGTAGAACTCCATGATGCCAGCTCCAACTCCTCACAGCTTAGGAACAACCTTGACCTAATTGAGGAAACAAGGGAGGCCGCCCGAGTTCGCATGGCAAGGTACCAGCAAAAGACAGCACAGTACTACAACGCCAGGGTCAAAGTTAAATCCTTCAAAGCAGGAGACCTTGTTCTCAGAAGAGCCGAGGCCTCCCGACCGACTGAGCAAGGAAAACTGGCTCCAAATTGGGAAGGACCTTACCGAGTCACACGCATCCGGCGGCCCGAAACTTACAAGCTGGAGTCTCTCGACGGGATTCCCATTCCACGAAGCTGGAGTTCTGAAAATCTCCGCGTGTACTACCAGTAGAACCCCAAGGGGTTCCCCACTCTTTAATCATCAATTTCATTTTATAACAGCTTATGTACACTTGTTCGAACTTATCAATTCTCCTAATTATCTCATGTATCAGACTTCACCCGGCTTGATCTCCACCAAACGAGCCCAACGAGCTCGGCTCGTTCTCCATCGACCAACAAGCTCGGCTCGTTCTCCATCGGCCAACGAGCTCGGCTCGTTCTCCATCGACCAACGAGCTCGACTCGTTCTCCTACCCTGACCACGGTCGGGATGCCTCGATATTTCGGGATGACGGAGTACCTACGTGGACTCCCTGAAGATGTTCGTGAGTTCGTGATGCGGCCTCCATTGGCCAACGAGCTCGGCTCGTTCTCCATCGGCCAACGAGCTCGGCTCGTTCTCCATCGGCCAACGAGCTCGGCTCGTTCTCCATCGGCCAACGAGCTCGGCTCGTTCTCCTACCCCGACCACGGTCGGGATGCCCCGATACTTTGGGATGCGGCCTCCACCGACCAACGAGCTCGGCTCGTTCTCCATCGGCCAAGGAGCTCGGCTCGTTCTCCATCGGCCAACGAGCTCGGCACGTTCTCCATCGGCCAACGAGCTCGGCTCGTTCTCCATCGGCCAACGAGCTCGGCTCATTCTCCTACCCCAACCACGGTCGGGATGCCCCGATACTTCGGGATGCGGCCTCCACCGACCAACGAGCTCGGCTCGTTCTCCATCAACCAACGAGCTCGGCTCGTTCTCCATCGACCAACGAGCTCGGCTCGTTCTCCTACCCCGACCACGGTCGGGATGCCCCGATACTTCGGGATGCGGCCTCCACCGACCAACGAGCTCGGCTCGTTCTCCATCGGCCAACGAGCTCGGCTCGTTTTCCTACCCCGACCACGGACGGGATGCCCCGATACTTCGAGATGCGGCCTCCACCGACCAACGAGCTCGGCTCGTTCTCCACCGACCAACGAGCTCGGCTCGTTCTCCACCGACCAACGAGCTCGGCTCGTTCTCCATCGATCATAGAGCTCGACTTGATCTCCTGTTCGCGATCAACGAAAAGTCCGTAATTGGCAACAAACGTCTCTAACGACAACTGGATCCTTCTACTATGCCGGCGTCCCCAAAGAACGGACTCCGAGCAGAAGAGCGTCCTCAAAATTACCATGCGGAGTTCACAGCCTTGGCGTAAGACGCTCACGGTACCAGGTACCTGTTCAATTAATGTTTCTACATTTATTCGTTTATTTTCATTCTTGGTTAATTAATTACCCGAATAAACCCCCGACCAGCGTCGAGGTACCTGGTCGGGCCAATCATCGCTCGGCCTCACCATCGCTCAGCCTCACCCGTCCTACATGCACCGTTCAATAGTAAGCTTAGTTTATACCGGCGGCTCGATGAATCCCCATCACGAGCTACCGGACGTTCAACCCGGTTGTCGGAAAAAGTCCAATCATCCGCCTCGGCAACCCGAGGTCCGGGTTCAAAGTCTGACTAGAAAGTCCAAGTCTAGTGACCCTTGGTCCTAGGGCTCGGCCGAATTCTAAGCTAAGCTCGAAAAGACCTCCCGAGCCTAAGCGTATCCTAGACATAAGCATGGCGATACCACTGGTCGAAGGTCCGAGCAACGGAAGCTGTTACCTGAGCTCGGACCGGATTAATACGCCGAGCCTAAACGCAAGTCTAACTATGTAGCGGACGAAGTTGGGGTCGCAGAGCCCAATTCCTTGGAGCCTAAAGCGGATCCAAGTGAAGAAGCTTAGGTCTATCGAAAATCAAAGCGCAAGGCAGTTGCAATTTACAAAAAATGTATATTTATTCAAAAAAGCCCGTAGGCTAGGTACGAAGCTCGGGCTCGGCCTTAACAAGTATGGAGGCCATCCCGATTTACAAAAAGAAAAACGAAAAACTCTAAGGCTCAGCCCTACTGTCCTCGGCGACTTCAGGAACGGCTGGCTCCTCTGCGATCGAGGCCTCTACCTCAGTAGCCTCGGCGACCTCAGGAGCAACCTTAGGAGCGGCCTCGAGAGCAGCCTCGCCCGCCTCGGCCGAGCCCTCCTGGTCAGCCCCGTCAGATGCCGGAGCTCCCGCCTCCGCCTCGGACTCCTCGACCCCCGCTCCAGGTTGAAGCAGGTTAAGGTGAAAGTCTGGAAGAAGTCACCGCAGCTGGTTGCGGAATTCCTTGAAGCCCTGGATGAGCCCGTTTACGCCTTCCTCTTCTAGTAAGTCGCGAAACTCTTCCGATTCATGGAAGAGTTTGATGGCGTCTTGGGCCTGCTCCCGAGCCTCCGCCTCCCGAGCCTCGTGGTAGGCGGCCTTCCGCTCCAAATTTTTTATTTCCCGTTCGTGATCGACGAGCAAAGATTGCGCGTCGAGCAGACGGGCCTCGAACTCTTGGGCCTTGAGGTGAGCTTCCCCCACCTCCTGCTCGCGGATAGAGAGCGATGACTCGGCCTCTGCCAGACGAGCCTCCGCGGCGCGCACTTCAGATCTGACTAGTGCGTGTGCGCCCTTCTCCTCTTCGAGCTCGGCGGTCAGAGCCCGAATTTCGTCCTCGGCCGCCTCCACCCTTGTCTGAAGCACTTTTTGCTCAGCCTCGGATGCGAGGCACCTTGCCTCGGCCTCCTCCTGCCTGCGTTGATGCCTTCGGGCCCGGTCCCGGTAGTCTTGGACTATGTGCATCAGCGTCTCGGTCTCGTGGAGGTGCTGTAAAAGAAGGAAATAAGAAACAAGATCCAAGCCAATTCGAAACGAACTTGTACAAAAACGAAAGCCAACTTACCCGGACGGCGGAGCAGACGGTCGCGTCCATGAAGGCACCATAGCTCATGGATCGGATCTTGGCCTGGTCGGCCGGGAGCAGCGCGACCAAAGAACTTCACGCGCCGTCTGGAGATTATCGAGAGCCGAATCGCCCTCGAAAACCGCCCAGCCGGGAGCGTAGGGCACTTTCTCCTGATGACCCGACGGGCCCGGTAGGCTGGGTCCTGCTGGGCTCACCGGGCGCGGTTCTGCAGCCTCCCGGCTGCTCCCCGGATCGGGACTGGGAAATTGGGGTCGGACAGGCGGCCGATCTGACTGCCGCAAAGTTGGGGCGGGGCACGCGAGCGCGAAGACCGCCGCAGAATTCACTCCTCCTTGATCGGCGCTCGGAACATCCTGCCGACCAGGAACTTGCGAAATTGGCACCGGGCACGGGAGCGCCACCGTAGCTCCAGCAGAGCTCGTGCCCCGACCAGCCTCGGAATGCTCGGCACGAGGAGCACCCTTCTCGGCGGCCACGGCAGCCGAGGTCTTCGCCTTCTTCTTTTTAAGCTCAGGCGGGTCTCCCGCAAGCTCCGCCGCCCTTTTCCGGAAGCGGGCGTACAAGACATCGCTCTTGGTCACCATTTTCGCAATATCTGCGAAGACAAACAAAAAAAAAAAGTTAACCAAACATTGCAAAAGGGAGGACAAAGGAGAATTCCCTAGTTACCACCCTTACCCGGAGAGCGCGCCGAGCTCAAACCAACATTGATCAAAGCATCCTCGTTCACAAGGCCATTCAGAAGGATGCCATCCCCGAGGCTGCGGATAGTGTCAAGGATTCCCTGCTCGCGCGAGGAAAGCCTGGGGAGTTGGTTAGCGACCTTGAGCCGGCTCCGCCTCCATTTAGGATTGAACCCCCATGGTCGTTCGGAACCCAAGAAAAAGAATTTTTCCTTCCAACCATGAATGGATGACGGGGCACCGTGAAAGAGTGGCCGGCCAGCCCAAAAGGCAATGTAGAGCCACTCTCCGTCTCCCGGGTTAGATTTAAGCGAGAAAAGTCGCCGGAAGACGTTCACGGAAGACGGAATCCCGTACGCCATACACAGGGACAGGAACCCGATAATTGTCCTCCATGCGTTTGGAGTGAGCTGCGCAGGGACAATCTCGTACTCCCCGAGCAACTCGTTCACAAACCCATGAAGGAGAAATCGTAGGCCAGCCCAGAGTGCCTCAGAGTACGCTCCGATCCGGCCTACAGGGGGGTTCGTCACCCGGTCCCCCAACCCAGTGGGTTCCAAATGGAACCCCTGCAAAGGAAAAAACCATTCCTCGACCATCTCAACCTCTAGCTCGCTCATGGTGGACCCAGACTCACTCGGACCACGACCTATTGGAAACAGAAAAAAGGGAAAGAAAGTTCCGAACAAATGAAAGAGGAAACACCTTGAGGAGTTCGCCGGAGGTAATGGCGGAATGGTCGTTTCGGACTGAGAAGAAAGTGAAGAAGACAATAAGAAAGTAGCAGGAGGCCAGGTGAGGATTTATATAAATCCCTCCAACGGCCCAGATCAGCGAGGAAAAACGCTGCTCCCCATCCAGATCACGATGCGTGTTGGCCCGAAAGACGGAGCGCCACATTCAATTCGGGCTGATGCCTCGAACACAGAAGCGCCTCGTCGGATCGTGTGGCCCTATCATGAGCCCACGACGCAAGGACGCTTCGAAGAAGGTACCCTATTAATGAGATGTTTCGGAAAAGAAGAGACGCCGCCTATTAAAAGCACCTCGAAGCGCACGATAATTCAAAATTTTCTTTAACTCATAACGGCCCGACTAAAACTACTTCCCGCGCTCAAGCTGGTGGCCAGCTGGAACTCGGAAGTCGGGGGGTAGTGTTGGGGGGAAAACCTAAGTCGTGCCAGCCCAAACGCGCTCGACCAAGGAGCGCCGACCAGAGAGGCGCTCGACCAAGGAGCGCCGACCAGAGAAGTGCTCGACCAAGGAGCGCCGACCAGAGGCGCTCGACCAAGGAGCACCGACCAGCGGCCAACTAGAAAAACGCCCGACCCCACAACGAGACACCCCACCGAGCCACCGGCTCGTCTCGGCACCCGTGCCGAGCCCGTGCCTTAGCCAAATATCCAGCCTCCGCCTAATCCTCTAGAGGACCTGACAACCAAATACACAACTCCACCGTACTCTGTTACCATCCTTAAGCCATTAAAGCGCGTGATCTCCGCAGGCCTTCGGCACGCCTGACCATTAATGCGTATGACCCCAGCGGGCCTCCGATGCACTCAGCCATTAAATGAACACGGCTCAAGATGATCTCCGAATCACTGGACCGTCAAAGCGTATGGCTCTCCCTGATCACCGGTTCACTCAGCAATCAATGCACTTGCCATCTACGAACCCCAGGCCCACCACGGCCGGCGGTTCAACTACCCCAACAGGTCCGATCAACCATGACAGCCCCCTGACTCCGGTCTGATCCGGCCTTATTCTCCACAACGCCATTAATGAGCATGATCGTGCCCAATTATCACGAAAAAGACAAATTGCCCTGTCACCTCCCAGGTAACATAATATCTTTCTATAAAAGAGAACCTGGGGAAAAGGGGGAGGGGGGACAGACACACAACGGATACAGAAACAAACATTCTCCTCCTTTACTCCCCCCACATAGTAGCCCCCTCTGACTTAAGCTTCGGAGGGCCGGCGCCGGAAAACCCGGCCACCGGCTTTCTTGCAGGATTCTCCAGGAGGACGCCCCCAGTCGACGCACCGCCACCCACTGTCCCGGCAGCGAAGCTCCTCCCCTCTCGGTTCACGGCCGCCCCCGGGTCCAATTTCCAGCAACAGTGCCCAACCCCTCCTTTACCCTCACTACATCTTATGTCAATAGAGAGGTCCAGTCTCCCGATACAACTTGCCCACTATATCCAGCCGAGACAAACCAACACCGGAAAGACCTTCCACTAATCACATAATGGATGTACTAATTATAGGGTTGACAGTAAGCTCTAAGTCATCCTGGCATTAGGAGTCAAAGTGATTGAATTATACAATAACTATAGTCCAGGGGTTCAGAATATTTGCTTCACATATATTCGGCCTATCCGGACGTCGGGTACCATTGCTAGATGGTTACATCGATTAGTGTAGGAAGTCGTTCCTATACTACCGGCTTAGGTTCGAACCGATGAGGTCACACGCATAGAAGATTTCTGATTGATCAAGAAGGCTGATGAATGATTAAGAATCATTTCGGGGTAATTTGGCCAATTCGATTAACAAATTATCTTATAAAATAATTAAAGTAATTATTGGAGGTATAATTAGTAATTAAATTACTAATAAACTCAATTTGATTGAGTAATTGTGCTAAGGATGAGCCAAATTGAATTGGATTCAACTTTGGGCTCAATCAGGGTTTTGACCTGATTGGATTAGGTCAGAACCAAAAGGACTTAAGCTGAACAAATTAATTTTAAACTAATTTGTGCTTAATTGGGGATTGACCTAATCGGATTAGGTCCAACACAAAGTAATTAATTCAATTTGATTGAGTTTGGATGAGCCAAAATTGAATTGGATTCAATTTGAGCTTAATCAGGGTCTGACCTGATTAGATTGGGTTCAACCAAATTGCTTTGTTTTAATCCGGATTTGACCTAATTTGATTAGGTGCAACCTAAGGGATTAGGCTCAGATGATGTGGAAATTAGTGGTGACATGGAATTGGATTTCATGAATTTTAAATAACCCAAAATTAATGTATGGCGCATGAACCCATTGCTTGACACTTGGCGACATTGCTTGGTGTTTGAATTTAAATTCAAACATTAAGCAATGTGTTAAATGATTTTAATCACTCAAACCATTAGCCAAGGTGGCGTATGAGTTTTTGAATGGATTAAATTCGAATTTCAAGAGGTGAGTTCGAAAATATGAAGTGTTCTACCTTGCCGCATGGATTTCAAATTCCTCTCCCCTTGCGCATGTGTTTAAAGTTTGAATTTAAATCAGATTTGGTTTAGATCTGATTTGGGTGGTTCCTATTCCATTGCATGTGCCAACTAAAGGAGGATTTTAGGAGCTAATTTTCGAATTTTGAATGAAATTCGAACGCCATTAAAAAGCGATCAAGATGGGCGCCGGATATAGCATCCATTGCAGCCTTCTTCCTCACATGCCTCCTCTTCCTCTTCTTGTCCATTTTAGCTAGGTTTTTCAGGGTGGATATCTTGAAGATTCAAGATCAGATCTAAGTCCTCTACTTTCCTTACAAATCTCATCTTCGTCTGCTTCAAGACGATTGATCAAGAGTTGATTGAATCCCGGCGAGTAGATTTCAGCCTTCAAGTGTTCTGCAGCTGCTAGCACTGTTGTAGAAGAAGATCCTTCAGGGCTTCGCGTGTACTTCTCGTAGAGGCCATTCGTGTGCATGGCTGTGAAGTCAAGGATCAGATCCACAACTTTCATCCATCATAAAAGGTATTAATCTAGCATTAATCATTTATTATGGTGTCAAGATATAGGTTCGATTTTCCGAGGTTTTACCCTCTTTTGGGGCTCCTCACGGAGATATTTCCAGAATCCATTCGATGGATGATAAGTGCTTAATAATTTATAATTTAGTTATCTTTCCATAGCACTTATCAATGTTTTTAAACTGATAAATACATATTTTACCATGAAATTGAATAAACATTGAATTAAATTTAAATTATGGTAAGAGGTAAATAATTCTTTTCTTAAACCAGATTCTGAACTTGTCTCTCTCTTGATTGCAATCTTTAATAAAAACTACAGAAAAATATATAAGGAGATTGTGTTGACCCGACTAAGGTTATAACTAAATGGGCTTTGGTCCTGATTTGATTGAAAGTTATAATTGTATAGAAAAATATTTGATTAACCCTTTTATTAAGTCACGGTCTGATCTGGTTGAGTCCAATCTGAAGCGGTTTAGTAAGAATTAAATGACATTGGGCTCGAGAACAAGTTCAAGCCAAATCAACGATCATGACCCACCTCAAACCCAAAGTAATTCCCAACCAATTCCTTACCTGCCTTCATATAAAATTTATAAATTTAAAACAAAAAAAAAGAAATTAATGAATATAATAAAATAAATAAAATATGAATAGTGCATCACGGATTCACTGTTCATATGAACAGTGTCCCATGAAAATACTGTTCATATGAACAGTGTTACAAAAAAAAATAAAATAAACAAAACATAAGCACTGTTCATCTTCTTCCCCGCAGTGCATCACGGCCGAGATTCGCTCCTCCCTCCCGTTCCAGCCACGAGTTCCATGCGGTGCAACCACGGATCCGCGTTCTCCACTCTTCCGGATCTCCAGCTCCTCTCAACGTCCCCATCATCCCGCGATCACCGCCCAGCCACGATTGCTCCTCCTCCGCCGCAGCCCGCGCCTCCTTCCTTCCGCACCACGTCCAGCCGTGCAACCATTCCGGATTCAAGACCCCCACCTCTGCATCTTCTTCTGCCCGTTGATCACGATCTCCAGCGCATCCAGATCAGCTCCCTCCCGGCTTCTTCCACTCCTCCCAACGGTTCACAGAAGCATTTCTTCCCCTGTTTCAGCAGCCGGTAATCCAGCTCCTTCCATCGCGCCTCATTGCAGCACCCTCTTCTGGAAACTCCCACACCCGAACGGCAAGCGTGATCCAAGCCGTCTGTGATCAAGACGATGCAGCCAGCGACCGGATCTCCCGCCTCCTCCTCCGCCCATGACGCATCCGGAGCCAATCCCCCGCTTCCGCGATTCAAAGCTCAATTTCCTGTAAGCATCCGAGCATCCGAGATAGTCTCTGCATCCTCCCAGCTTCTTCCAATCCATTTGCAGCCGCAACCATTCCGGGATACGATCACAGTTCCTTCTATTTCTAGGGAACCCAGCACCCAACGCAGTTGCCCGTGATTTCCCTTCGCATCCCGAATAGCCAGCCATCCGCCAGGAAGCGCATCATAGCCAATCCCCCGCCTCCGCCTCGTCCGTTTCTCGCCATCCAGGAGGGATCCTCTTCCGTGATCAGCGCCCAGCGATTCCACGGCCGTTTCGATCCTCAGTCGGCTGCAAGGGGTGGGGAAGTCCTATATAAGGAGCTCGGTTGAGAAGAAAGAAACAGGGGAGAGGCTCTGTTTCGGTGAAGAAGAAGAAGAAGAAAGCCGAGAGAAAGAAATAAAAAAAAAAAGGAAAAGAGAGAGGGGAGGAAAAGAGAATAGTTTGTGATATTTTGGAAAGAATGAGAGGTGCTCAATTTCATTTGAAGATGGGAGGTCATCCGGAAGCCATGCTCGGCTAAACATCTAGTCTAGGGCTGGATGAAGCCCTAGCAATGTATCAGGGCAATTGTAGTTCTTATTTTTTTATTATTTTGGAGCTTGTTTAAATTCTTATTTCCAATGAAATATTTCTTCATGATATTTAAATTTTGAGCATGCTAGTTACTAATCATGTTTGCTAAAGTAGTCTAAGATGATCCATGCCTAGGAAGATGAAGTGTGCTGCATCCTAGATTAGCATACTTAGGTAGATACTTCATGCTACACTGAAGATGGATCTTCCTAACACTATGTATGCTTTTATTTTAAAAGGCTTGTAGCCAAAATTGCATGCCTCTCCAAAAGATAAAAATTAAGGACACAATCCTTGATGCAATGCTATGTGGTGGATTCCAAACCCTAGATCTATTTATTTTGATAAAATTTCAATTCGTACTCATAGATTAATTTAGTTAAATCAAGTTAGCAAATCCTTCTTCTTGATTTGTTTTTAAAAGAAAAATAACTTATTCTCCAATTCCTGTGGACCGACATCCGTAATCACTATCCTACAGGATACGTGCTATTGCGTGGTTTATTTTTGAAATTGAAAAGAACCGATCAATGGATATACGAAAATTAATTGGAATAGAGTTTTTAAGTTTCAGATCTAATAGCTAATCATGCATAAAAGTTTTAGCATAATTGTTTAAACAATTCCGGCATAATCTTGAAAATATGCATGAATTAAATTATTTGATTCATTTTTTTGCTGCATTTTTGAAACTTAAAAAGAACTACGTGTGGCTTGATCCCCCTTATGAAGGGATACGTAGGCAACCTGATCAGGTTCAGCCATGGTTTTTCAACAAAAAAAAAAAATTCAACATGCTAAACATCGAAAAACCTAGGATTCACTATCATTGGTATCAGAGCCAGGTTCATGTTTAAATTTTTATGTTTTAATTCTTGCAATTAAATCTGAAATCATTAACATGTTTAGATTAGATCTAAAGTACTTTTTAGGATTGATTTAATTGCTGATTATGCATGATTAAGTAGATCTAAAATTTTGGATGCATATGATGCATGTTTGTGTTAGGATTAGTAAAATAAATAAATCTAAAATCATAATATTGTTTAGATTAGATCTAAATGAAGTTTATGATTCATATGATCTCTGATTTTAATGAACAAATCAGATCTGAAAATAAAAGTGAAAAAACAAATACATAAGATGTATGTTGTTTGTATTAATTCATGTTGTTATGTATATGTGATGCATGAACATAAAATATAATGACTTAAACATAAATTAAATCTGATTACATGTGATTAATTACAAAAACTCATATCTGAAAATGTATTTTAAGAATTGAAAGATTGAAATTAATATGTCATTAAAAAGAAATATGCAATGATCAAAACTTTCATAAGTCTAAACTTAATTAAGAATTAAGTGTTATGAAATAGAATTGTAACTCAATCAATTGACATTGCATAATTCTTTGGGCATATGGGTTAGCTTGAATCAAGTTCCTACGATTGGGTTAGACTTAAGGTTAGAATCATACATGGACTAATAGAATTAATTGATCAAATCTAATTAAGTAGTAACTAGATTAGGTCAAGGAAATTCTAGGTCAATTTACAATAGTTGTAGATGGATCAAGTCCATGTCTTTGATTAGACCAAGATAGAACTTGATTTAGGCTCAGAGGTGTAGCCCGAGTCATTTGAGTAATCAAATTGAAATTGATTAACCAGTCGATGTCTAAGGTAAGTTTGGCAGACTCGACCGGTGGTTTTTAATTGGGAGCTACTCGCACTGATTCATTTTTGTCGAGTTAATGGCATATCCCTTCCACCGATCTCACTTACCTGACTGACATGGTCAATCACATTTTGATTGGATCACTTAATGATTCGAGTTAGCCCATGCCTATAAAGAAAATCAATTTGACTGATTTAGGTGCTTTCTTAACCGGTTTGAGTCTAATCTGATTTGGTGAAGTTAGTGGAAGAAATTTGACTAACCGGACCCTCTTATCTATCCCAATTATGAAATTCTCTAAAATTATTAGGTCCTTAAAATAAAATGGTTATGGGGATAACTAGGTCATAGCCTTCCATTAAGTTGGATGATAATGGGTCCAATGTTCTGATAATTATTGGAGGCGCGACACGCCTGGTACTTATCAAGCATTGGAATTGTTATTAATATATGATGAGTAAGTGTACCTTCAATAGGCGGTCAGGTGAGCCGAGCCACACTTGGGCTTGATCATCTATTAGTTGATTAGATTTAACACTATCATTTAATGGTTGGACCTGACTAGGATATTCGGTGGAGGCGCCACACGCCTGCCGAAGAACCTAGGGCAAAATCATCATTAGAAGTTGCTTAGTGAAGCAATTGGTTAACAACCTACCAATAGGTGCATATGGGTTGGCCGAGCCATACTCGGGTCTATATGCGATCTATTGGGTTCTAGTGCCCACCAAAGAATTAAGAGTAATTTTTCGAATTAAAGGTAGAGGCTACCAATTTGTATAAAATAGTGGAAGTACCTTTAGACTAAAGTCCAAATCTATTGAGTTTAGTCAATATTCATATACTAATAGCCAAATTTTCTTTTTATGCAGAAATGGCCACTAATTTGTCACTTCGCTCATTGTTGGACAATGACAAGTTGACTGGTTCAAATTTCAATAATTGGCATAGAAAACTGAAAATAGTGCTAGAGCATGAGAGGATCCCTTATGTGATAACAGATCCAGCACCTGAGCAGCCCGCTGCTAATGCATCAAGATCGGCCAGAGACACTTATCAGAAGTGGCTCAGTGACCGGATTACTGTTCGATGCATCATGTTGGCAGCAATGAGTGATGAGTTTAGTAGGCGTTTTGAGAATACGCAGCCGAAAGATATCATTCAAATGTTGAATGAATCATTTGGTATTCCTGATGACGTTGAAAGGCACAAAACTAGTTGTGCCATCTTCAGTGCCCAAATGAAAGATGGGACCTCGGTAACTGATCATGTACTGTACATGATTGAGTTGATTGAGCGTTCAAGCTCTCTTGGCTTTTTTCTTCATGATCAATTGGGGAAGGATGCCATACTAAACTCATTACTTGGATCATACCATCCTTTTCTCACTCATTTTCGTATGATGAAACCTATAGTGAATTGTCACCAATTGTTAGGGTTACTACAGACGTTTGAGAATGATCACCAACTTCTTAAGAAGACGGTGAATTTAGTGGGAGGTTCATCCAAGGGTCGTGGTCCCTTTAAGAAAGGGAAGAAGAAAAATAAAAATCAAAAGAAATAGGTACACCATGCTCAGCCTAGTCAGAAAAAGAATAAAAAGACTGATCAGAGCAAGGCGGAATGCTTCTTCTGCAAGAAGCAAGGACATTGGAAGAGGAACTATCCTCTTTACATTGCATCCCTCGATCCGAACCGGCCTAAGAAAAGTAAGCAATCAGTTGCCAATCAAGGTACTTATATGATAACACCTTGCAATTTTTCTATTTGTGATAATTCGACCTGGGTATTGGATACCGGTAGTCTTTTTAATATTTGCAATTCGTTGCAGGGGCTACAAGTCATGAGAGGTTTGAAGAAGGAGAAAGGTTCCTGAATGTGGGAGATGGAGGATCAGTTCAAGTTCTAGCTTTAGGAATTCTTAAACTTGAATTCAGCTCTCATGTAAATGTCCTTAGTGATTGTCACTATTGTCCATGTTTTTTATTGAATGTCATTTTTGTAGGCCTTTTGGCCAAAAGTGGTTATGAAATATCAATAAAAAAGGATTCTTGCAATATCATTTGGAATGGTGCTGCTGTAATGAATGGAATTCTGAGTAATGGCATTTATATTTTGTCACAGCCTGTTCATGTAATGTACAAGTCCAATAAGCGCCCTAGAATAGATAATGTCATGGATGTCTACCTTTGGCATCATAGGCTAGGTCATATTAACAAGAATAGGATGAACAGGTTAAGTAAAGAGGAAATCCTCGATGTTAATGATTGTGAATCATTGACAACCTGTGAATCATGCCTTCTTGGTAAAATGACCAAATCATCTTTTACCAGAAAAGGTGAACGAGCCAGTGATTTATCGACCCTTGTTCATTTTGATGTATGTGGGCCAATGAGTACAAATGCTAGAGGTGAGTATTCATATTTCATTACATTTACAGATGACTTTTCTAGGTATAGTTATGTCTATTTAATGAGACATAAATCTGAATTATTTGAAATATTCAAATTATATCGTAATGAAGTAGAAAAACAAACTGGAAAGAGTATTAAAACGCTTCGATCAGATCGAGGAGGTGAATACCTCACCAGTGAGTTTTTGACATATCTAGGAGAAAATGGAATTCTCTTCCAATGGACTCCTCCTGGTATACCGCAATATAATGGTGTGTCAGAAAGGAGAAATCGAACTCTATTAGATATGGTTCAATTCATGATGGGGTTTGCTGATCTGCCCATATTCTTTTGGGGATATGCACTTGAGTCAGCCTGTTATATACTTAATAAGGTTCCAAGTAAATCTGTGAATAAAACACCACATGAGATGTGGACGGGACAAAAATCGGTACTCTCTCATCTTAGGGTTTGGGGGTGTCCGGCGTACGTCAAACGTTTGAAGACAGACAAACTTGAACCCAAGTCTGACAAATATTTCTTTGTTGGTTATCCTAAAGAAACTAAAGAATATGACTTCTACTTTGCTGAAGAATAAAAGTTGTTCGTAAGCAATAGAGCAATTTTTTTAGAGAAGGAATTCCTTAGTGAAGAAACAAATAGCTCTAATGTTGAGCTTAGAGAAGTTTAATATGTAGAAGATCCGACACCATCTACTGAACCAGTTGAGTCGGATTTGATTAAATCAGATCCAGAACCCATATCAGATGCACCATTAAGGCGATCGGATAGAGTACCATGTCAGCCAGACAGATACTACGATTTCTTGGTTCGGGACGAGGATCCTATCGAACTTGATGAAAACGATGAGGATCCGATCACATATATGGATGCAATGCAGAGGTATGACTTTGATAAATGGCTAGGAGCCATACAATCCAAAATGGAATCCATCAAGGTCAATGATGTATGGACATTAGTTGACCCACCCGAAGGGATTAAACCCATAGGGTGTAAGTGGATATTCAAAAGAAAATGAGGCGCAGATGGAAAGATAGAGACCTATAAAGTCCGTTTGGTTGCCAAGGGATATCGTCAATGTTATGGTATTGACTATGACAAGACATTTTCTTCCGTGGCAATGCTTAAGTCCATTCGGATTGTACTTGCGATAGCAGCACATTTAGACTATGAAATCTGGCAAATAGATGTAAAGACCGTATTTGTAAATGGAGATTTAAAAGAGGAGGTATATATAATACAACATGAAGGTTTTACATCTACAGATGAGTCTAAGGTGTGCAAGCTTCAAATGTCCATTTATGGATTAAACCAAGCTTCTCGGAGTTGGAACATACGCTTTGATAAGGTAATCAAAACGTATGGCTTCATTAAGAATGAAGAGGAACCTTGCATTTATAAATGGACAAATGGTTCAGTTATCATATTTCTTGTTTTGTATGTGGATGACTTTCTTTTAATCGGGAATGACATTCCTGCATTACAAGGAATAAAGGTTTGGCTATCATCTTAATTTGCCATGCAGGATTTGGGAGAAGCATCTTACATCCTAGGGATGAAGATCTATAGAGATAGATCTAGAAGATTGCTTGGATTATCCCAATCCACATACATTGATACTATACTGAAGAGGTTTAGTATGATTAATTTCAAGAAAGGCTATCTTCCGATGGGCCATGTAATTAACCTCTCTAAAAGGGATTGTCGGACAACCCTTCAAGAAAGAAAGAGTATGGATAGAATTCCATATGCTTCAGCAGTGGGATCTATAATGTATGACATGACATGTACTAGACCAGACGTGGCATACTCACTAGGAGTAGTGAGCAGATACCAGTCTGATCCAGGTAGCAACCACTAGAAGGTTGTAAAAACCATCCTTAAGTATTTGAGAAATACTAAAGACCAGTGGCTTGTCTACAGTGATTCTGACTTAAAACTTGAGGGATACACTGATTCAAGTTTTCAGTCAGATCAAGATGATACCAAGAGTGTGTCGGAATATATCTTTACTCTTAAGGGTGGGGTCATCTACTGGAAGAGTTCCAAGCAGCATGCAGTGGCAGATTCTACATGTGAAGCAGAATACATCGCAGCATCTGATGCTGCTAAGGAAGCTGTATGGTTGCTGTAGTTCACCATCGAGCTTGGAGTGACACCCTCCATTGATGGTCCAGTGCCTGTATTTTGTGACAATACTGGGGCCATACCTCAAGCAAGAGAACCCAAAGCACATCAGCGGACCAGCCATATTCTACGTCACTACCACCTGGTTCGAGAGATCGTCGATCGAGGTGATATTGATCTTCAGAAGATTGACACAAAAGAAAATTTGGTTGACCCATTTACCAAAGTTTTCGGCATTAAAGAGTTCAACGAACACAAGATGAAAATGGGTATTAGATACTGTGCCGATTGGCTTTAGGCTAAGTGGGAGTTGTTAGGATTTATTAATGATAAATGAGGATTTATCTTTGAGTCCTTAAACTAGTTCGCGACTAAATGATATGTTGTTACAAGGACGACAGCACTATCGAGATTAGGTCGTTGTGTGACATATACGTTGGTTGTCCTCTTAATCAAGGAGTGTGGAGACACGGGTATGCCACACAGATGAAGTGTAGGAGTACATTTTACTGAACGTGACCAATTTCGGAACGTTCTACTGTCAAGAGATATTCCGAGTGGATATGGGTATAAGTTTGGCCATCTGACCTGAGACCGCAACCTGTAACTAGCAAACAACTCACTATACTTTGGTACCGGACTATCTGAATTTCTAATTCAGTGACAGAAGGTCACTGGGTGCAGTCAAGTACTTGCATAGTCAGTTGTGAGTCAAAATGGAATTGACCCCTCTTAAAAATAGGAGATAATGTCTTGTGATTAATTTAGCAAAACCTTGGCTAGGATAATCCCAGTGAGGAGTCATGGGATATATAAAGTTAATCACATAATGGATGTACTAATTATAGGATTGACAGTAAGCTCTAAGTCATCCTGGCATTAGGAGTCAAAGGGATTAAATTATACAGTAACCATAATTCAGGGTTCCAGAATATTTGCTTCGCATATATTCGGCCTATCCGGACGTCGGGTACCATTGCTAGATGGTTACATCGATTAGTGTAGGAAGTCGTTCCTATGCTATATGCTTAGGTTCGAACCTATGAGGTCACACGCATAGAAGATTCCTAATTGATCAAGAAGGCTGATGAATGATTAAGAATCATTCAGGGATAATTTGGTCAATTCGATTGACAAATTATCTTATAAAATAATTAAAGTAATTATTGGAGGTTTAATTAGTAATTAAATTACTAATAAACTCAATTTAATTGAGTAATTGTGCTAAGGAAGAGCCAAATTGAATTGGATTCAACTTTGGGCACAATCAGGATTTTGACCTGATTGGATTAGGTCAAAACCAAAAGGAATTAAGCTGATCAAATTAATTTTAAATTAATTTGTGCTTAATTGGGGATTGACCTAATTAGATTAGGTCCAACACAAAGTAATTAATTCAATTTGATTGAGTTTGGATAAGCCAAAATTGAATTGGATTCAATTTGAGCTTAATCAGGGCCTGACCTGATTAGATTGGGTTCAACCAAATTGCTTTGTTTTAATCTGAATTTGACCTAATTTGGTTAGGTGCAACCTAAGGGGATTAGGTTCAGATGATGTGGAAATTAGTGGTGACATGGAATTGGATTTCATGAATTTTAAATAACCCAAAATTAATGTATGGCGCATGAACCCATTGCTTGACACTTGGCGACATTGCTTGGTGTTTAAATTTAAATTCAAACATTAAGCAATGTGTTAAATGATTTTAATCACTCAAACCATCAGCCAAGGTGGTGTATGAGTTTTTGAATGGATTAAATTCGAATTTCAAGAGGTGAGTTCGAAAATATGAAGTGTTTTACCTTGCCACATGGATTTCAAATTCCTCCCCCCTTGCGCATGTGTTTAAAGTTTGAATTTAAATCAGATTTGGTTAAGATCTGATTTGGGTGGTATCTATTCGATTGCATGCGCCAACTAATGAAGGATTTCAGGAGCTAATTTTTGAATTTTGAATGAAATTCGAACGCCATTAAAGGGGTCAAAATGGGCGCCGGATATAGCATCCATTGCAGCCTTCTTCCACACATGCCTCCTCTTCCTCTTCTTCTCCATTTTTGCTAGGTTTTTCAGGGTGGATATCTAGAAGATTCAAGATCAGATCTGAGTCCTCTACTTCCTTTACAAATATCATCTCCATCTACTTCAAGATGATTGATCAAGAGTTGATTGAATCTCGGCAAGTAGATTTCAGCCTTCAAGTGTTCTGCAGCTGCTAGCACTGTTGCAGAAGAAGATCCTTCTGGGCTTCACGTGTACTTCTCGTAGAGGCCATTCGTGTGCATGGCTGCGAAGTCAAGGATCAGATCCACAACTTTCATCCATCATAAAAGGTATTAATCTAGCATTAATCATTTATTATGGTGTCAAGGTCTAGGTTCGATTCTTCGAGGTTTTACCCTCTTTTGGGGCTCCTCACGGAGATATTTCCAGAATCCATTCGATGGATATACGGAAATTAATTGGAATAGAGTTTTTAAGTTTCAGATCTGATAGCTAATCATGCATAAAAGTTTTAGCATAATTGTTTAAACGATTCTGGCATAATCCTATGTTTTCTTAATGTGCTGATTTCTAGATTTGATCTTGAAAATATGCATGAATTAAATTGTTTGATTCATTTTTCCGTTGCATTTTTGAAACTTAAAAAGAACTACGTGTGGCTTGATCCCCCTTATGAAGGGGTACGTAGGCAATTCGATCAGGCTCAGCCATGATTTTTCAAAAAAAAAAAAGATTCAGCTTGCTAAACATCTAAGAACCTAGGATTCACTATCAGTAATCGATCAATTGGCCAGGTAAGCAGGTGGGAGGCTCTCCTTACTCAAAGAGTAAGGTCCTAATTAAGTAACCACCTTTAATGCTTTTCTAGACACCAATTAGATCAATTAATTAAATATGGCTAGCTCAATGTATCGTTCTCTCGAATGATTGAGAAGGTTTTAATCGATTTAGGTTTCGATTAGGGTATACATCTTATGTAAATATGAAACTCCTTTCATATGCTATGCGTTTACATCTTATGTAAATGACATATTTGTTTAGGTTTACATCCTATGTGAATATGAAACCCTTTGTGTACGTGTTTACATCTTATGTAAATGACATATTAGTTTAGGTTTACATCTTATGTAAATGATCTAACCTATTTGGGTTTTTATTCACATCTCATATAAAGATTGCTTAACATATATATTTACATCTCATGCATATACAATTTCCTTTTAACCATAAGCATAAACAAAAATTTTCTTTTGATGATCATGAATCTATGATTGATCATATCTCATGCATCTCATGCATATATAATTTTCCTTTTAAGCATAGGCATAAACAGAAAAATAACCTTTTATGATCATGAATCCATTGATTGGTTCTTATCACATGCATATAATTTCAGATCTGATAATTTGATTTTAATCATGCTACCAACTGAATCTTTGATCATGCAAGACATGATTTTTAATTATTTCAATCTCATTGTAATTTAAAATCAACATGCAAGATCATAAGAATAAAAATCAGCATGCTGAAATTTCTGAAATCTGAAATTTCAGCACGCAGAAAATTTCAGCAAACATGAATATTAAAATTCAGATCTTAATTAAATACTAATCAAGTCTATTAATCTTAATCTCAATACTAAAATTGGCTTTGATACTACTGTCGGGTTACCCCCGCACGCATTGCGACGATCGCAGCGGAAGTACATGCATGGGGTCGTTCATCTCATGAACATTCTAAGGAACGTAGAATTAAAAAAATTCTGAGTTCTCTAACTCAGAAAGTTATGAAATCTAAAGAAAAAGATTAAAATTAATTACTTGATTAATTTCATGATCTATATTAAAACTTGTAAAGATCAAATCTTTTCCTTATGTGGGTAGATGATCACCGCAAACTGATGATCGTGGATTTGTATTAAGGTTCACTTGAAGCCGCACACGTGTCCGGCCTCTACGGATATCCATACAAAGATCTTGCTCGATCAAGATCGTGATCTCACCGGGGTGCTAGCTTCCTTGCAAAGATCCCTTTTGATGGTTGGAACTCTTCTAAGCAATTAACTCTGGGTTGCTTCAAAGAGGAGGAAGAGGGAGAAAGAAGAAATCCTTTCTTTTCTTTCCCTTTCCATGAGAGAAGGAGGGAAGAGAGGAACACCTTCCTCTCTTTATTTTCTTCTATGTAGCTGACCAAGAGGAGGAAGAAGACTCCATGCTTGCTGCCCCTCTTTGTGCCTTGCGGGTGGAAGAAGAAGAGGAGAGGTGTTGCCCAGAGATGGTCACCCAAGAGGGGGGGGTGAATTGGGTGTTTTAAAACTTTTTGACTATTTAAAAAATAAAACACGCAGATATATGAACTAAAGTAAAGATGGAGGGATGAGAACAGTCAATCGCAAACACGAGGTTTTATAGTGGTTCGGAGCTTCCACTGCTCCTACATCCACTCCCCAAAGCACCTTTGGGAATTTCCACTATAATCCAAGATTACAGTCCGGTAGTTTTGCGAGTGCACTACCCAACTCGTTGTTTTACACCGGGCTAACAGCGAACCCTATAACTCCCAATTTAACCTAGGCTTGGGACGCCTTTCCCTTGTTCCAAGTCCCTTGACTGGAACAAGCACAATATTGAAAAAGTTTTACAAGGATTTAAAAGCTCTAAATAAGCAAATATAACAATGATAAGCTATAAAACCCAGAAGAACCCTTTTAGCTGTTGGAAGCGTGGGAGATGATGGTTCTTCCGATGTGGATCGCGTTGGCTTGAGTGTGAGCTTTGAATCCCGAGCGGAAGAGAGTAGTTGAGCTTGAAATCAGTTGGGAAGCTTGAAGGCACTTGATTTCTTCACTTGAATGCACTAACTCCCTTGAACCTCTCTCTCTTGCTTCTCTCTTGAATGATCTTGTGTTGGGTTGGTGAGAAGTTATTGAGAAGCACTTAAGAGGTCCCTTTTATAGCCCAAAAAGCAAATATAGCCGTTAGAGATAAAGTTAAACAGATTTGAAATTCAAAACATCCTGCAAAAAGGTGTCAGTCGCGTCCCAGGCGCTCCGGAGACGTCTCCGCTTCAACGCGAGACGTCTTGGCTGTAAGATTTTACTTTTTGACGTTGTTTGGGGTCGACTCGGCGCTTTATGGGGACGTCTCGGCTTGTTTGCGCTTTTTGCATGGGGACGACTCCGCTGCTTCGGGGTCGACTCCGCTGTTATATCTCCGAAAAACATGTCTTCTGGAATTCTCTGAGAGAGTCGACTCCGCTCTTTCAGGGGACGTCTCCGCTGCCTTAACACCGAAAAAGACATCCTCTGGAAAACCCTGAGAGAGCCGACTCCGCTACCTCGGGGACGACTCGGGAGGTTTACTTTTTACTTGCGGGGACGACTCCGCTTACTGTGGAGACGACTCGCGCATATCACTTGAAATCGGCCTTTCTGCCGCCTCTGAGAGAGTCGACTCCGCTACTGAGAGAGTCGACTCCGCTATCGCGGGGACGACTCGGCAGGTGCCGGGGACGTCTCCAGTCGTGCCAGTTCTTCCTGTTTGTGCCAGAGACGTCTCTGAGACAACCCGGAGACGTCTCGGCTGTCCCTGATCTGTTTTCTTCAGCTCAAAAATTCTTCAATAAATTCATAAAATTATGGAAACTTGCCTAGACATTTCTTAACAATATTCTTAATTAAACACATGAAATCCTCAAGTAAATTGTTAAGATGAATGGAATTATACTCTAGTGTTTTGTATTCATCAAAATCCATTAGGGGGTCAACAATCTCCTCCTTTTTGATGATGACAAAATACTGAGTATATTCAAAATTCGAAATTTAAACATATATACAGTATTTGATCAGATGTACAAGTATAATGTTTTGATTAGAGCTAGATACAGTGTGCATAATTCAAAATAGTCAACTTTCATTTCTATCCTTATGCATAAGATTGATCTTAATAGCTCTTAAGCAATTTTAGCATATCAACTGAATTTGAATCAAGTTAAAATGAAATATTGATGTTCAAGATAATTGAAAGCTAAGTTCTTTTTGACTCCCCCTTTCTTTTCCAGAAGGGCAATTATCTTAAAGCCAATATTCTTCAATTTTATCTCTTCTAATTCTTCAATTTTGCATTCCACCATAAATTTTGCATTCCAATATATCCAATATCCATATTGGTTCTACTCCCCCTTTTTGTCATCAATAATGAAGGGGACAAATTATCCTTAGGTACTTAAAACTCAAGTTCTAGTAAAATTCAGCATATTACCATGAACCACTCAAGGATATTCAAGTTATTTCTATTAATGAATTCTGCATTCATTTTACTCCCCCTTTGTTTTGGAATTCATTTCAGACTCCTCTTTTCTCCCCCTGTTTTATATGCATTGATAAATTATGTCAAATTTGAACATTTAAGGTATGTTATGAGATTTTTATGGCACATCACAGAATCACATACACAATCACAGAATCACATACACAGAGTTAGCAACAATGTACACAAGGTTTCAAAAGAAATTGTATGTCATTCATGTATCATTGTAAACCTTTGAAGTCATTACAAAGTTAAAAGAGGAAATCATTACAAGTATTGATTTCTAATACAAAAAGTGTTTCAAAATGAGCCTAGGGTTTACAAAAAGAAGAACCCTAGTTGTCTACAAGGTGTCCCTCATCGGCGACGTTGCTCATAAACTCTGGCAGCTGCATCTATAAAAGCATTGATGGAATCTAGCAGTGTTCTGAATTGATCTCCCTGTGACTGATGAAAGGCTGCCACTAGTGCTTCAAATTCAATGCTTGCCCTATCAATTCTTCCTCTAAGTTGGGCAACCAAAGTGCCCACATTGCCTCCAGGGCTTGTCAATTCTTGAAGGCTATTTGAAATGATCCTCAAGCTGTCTTGTAGCTCAATTGATCTGAAGGTTTGGGTAGCATTCACACTAACTAGTTCTTGCGCTGTAGCTTCTATCTGAGCTCTAATTTCCTTCAGCTCTTGTAGAATCCCTCCATGTGAGTCTCTGATGGGGGCCAACTCAGTAGAGATCATCGATCTCATCTCCTCCCTTATCTACTGGCAAATTATAGATGCTAAAGTGCGCATCTGATCTTCTGATAGGGAGTAGGGCCCACTGACTGGAGGAGGTGGTGGCATGGATGTGGAAGGTCCAGCTGAGCTGGAGGGTACATCAGGAAAGTCCATGTGGCTATGTGGAGGAGAGTGGTGGTCAGGCTCCTGAAGTGGGATCTCAGGCTCTAGGGTTTGAGCTTTTCTCTTTGGTACCTTGACCCATGACCCATCTACCTTGTGAAACTCCATTCTACGCATTGTGCTCTCATTATAATAGTCGGTGTTTCTCAAGGGTTTTGCAGGTTCATTTTCTGGAATGGGTACTTTGAAATGTTTGAAGAGTAGGGTAAGGATCATCCCATAAGGTATGCTAAACCTAGAATACCTATGACATGTAGCAATGTAGTTCAACATAAGTCTAGGGAGGTTTAGGGGAATCCCTAGTAGGATGTGGTGCATGATAACTAGGTCTCGCTCCGAAACAAAATCGAAGCGGCCGATTTTCGGGAATAAGACTCGGTTGACAATACTCAAAAAGAGTCTCATCTCGGCATTTAGGTCTTGGGAGTTAACCACATCGAGAGGGCCGCAGTCCTCTCGTCCTAAAAGCAAGTTTAGGGCTATTTCCCTTTGGGGATGTGAGGTCGGAGCCTCACCGTCCTTAGGGATTTGCAAGACGCTAGATAGGACATCTTCATTAATTTCTACCACCGTCCCCCGAACATATGCAGTGTACCCTAAGTCCCCTAAGGCCATATTGCTAAATAGTTCTCTAACTAGGCCGGGGTAGGTTGAAGTATTGAGTGTACAAAGATATTCCCACCCTTGGGCACGGAGTCTCTCTCCAATAGAGAACCCCTCACTATCTAGAAAATGGAAATCTATGTACCTCCCAGTGGTTACTATGCGATTCGCACAGGAAATGGTCATGGTTGGCGGAGCAACCGGAGGAGACGGCGCGGAAGGCTCTTCCCTCCGTTCCTCACCGTCGGTCGCTGCCCTAGAACGCCTCCCACCAGTCCTCCTAGCTCTTTTAGGTGCCATTGAATGGAAATCCTAGGGAAATGAGGAGAAAGAGGCTAGGGTTTGTGTTGGAGAGAAAATGGAGGCTAGGGTTTTTGTTTTTGTCGGGGATGAAAGGTATAGCTCGGGTCGGCTCGAGCTGTTTCGACTTATTTTAAAAAACCTCGTTCGGCCCCCGAGACGTCTCCGCGACTAATGCGAGACGTCTCGCCGGGGGGACGTCTCTGCGATTTGCCAGAGACGTCTCCGGCACTGAAAAATTTCAGACTGATTTTTATCTTTTTCCAATTTGTTTCATTTAATCAATTTAATCAACATGATTTCTTTTTGTGAATACAGAGTGAGTTTGTTTGTGATCCTCCCCCTTAATAATACATCCTATAAAAGTTTGATAATGATTTTTGAATCATTAATATTGAAATGAGGAATGTTTGACCAAATTTCGAATACCTATGAAATAGGCTCTGAAAATATCTCCACGAAGAGTCCAAGGGAGGGTAACCATCCTCCGAAAAGTCAAACAGTTCGTCATTTAGCTTAGATGGATTCATGCTTTCACTTATGTTGACCTTGAGGTGGATTACTAGCTTGAGTAGCAAAGTATTGCAATACAAGTTGAATTTATTTGCTAGGATCATACAAGCTCAAGGCATTCCTTAAGAAGTTGAACCTATCTTTACAAAGAGGTTTTGTAAAGATATCGGCCAATTAATTTTCAGTACATACATATTCAATCATCACATCATTTTTCAGCACATGATCCCTAATAAAGTGATGCCTAATCTCTATATGTTTTGATTTTGAGTGTTGGACAGGATTTTTCGTTAAATTAATTGCGCTTGTGTTATCACATCTAATTGGTATATTATCCATTTTGATACCAAAGTCTTCAAGTTGTTGCTTAATCCAAAGAACTTGGGCACAACAGCTTCCAGCTGCAATGTACTCAGCCTCAGCTGTGGATAAGGCAACAGAATTTTGTTTCTTGCTAAACCAAGAAACCAAATTAGCACCCAAGAATTGACATGTGCCACTTGTGCTTTTTCTGTCGAGTTTGCACCTGGCAAAATCAGCATCGGAGTAAGCAATTAAATTTATGTCAGATTGTTTAGAATACCATAAGCCTACATTAGGGGTCCCTACTAGATATCTGAAAATTCTTTTAACAGCTTGCAAATGTGATTCCTTAGGACATGCTTGGTATCTAGCACACATGCAAACACTGAATAATATATCTGGCCTACTAGCAGTAAGGTAAAGTAAAGAGTCTATCATACCTCTGGACAATTTGCAGTCTATACTTTTACCTTTTTCATCTTTGTCAAGCTTGCAGCTTGAGCCCATGGGTGTGCTAATTTTCTTTGCATCCTTCATCTTGAATTTTTCCAACATTTCCTTGATATATTTGGACTGACTGATGAAGATGCCTTCCTCTGATTGTTTTATTTGTAGCCCAAGAAAGAAGTTGAGCTCACCCATCATGCTCATTTCAAATTCTCCCTGCATAAGCTTGGCAAACTCTTGACAAAGACTATCATTAGTAGCACCAAAAATTATATCATCCACATAAATTTGTACAATCAATAAGTCATTTTCTTTTCTTTTAATAAAGAGGGTTTTGTCTACATTTCCTCTCTTAAATTTATTTTCAATTAGGAAATTACTTAATCTTTCATACCATGCTCTAGGGGCTTGCTTAAGTCCATACAATGCTTTATGCAATTTATATACATAATCTGGATGTAAATGATTTTCAAAACCTGGAGGTTGTCCTACATAAACTTCCTCCATTATATAACCATTTAAAAAGGCACTTTTTACATCCATTTGATAGAGTTTAAAATCCATGAAGCATGCATATGCCAAAAGTAGTCTAATAGCCTCTAACCTAGCAACAGGAGCAAAAGTTTCATCAAAATCTATTCCTTCCTCCTGATTATAGCTTTTGGCAACTAGTCTGGCTTTGTTTCTTATAACTATTCCATCTTCATCTAGTTTATTTCTATACACCCACTTGGTGCCTATAATTGAAACATTAGGGGGTCTTTTCATTAGAGTCCAAACTTCATTTCTTTCAAATTGGTTTAATTCTTCTTGCATAGCATTCATCCAATTATCATCTTTTTCGGCTTCTTCTAGTGATTTAGGCTCTATTTGTGAAACGAAAACAAGATAATTACTAGTATTTCTTATAGAGGATCTTGTCCTTACCCCTTGTGAGGGATCACCAAGGATTAGATCCTTTGGATGACCATGTGCATACCTCCATTCCTTAGGAAGATCTTGATTTCTCAATGGAGGTTGATCTTCTTCATCTTGCTGAATTGTATCTTCTTTGATCTCATCCTCATGTTGTTTGTCTTGTATGAAGAATTCCTTCATTCGGTCTTCAAGTATACCTGCATCACCATCTTCTTCTTTTCTAGAAGAATCTCCATTAGCTTCATCAAAAACAACATGAATGGATTCTTCAACAACGAGAGTTCTCTTGTTGAAGACCCTGTATGCTCTACTAGATGAGGAATAACTTAAGAAGATCCCCTCATCTGATTTAGCACTAAATTTGCTTAGATTGTCCTTTCCATTGTTTAAAATAAAACACCTACAACCGAACACATGAAAGTAACTTATATTGGGCTTCTTATTTTTTATTAGCTCATAAGGTGTTTTCTTTAAAATAGATCTAACTAATGCACGGTTTAAAATGTGACATGCAGTATTTATTGCTTCAGCCCAAAAATATTTTGGTAGATCCGATTCGCACAACATGGTACGAGCCATATCTGCTAGTGTGCGATTCTTCCTTTCTACCACCCCATTTTGTTGGGGTGTCCTAGGGGCCGAGAAATTGTGATTGATACCATTTTCGTCACAAAACTTTTCAAAGTGCTGATTTTCAAACTCGGTACCATGATCACTCCTAATTGCTTTTAGTTTAAGATTGAGTTCATTCGAAACTCTATTATGAAACTTGATAAAAGCCGAAAAGGACTCATCTTTATGTGCAAGAAATGAAACCCATGTAAAGCGTGAAAAATCATCAACAATTACAAGACCAAATCTCTTACCCCCTAGACTAGCAGTTCTAGTGGGTCCAAATAAATCCATGTGAATTAGTTCTAAGGGTTTTGTTGTTGAGACTATGTTTTTAGGCTTGAAAGAGCTTCTCGTTTGTTTCCCTAATTGACATGCAGCACAAATTTTGTTCTTTTCAAAATCTATCTTTGGTAGTCCTTTGACTAGATCTTTTGTAATCAATTTAGAAATTAAATCCATGCTAGCATGTCCTAACCTACGATGCCATAACCAACTAGTCTCATTGACTTTGGGATCCATGGCTACAAGACATTGGCCATCCTTCATGGTGGGATCATCAAGATCTACCATGTAAACATTTCCATGCCTATGTCCTGTGAGTATGATCTCATTGTCAATTGGACTACTAATTATGCATAGTGATGATTCAAATGACACTTTAAAGCCCTTGTCACAAAATTGACTTATACTTAATAAATTATGTTTTAGTCCATTAACTAACAATACATTGTCAATAAAAGAGGAGGGTGATATGGAGATTTTACCAACACCAATTATTTGACCTTTAGCATTGTCTCCAAATGTGACTACTCCTCCTTCTTTTGATTTCAAGGTGACGAAGAGACTCTTGTCACCGGTCATATGCCTTGAGCAACCACTATCAAGATACCACATTCTCTTTTTATTTCCGGCTGCAAGGCATACCTGCAAAATGATTATGTGAGGCTCTTAGGTACCCAAGTCTTCTTGGGTCCTTCGTGGTTAGTGTAGTTGGTTCCCTTAGGCACCCATACTTTAGTTATGTTTTTAGCTTTTACAAATGTACTCTTGTTAGTTTGGATCTTTCTTTGAATACAAGAGTAGGCTTTATGTCCACTTTTTTTACAATGAAAGCATGTAGGTTTTTCAGTTTTGACATCTTTTGCTTTCACAAAGAAATTCTTTAGATACTTTTGTTGCTTGTTAGTTTTATATCCTAATCCGGCTTTATTAAAAACAGCTCTTTGATTTGAAAGAATAAGATTTAATTTTTCAGAGCTTTGTGTAAATTTTTCAACAATTGGTTTGTACTTATGTACCTCATTCTTAAGATTCAAATTTTCTTTAACTAGTTCTTCCTTGTCCTTTTTAAGGGATTCAACATTTTGTGCAAGTGAGGTATTATTATTGAGTAGAGATTTAACTTTTAGATTCAATTCCTTAATTAGTGTTTTTGCCGTTTCATTTTCAATGCTAAGTTTTGAATTTTTGTTTTCTAGATCAATGGTGTTAACATTTTCAACGCTCTCTTTCTCAATCAATAGATTTTTAATATCTTCCTTTAGTTTTAGATTGGAGGCTTTTAATTCTTTATTCTTTGCTCCTAACATACTACAATCACTCATAAGTTCTTGAAAAGCTTCATACAATTCTTCTAAAGTAAAGTTTATAGTTGAGTTTTGACATACCTCGTCGTCTTCGAACGCCATGAAGCACAAATTGGCGGTCTCTTCCTTCTCTTCCTCGGAGGAGGATGTGTCACTATCGTCCCAAGTTGCCTTTAATGCCTTCTTCTTCTTCTTCCTAAAGTACTTCTTTTGTTGAGGGCATTCGGAACGAATGTGTCCCGGTCTCTTGCAATCATAGCATATGATTGGGTCTCTTTCTTTTTCCTTTTCTTTTCCCAATCATTTCTCCCTCCAAATTTCTTTCTTTTGGGAAGGGTTTCTTTCTTCTCATAAATTTCTTAAACTTCCTTACTATTAAACCCAAATCCTCATCTTCGCTTTCCTCTTCACTCTCACTACTTTCTTCTTCACACATACTCGAGGTAGCCTTGAGTGCGATTGTCTTCTTCTTTGGCAACTCTTCTTCATGTTGCTTCATTGTGAGCTCATGCGTCATCAATGAGCCCAATAGTTGTTCTAGTCCCAAGGTGTTGAGGTCTTTGGCTTCTACGATTGCCGTGACCTTTGCTTCCCATGCTTTCGGCAAAGACCTGAGAATTTTACTCACAAGTTCCGGATTAGTATAAGATTTACCCAAACTCTTTAGACCATTAATTATATCGGTGAAGCGTGTAAACATGCATGTGATGGTTTCATTGGGTTCCATCTTAAACAACTCATATTTGTGAACAAGAATGTTCACTTTAGACTCTTTGACTTGATTTGTACCCTCGTGGGTAACTTCAAGCCTATCCCATATTTTCTTAGCGGAACTACATGTGGAGACTCTATTAAACTCATTTACATCTAGAGCACAAAATAATGAGTTCATGGCTCTAGAATTGAGTTGAACCATCCTATTATCATTCTCATCCCAATCCTCCTCAGGTTTGGGAACTTAAATGCCATTCACCATGTGTGATGGTTCTTGTGGTCCCTTGACTATAACCCTCCACAAGGCATAATCTTGTGCTTGAATAAAGATCCTCATTCTAGTCTTCCAATAGGTATAATTTGTCCCATTGAAGAGTGGAGGTCTATTGGTTGCCTGCCCCTCAGCAGGAACATTGTTAAAGGGTGTTGCCATCTAGATCTTTGGCTAAGACGGTTAGGTCTTTCAAGAAATACACAGAGCACCTGCTCTGATACCACTTGTTGCCCAGATATGGTCACCCAAGAGGGGGGGTGAATTGGGTGTTTTAAAACTTTTTGACTATTTAAAAAATAAAACATGCAGATATATGAACTAAAGTAAAGATGGAGGGATGAGAACAGTCAATCGCAAACACGAGGTTTTATAGTGGTTCGGAGCTTCTACTGCTCCTACATCCACTCCCCAAAGCACCTTTGGAAATTTCCACTATAATCCAAGATTACAGTCCGGTAGTTTTGCGAGTGCACTACCCAACTCGTTGTTTTACACCGGGCTAACAACGAACCCTATAACCCCCAATTTAACCTAGGCTTGGGACGCCTTTCCCTTGTTCCATGTCCCTTGACTGGAACAAGCACAATATTGAAAAAGTTTTACAAGGATTTAAAAGCTCTAAATAAGCAAATATAACAATGATAAGCTATAGAACCCGGAAGAACCCTTTTAGCTGTTGGAAGCGTGGGAGATGATGGTTCTTCCGATGTGGATTGCGTTGGCTTGAGTGTGAGCTTTGAATCCCGAGCGGAAGAGAGTAGTTGAGCTTGAAATCAGTTGGGAAGCTTGAAGGCACTTGATTTCTTCACTTGAATGCACTAACTCCCTTGAACCTCTCTCTCTTGCTTCTCTCTTGAATGATCTTGTGTTGGGTTGGTGAGAAGTTATTGAGAAGCACTTAAGAGGTCCCTTTTATAGCCCAAAAAGCAAATATAGCCATTAGAGATAAAGTTAAAGAGATTTGAAATTCAAAACATCCTGCAAAAAGGTGTCAGTCGCGTCCCAGGCACTCCGGAGACGTCTCCGCTTCAATGCGAGACGTCTCGGCTGTAAGATTTTACTTTTTGACGTTGTTTGGGGTCGACTCGGCGCTTTATGGGGACGTCTCGGCTTGTTTGCGCTTTTTGCATGGGGATGACTCCGCTGCTTCGGGGTCGACTCCGCTGTTATATCTCCGAAAAACATGTCTTCTGGAATTCTCTGAGAGAGTCGACTCCGCTCTTTCAGGGAACGTCTCCGCTGCCTTAACACCGAAAAAGACATCCTCTGGAAAACCCTGAGAGAGCCGACTCCGCTACCTCAGGGACGACTCGGGAGGTTTACTTTTTACTTGCGGGGACGACTCCGCTTACTGTGGAGACGACTCGCGCATATCACTTGAAATCGGCCTTTCTGCCGCCTCTGAGAGAGTCGACTCCGCTACTGAGAGAGTCGACTCCGCTATCGCGGGGACGACTCGGCAGGTGCCGGGGACGTCTCCAGTCGTGCCAGTTCTTCCTGTTTGTGCCAGAGACGTCTCTGAGACAACCCGGAGACGTCTCGGCTGTCCCTGATCTGTTTTCTTCAGCTCAAAAATTCTTCAATAAATTCATAAAATTATGGGAACTTGCCTAGACATTTCTTAACAATATTCTTAATTAAACACATGAAATCCTCAAGTAAATTGTTAAGATAAATGGAATTATACTCTAGTGTTTTGTATTCATCAAAATCCATTAGGGGGTCAACAAGAGGGGAGGAGGCTGCCAAGCATCAAGAAAAGAACCCATAGTCCAAGTCTTGGCCCCCCTGTTATAACCTTGCCCTAAGCGTGGCTCTTCCTAAAACTAGGAGGAGCCACGCCCCAACCGGGTCTCACATCCCGGCCATCCGAGATGCGGATCCCGGGAGCATCCAAGGAAAGGAGGGGCTCTTACCCCTCCCTTCTAATCATAATCAAATTAGGATTTAGGTGGCCCTTGGTTCATTGAATCCTAATCTAATTAGGACCCAATCAGTCTTCCTATTTGATTCACATGAATCCTAATCTAATTAGGAGTCATCTTTATCTATTGGACCAAAATTAATTAGGACTCTAGAAATCCTAATCCAATTAGGACTCATATAATTTTAGTCCTAATCCAATTAGAACTTTTAGGAATCCTACTCCAAGTAGGACTCTAATAATTTGAAATTCGAATCTAATTAGAATTCTAGGAGTCCTACTCCAAGTAGGACTCTTGAACCTAATTAAATAAGATCGAACCCAATTAATTAGGTCCAATTGATTCAATCAAATTGTAATCCAATTGCAATTAATTTCTTCTTCAACTCACTAACTCTTAGTGGGTTAAACCAATTATTAATCAAATTGACAATTACAAAATATTGTGATTCCAAATCACAATGCAACCATTAGATCGATCAGATCCTCTATTGTGTGTGACCCTATAGGTTCTCTTCTGTCTGGTAGTGAGATATATTGTGATCTCTATCACAACATTATTGAAACCCTTTTCAATGGGTTGGAACAATTCCAACTCTTCTCATTCGGGTTCACTGATCATCAAGTAAATGCCTTTGAGCCTCACAATCCACCAATGACACCTAACAGCATGTAGTGGCAACCCAGCAGAATGGAATAGATGAACTTCTAGGTGTAGTTAGCGTATGATACAGTCCCTCTATCGTGGATTCCGACAGGATGGAGGTCATGGATAATTCGTCAAACCCAATCATCTGTCATATGTAAAATTTATTCAACTTCAGTTCGAGGTTGGAAAACTCTTTTTCCAAAAACTACCTTGGCCAAGGATTTACAAACTCAGTCTTATAAATCTCATAGGATCTCTCCTAATCTATCAAGATCGATAGATTCCATCTAGATGCACTCCTACTCCTACAATGAATCCACTGTAGCTAATCTGCACCACAAGGATCCAAATGGATAGGACCCATGTTTATGTGCTCATCAAACTACAGCAACCTCACTGTGAATAGCCGAGGCACTACAGGTCAAAGGACCAATCATACAACTACAGCATCAAGTAAGTCACTGACGAGTGGATAGACATCCAAGGGACTACTTGCTATGGTCACGCTCAGTACCCTTGTTCTTTAACAAGCACTTGCACAATCACTCCAGTGTCCCCACATTGTCGTCTCAGGACTCGTCTATCAATAAAAGTGATCTGTGCACTAATCTCAGTGGATCGATCACTGTCCTCATGATGATTCATTGATCAGAAGTAATTCAAAAATTAATCACTAATGACACAAGCCTCAAATTCTCAACTCTTGAGAATATGCGTCATCATCTTATTAATTTCTTGGACGATTCATGGACACATAAGATCATGAATGAAAAAAATGCCCTACTTAATGAATTCATAATTTGGTCAAGTACAAATTTATGTCCCAGAACAAAATAATGTGACAGCCAAATTGGCTTCTAGGGCATACTTTCTAACAGAGTGAAGTTCCAGGTATGGTCTTCTCTTCCCAACTCTATCTCGCGAGCGACTAGCATTGGAGCCATTGCCCCTCGAGCACAGCAACCACCACCTCACTACCTCGAAGGCACATGATATCTTTGGCTAACCTCTATGGCCTAAATAGTTAATCATCTGAGTTCTCCAGCAACTTAGCCCGCTCAATGCTTTGGTAAGGCCGATTCCCAATCACATCACAATCTAACTACACAGTCACCTACACGTCAAGGTAATTGTGCCTGATGAACTTAGTTTTTGCTAGGTTTATGTGGCCGGCTCTATGAACATGTTTGATGGGAAAAATATTGGATTTCTTGACCTCGGACTGAACTGATCTCATTGGTCTCAGTATAAACCGGTGTGAACAACTTTGGTCCCAGCCGAGGAGCCAATCAGTCGAGGAGCCGGTCAGTCGAGGAGCCAATCAGTTGATCCCACCTCGGTTCGAGATTTTCCAAGTAGATCTGTATGACAGCACCTCGAATCCTTTAGATCATCTGGAGGCCCGCTTTCTCCATGCCAATATTGATGTCTTCGCCTGATTGGCCACTAACATGCCAGATATATTTTCTGAGGTGATAGTTCACGAGCTCAATGTAGACCTAGCTCATCGACCCGTATGGAAGAGGAAAAACTTCACCGTAGAGAGACAACAAGTCATAAACCAAAAAGTTGACAAATTCTTTAAGGTCAGTTTCGTTCGCGAGATGAACTACTCCAATTGACTGGCCAATATCGTACTTACTAAAAAAGCTAATAGAAAGTGGTAAGTTTGCATCAACTACACTGACCTGAATAAGGCTGGCCCAAAAGTTAGCTTTCCACTCTCGAGGATTAACCAGCTTGTAGATGCAACCTCAGAACATCAACTACTGACCTTTATAGATGTATTCTCTAAGTACAATCAAATTCAAATGGTCCCCAAAGATAAGGAGAAAATAACCTTTCTCACCAATAGGAGCCTCTACTACTACAAGGTAATGCCCCTTAGCTTAAAGAATCAGGGACAACTTACCAGCACCTCGTCAACAAAATCTTCACGCAGCAAATCAGCCAAAATATGGAGGTGTATATGGATGATATGCTTGTGAAAAGTCGAGTAGCGAGACAATACATAGCCGACCTAGAGAAAACTTTTGCAACCCTCAAAAAGTACTAGATGAAGCTTAATTCAACGAAGTATGCCTTCGGAGTCATCTCGAGAAAATTTCTAAGATTCATGGTGACACAATGAGGCATTATGACAAATTCGGAGAAGATCCGAGCAGTACTAGATATGCAACCCCTAAAGAACATCAAAGAAGTTTAATGCCTAACTGGTTGGGTCGCTGCACTAGTGAGGTTTGTGTCTAGATTGATGAAGTGCTGCCTCCCATTCTTCAAGGCCTTGAAGCATCCAAAGAACTTCTAATGGACTGAGGAGTGTCAAGAGGCCTTCGACCAACTAAAAGAGTATCTCAGCTCATCGCCTCTCCTTACAAAGCCACAGGTTGGAGAAATGCTTTACTTACACTTAGCCATCTCTTCTTCTACCGTGAGCTCGATGCTGGTATGAGAAAAAGAAAAATGTCAGAAATCTACTACACAAGTTAGATCCTGCGAGATGCGGAGACATGATATTTCAAGTTGGAGAAGGAGGCCTATGCCCTCATCATCTTAGCACGGAAGCTCCGGCCATACTTACAGGCCCATTAAATCACAATCTTGACCTACCTGCCGATGAGGCAGATTCTACAAAAGCCTAAAAATGTAGGTTGGCTGGCAAAGTGCGCAGTGGAGCTTGGAGAGTTCGATTTGGAGTATCGGCCTTGACCGTCTATCAAAGAGTAGGTACTGGCAGACTTTCTAAAGGAATGCACCATCCTTGTTGAAAATCCTACCAAGCCCCCCAAGAAGAAGAAGACCATAGAGTGATTGTGGATCCTGTACATAGATGGGTCATTAGGCTCTAGGGGTAGTGGGGTTGGACGCATACTAACTAGCCGAAGTAGGGTGATCATAGAGTATGCTCTATGGTTTGAGTTTCCGGCCTACAATAATGAGGCTAAATAAGAGGTGCTCATCACCGGCTCAAGCTTTCCAAGGAGCTCAGGGTTAAGCAATTGAAGGTCTTTAGCAGCTCACAATTAGTCATCAGCCAAGTGTAAAAAGAGTTCGAGGCTCGAGGCCGTTGATGATTAAATATCTATAAAAGATAAAGGACATTAGCTCAGCCTTCCATAACATTAACATATAACAGATTTTTTGGACGAAGAATGCAAGGGCCAACCTACTGTCAAAACTGGCCACCTCGAAGACCGCCGACCTGACTAAAACCACATATCTCAAAGTCTTGGAGACACCGAGCATCGATGAGCCCGAACTCATAATGAACACAACTATCGAGCCAAGTTGGATGGATCCTCTCGTCAACTTCTTGAAGGACGAGAAATTGCCTATAGATTGGGCTGGAGCCTGTCGAATAAGGCATCAAGCCTCCCACTTTGTCCTCCTTAATGACAAGTTATATCGGAGATCGTTTTCACTGCCACTCCTCAAGTGCCTCCACCCGACCAAGATAGATTATGCATTTCGGAAAGTGCATAAAGGCATTTGTGACAACCACTTAAGGGGCAGATCTCTGGCCTACAAGATCCTATGACAAGGATACTACTGGCCGACCCAGCAAAGAGATGTGGCCGATTTTATCAAAAAGTGTTATCGATGTCAACGCCATGCAAATATCCAACAATGACCAATGGTTACTTTGACGCTGATAAATATCCCTTGCCCATTTGCACAATGGAGAATCGACATCCTCGGACCTTTTCCAGTGGCAACTGGGCAACGCAAGTTTCTCTTTGTGGCTGTGGATTACTTCATCAAATGGGCATAAGCTGAGTCAGTGGCTTGGATTACCAAGGCCAAAGCTCGAGACTTCGTCTGGAAGGTCATAATCTATAGGTTTGGACTTTCTTAGGTGATCATCACAGATAATGGGCGCTAGTTCAAGAATGCTCGATTCAAAGAGTTCTGCACCAAGCTCATAGTCGACCGCCGGTTCACTCTAGTAGCGCACCACCAGACCCATGGAGAGGTTGAGGTGACCAATCGAATAATCCTGCAGGGGCTAAGGGCTAGCCAGACTAAACAAAAGGAATGTAGGCTGAAGAGCTATACAGTGTCTTGTGGGCATATCGGACGACACATCAGATTTCCGCCGGAGAGACGCTTTTCAACCTTGCTTTCGGAATGGAGGCAATGATCCTATTGGAGATCGGGCTTCCATCACTTCAGATAGAAAGCTTTGATAACTAAACAAATTCAGGTTGGCTCCAAGCTAACCTTGATCTATTAAAACAAACTAGAGAGTAAGCTCAAATCCACATGGCTTGATACTACAACTTAAGGGTCAATAATAAACTCTTCTGACCTGGCGACCTCGTCTTGAGAAAGACTGAAGCATCACAACCAAGAAAACTCGAAAAGATGAGCCCAAATTAGGAAGGCCCATACCGAGTAGCTGAGATAATACAACCAAAAACATATAAGTTGGAGCATCTCGATAACACTCCAATTCCACATACTTAAATTCTGATAACCTCTACATCTATTACCAGTAAGGTTCATTATATACCAAGCTTATTTCTAATAAAAGTCTTCTTGTTGTATTTTTATCTTTCAGATTGGATGATTATGACAATCGTATTCGACTTGGGACACCTTAGGAACATCTGGGCCCCGACCTAAGGGACAACTTGGGAACGCCTAGGCCCCAAATAAGGGACACACTAGGAACGCCTGGGACCCGACATAAGGGACACCTCGGGAATGCCTGGGCCCCGACCAGAGACCTCCAAGGTCAACGATAGTCTGGTAACAAAACCGACTATGTGGAGACACCTCGGACTCTTTTAGGACCTCTTTATGCCGAGCTCACTCGGAATTCGAAGCATATCCAAAAAATCAACTCAGGAGCCCAAGATAGGCCAAAAATCCTCACCGATCCCTTGGTCAGAATTATCTAGAGATCAATCGCAGAGCCCAAGATAGGATAAAAAGCCTCTCTGATCCTCTGGTCGGAATCGAACATAAGAAGAGGAATCAAAAAAAAGTTTGGCGCGATAAGCGGAACTCAAATAAAAAGTAAACAATGCACGTAAAAGCTAAAGTCAAGTACTTTGAAAAAATTTTAGTTTCATTACTTTTGAGCATATACATTGACCTCAATAAAAAAGCAAGCAAAAAAACAAAATACATTGAACTTGGTTTATCCAAGCAACAAAGCAAAAGAGAAAAAGAAGAAAAGAACTTTATTCTTTGCCACCGTTACTACCTTCACCACCGTTGCCGTTTTAGTCATCATTGTCGCCGAGGTCGGGTTGGAATCAAAGAAGTCCACCCCCAAAAAGGGTTGTTTGGGCCTAAGCTTGGCATTCCTCAAATCCCTTTGCAAATGCATTGGTCGTGTTCTCGGCGAACTCATCCTTGAACTGGTTCAAGGTAAGGTACTCCTCGACTGCTTTGGCGGCCTTCTCTTCGGCGCAGGCGACCTGCTCCCTAGCCCTGGCAGGCTCCTCCTTGGCCTTGGCGGCCCGCTCTTTGGCCTCGAGTCCTCTTTCTCGGCTTGAGTGAGCTTCGTGGAAAGCTCCGTGACCTTCTCCTTGGTGGCTAGGAAGGCCTCCTGGGCCATGAATAGGCAGCTGTTCGAGATCATCTTCTAAGTCTACTTGGTCGAGGCTTTGGTTTTTGCTGACTCAATCTTGTCTTTGGCCACTTTTGTCCCCTCCTCGGCCTACCGAGCCTGCTCCTCGGTAGCCTCTAACTTTTTTCCAAGCTCTGAGCCATGCCTCTTGAGTACCGAGATCGACTCATACATGTAGCTGGCCTTGTGAGCATGCTAAAAAGGAGAAGAAGGGTTAGTAACTGAAGTGAATGACTTGGTGAAGATTTGTAAACTAGAGGCTTACTTGGATGATGGAGGACAAGGTCCTGTCAATTAGCTAGTGCATGTTGAAGGAGCGCATGAGCTTCTTGTCCGCCCAGAGCTGCATAGCTCGGACCACCTCCTTGGCTACCCTAGGGGTCACCAAAGCTGAATTAGACTCTCGGATTGACCACCTTAGGATGTAGATCCTAGAGGTGCGGGTCGGGGCTAAAGGGCCCTCCTTGGCTAGGGTGGACGAACTCAAACTGGACCGGGCTGAGGTACAGGCCTCGAAGGACGACCAACATGAAGACATGGCAGTGGCAGAAAGTTGGATGAGGACGACCCTGTTGTTCGATTCCTGTTTACCTAAAAGTATACTAAACAGATCGTTGTTAGAACCGACAAAAATAGTTTAATTTAATTATACTCTTACCATTTCTATTCGAAGAATAGTGGTCGTAATAGGTCGATCCACAGGGAGGCGATTGGAGTTGCATAAAAATTAAAACGTTCACTCGGATTCGAAATCGATTTTTGAATGATAGAAGAAAAAAAAACATTACTTTGAGGATGTTAAATGATTCTCTGGTTTACCAGAGAATGTTTTTTTATTTAAAATTAATAAAAAGCAGGTACTTAGATTCAAAGAGCATTTATATATTTAACTAATCAAAGAAGAGCTTTGGCATAAATTAAAATGGATGAAAACAGTGCTAAGAAGATCAAAGCCTGGAACATAAATTGCATAAAAGAAAATTTAATGTATTGCATAAAATGTAGAAATTAAACTGAACCTAGAACATGGATTGCATGAAAGAAAATTGATTGATTTCATAAAAAGAAATGATTACAAAAAGTAAAAAAAAAAAAATTGAAGATGAAGCCTAATGCTTCTATCTTCTGAAAATAAAAATAAAATAAAAATAAGAAAATTTTATTTTCTCTCCCTTTCTCTCCCACGGTGGAACTTCAACATAAAATACTTTTTTTTTCTTTCTTCTTTCCAAGAACAGAGCATCCCCTGTTCTTTGGATGTGAACTCTCCTCCTTCCCTTGCCCAGCCGAGAGCTCCTCTCTCCTCCCTTCTCTCCATAGCCGATGGCCCCCTTATATAGCTCGCCCCCACCTCTTGAAGCCGGCTGAGAATCGAAACGGTCACGGGATCACGAACGAGGAAGGTGCCGGTGATGAAGCGTGTTGCTGGAAATTGGACCCGGGGGCGGCCGCGAACCGAGGAGGTGGAGGAGCTCCGGTGGGAGAATCGGCAGACGGCGGTTCGTCGTCTGGCGGCGTCCTCCGGGAGAGCCTATGAGCAAGAACGGCGGGCGGTGGATCGTCGGCGTGCGGCTCCTTCCGAGGGGACCTACAAGAAGCCGGTGGCCGGGCTTTCCGGCGCCGGCCCTCGGATGCTTAAGTGAGAGGGGGAAAGTATGAGGGAGAAAAAGAGGAAGATGTTTCTTTTCCAGGTTTCGGTGTCCAACCCCCTCCCAAGATGGAGGGGTTCCCCTTTTATAGAGGGATATTGTATTACCTGAGAAGTGACAGGGCAGATTGTCCTCTTTGTGATGATTGAGCACGATCATGTGCATTAATGGCATCGTGGGGGGTCAGACCGGATCAGACCGGAGTCAGTGAATCGTCGTGGTTGATCGGACCTGGTGGAGTGGTTCAACCGCCTGCCGTGGAGGGCCTGCGGTCCGTAGATAATAAGCGCATTGATTGTTGAGTGAACCGGAGATCGGAGAAGGTCATACGCTTTGGTGGTCGAGTGGTCCGGAAACCATCTTAAGCCGTGCTCATTAATGGTTGAGTGCGCTGGAGGCCTGCAGAGGCCATGCGCATTAATGGTCTGGCGGTAGCCTGACACGGCGAGATTTGAGCGTCTGGAGTTAGGCTCCCGAAAGGTGTCAGGCCGAGGCCGAATACTCGGGTGAGAGGTTTCGGAATCCGGCATCCGGCTGGGCGCCGAGCGGGGCTGTCTGCCCTAAGTCGGGCGCCTCCAGCCCGGGTGTTGCTTGGTCGGCGCCCTCTGGTCGGTCGCCGGGCTGAGCTGACTGCCTCCGGGCGCCTGCGGCCCGGGCGTTGCTTGGTCGGCGCCCTCTGGTCGGTCGCCGGGCTGAGCTGACTGCCTCCGGGCGCCTGCGGCCCGGGCGTTGCTTGGTCGGCGCCCTCTGGTCGGGCGCCGGGCCGAGCTGGCGCCTGCGGCCCGGGCGTTGCTTGGTCGGCGCCCTCTGGTCAGGCGCCGGGCCGAGCTGGCGCCTGCGGCCCGAGCGTTGCTTGGTCGGCGCCCTCTAGTCGGGCGCTGGGCCGAGCCGGCTGCCTCCGGGCGCCTGCGGCCCGGGCATTGCTGGGTCGGCGCCCTCTGGTCGGGCGCCTGGCGGAGCTGGCTGCCTTAAGTCGGGCGCCTCTTGATACAGCATCTCCCGGGTGATTTGGGTTTTTCCCCAACACTGCGCCTGCGGCCCGGGCGTTGCTTGGTCGGCGCCCTTTGGTCGGGCGCCTGGCCGAGCTGGCTGCCTTAAGTCGGGCGCCTCTTGATACAGCATCTCCCGGGTGATTTGGATTTTTCCCCAACACTACCCCCCGACTTCCTAGTTCGAGCCGCTTGCGAGCTCGGACGTGAGAAGTAGTTCATTTAATGCCGCATTGGTAGGGACTGGGGAGTTTTTGAATTTTGGTGACGTTTTGCACGTTCCAAGGTGATATTAATCAGGGGAGATGGGGCAACGCCTTTTCGCCTTTCGAAACGGCCTCGTGTCGTGGATTCATGATGAGGCTCCGCGATCCGATGTGACGTCGCCTTGATTCGATATTCGAGGCGTCGGTTCGAACTGGGTATGCCCGTATGGCTTCCGGGATCGATACGTGGCATGATCTAAACGGGACGTGGGATCCTGTTTTGCCGATCCGGGCTGTTGAAAAGATTTATATAAGCCCTCAACTTAGCCCTGAGGGCTTCTATTTGGCGACCTTTGCTACTTGTCCTCCAACTATCCCCTTCCTTGTTCCTCCGGCGGCCTCCCGGTACCGTCACTCCAGCTTCTCCATCTCCGGCGAAGATCTTGATAGGTGCTCTCTTTCGTTTGCTTGGGAGGCCCTTGCTCGTTCGTTTCCTTCTGCCTCCCCCCCCCCTTTTCTTTCTCTCTCTTTTTTTCTTTTTTTTTTGGGATGGGTCGTGGTCCAATGAGGCTGGGTCCACCATTAGTGTCAAGGAGATGGAAATAGCTGAGGAGTGGTTCTTCCCTCAGCGTGGGTTCCGCTTGGAACCCGCGGGGTCGAGGGATCGGGTGACCAGGCCCCCTCCGGGCCGGATCGGGGTGTACACAGAATCACTCTGAGCCGGCCTGCGGTTCACTCTCCACGGGTTTGTGAACGAGTTGCTGGCGACATATCAGATCGTCCCGGCGCAACTCGTTCCGAATGCGTGGAGAACCATAGTCTGTTTTTTATCCTTGTGCCTTTTGCACGGGATGCCGACCTCCGTCAATATTTTTCAGTGGTACTTCTTATTGAAGTCCAACCCGGGTGACGGAGAGTGGCTTTACCTTGCCCTTCGGGGTGGTCGACCGCTTTTTCGGGGTGCTCCTTCATCCATTCACAAATGGAAGGAGAAGTTTTTCTTTTTGTCTTCCGAGCGGACGTGGGGGTTCAATCCTCGGTGGGAGCAGGCCCGGCTCAAGGCCGTCAACAAGCTCCCCATCCTGTCCAAGGGCGAGCAGAAGATCCTCGATGCCCTTGGCGGCCTCGAGGAGGACATTCTGTTGAACGACCTTGTGAGCGAGGACGCTCTGGTCAATGTCGGCCTGAGCTCGGCGCGCCCTCAGGGTAAGGGTAGTTTCTATTCGTGTTTTGTTTTTTGCTTGGTCTCTTATTTCCTAATATTTATCCTTTTTCTTTATTTCTTTGCTCTCAGACATTCCAAAAATGGTGACGAAGGATTCGGCCCTGTATGCTCGGTTTCAGAAGAGGGTGGCCGAAGCTGGTGGGGCCCCTCTCGAGCAAGGAAGAGAGCCAGGCCTTCGTCTGGCGCAGTTGCCGGGGCGAGGGTGGCTAGACCTGTTCGGATGGAGGCTCCGAACCTCGGTCAGGAGGGTAGGAGCCCTACGGGGGCTATTGCGCTTGCGTGTCCCGCCCCCATCTCACAGCGGTCGGGTTGGGCACCTGCCCAACCCCAACTCCCGGGTCCCGAGCCGGGTAGTAGTCAGGGGGCTGCAGAGCTGCATCCACCGAGCCCAGCAAGGCCCAGTCCTTCGGGCCCGTCGGGGGATCAAGGCCACCAGGAGAGAGTGCCTTATGCTCCTGGTTGGGCGGTCTTCGAGGGCGATTCGGCCCTGGATAATCCCCAAACGGTGCGCGAGGTTCTTCGGGTCGCGCTGCTCCCGGCCGACCAGGCCAAGGTCCGGTCCATGAGTTATGGCGCCTTCATGGATACGACCATCTGTTCTGCCGTCCGGGTAAGTTTGCCTTTGCATTTGTGTAAGTTCGTTTCGAATTGGCTCGGACTTTGTTTCTTATCTCTCTCTTACAGCACCTCCACGAGATCGAGATGCTGATGCATATAGTCGCAGACTATCGGGACCGAGCACAAAAGTATCAGCAAGGGCAGGAGGAAGCCGAGGCGGGGAGCCTCGCGTCCGAGGCCGAGCAAAAGGCACTCCAAGCGAAGGTGGAGGCGGCCGAGGACGAGATTCGAGCTCTGAACGCTGAGCTCGAGGAGGAGAAGGGCGCGCACGCCCTGGCCAGGTCAGAGTTGCGTGCTGCAGAGGCGCATCTGGCCGAGGCCACTTCGGCGCTCGCTGTCCGCGAGCAGGAGGTGAAGGAGGTTCACCTCAAGGTCCAGGAGGAGGCCAAGAGGACGGTCCAACTCTTCCGGGAATCGGAAGAGTTTCAGGAACTGATGGAGGAGGAGGCCGTGGATGGGCTCGTTCGCGGCTTTAATGACTTCCGAAATCAGTTGAGGCAGCTCTGCCCCGAGTTTGACCTTAATCTACTTCGACCCGAAGCAGGGGTCGAGGGGCCCAACGCGCCCGAAGACTCGGATAGGACCGGAGCCCCGACGATCGAGGAGGGTGAGATTTCGGCGGTTGAAGGAGCTTCTGATGCTGCCCCTCAAGCTGCTGACGTGGCCCAGGCCGAGGCGATGGCTGCGGATAACTAACGAGCAGTGCCCGCCTCCTCGAGATTTACCCTCTTTGTTTCTTTGTTTTGTAAGTAAGGTCGGCCCCTAAAAGTGTATGGCCGAACCTGAGTCTTGTACTTAGCCTTCGGGGTTTTATTAATGAAAGTCTTTTTTTCTAAGTTCATTCTAAATTTACGCCTGTTCTGCCTTTTCCTTCTATGTGAGTAGGTTTTCGATCGGTTAGATTTAGCTCCTTTCAACAAGTTTTCGGGCTCGGTAAGCGTAGGCCCATTAGGAAACGCTCCGAACTTAGATCTGATAAGAACCCGTTTCGAGCTTTAATCGGTTTCGTGCTCTGGTCGGAGCTCGGACTTGCCGAGCCCTTGAGCTCAGAACCAAATTCTGCCGAGTTCTTGGATCCGAGCTCCGTCCTTTCAACAAGTTTTCGGGCTCGGTAAGCGTAGGCCCATTAGGAAACGCTCCGAACTTAGGTCTGATAAGAACCTGTTTCGAGCTTTAATCAGTTTCGTGCTCTGGTCGGAGCTCGGACTTGCCGAGCCCTTGAGCTCGGAACTGAATTCTGCCGAGTTCTTGGATCCGAACTTTTGGAGCATCGAGCTCTATTCTTTGCCCTTGGAGGGGTTAACCTTCCAGGAGGCTTTGGCCGGGTCTTTAGGCTCGGCTTTAGGGGTATAAGCTCATAGAAGTTCTAAAGTCTGTCCCCGACGGGATTATGAATCAAGGTTTGGACAGACATTAGACGGATCTCAACCCTAGTCGGGGGAGCTTCCGAGCTTAGTCGGGCCTGTCGCATATTATAGCGTAAGCAAATGAACGCAGTAGCATGGATGCTGAGTGAGGAGTACCTTTCTCACTGTCGAGTCTACTCTGCAGTCAGCTGATTCTGCTCTGCAGTCAGAGCATCCGTATGCATCCGTATGCAATGTTGTCCGCGGGAGAACGAGGTGGCGCTTTGGTCAAAGCCCCGCGCCAAGGCGTAGCCTGCTCCATCTTCGCTCTTCGGCTTGTATTTGGTTCAGTAAGGTATCTCGCCCTTGAGATCTTGAGCTCGACCAAGACTTTGTCGACCGTCCTGGTGCATAAAGTAAATGCGATAAATGTAGGTGCTAGGTGAGTAGTACCTTTTGCACCATCGGAGCCGAGCACTTCAGGATGAGAGCCGAGTCTGCTCTGCGATCGTCCCCATGGGGCATTCTTTAGCATATAACTCGCTCCCCAAGGTGATGTCTTCTGCAGATCGGGGGGTCCGTGAAGGTTCCAGTTCTTGCCAATCTTTTTGCGGTCGGGGAAAATCATCACTGACGGAAAATCCTGGCTTTTGCCGATGGATGAGGCCGAAGATGCTCGGGCTTGCAGTTGATCCGGTGGCACATCCTGAGGTCGAGGGAGTTTGAGACTCTACGGTCGACTCACGAGGCATCCCGAACTTTGTCGAGGTATCGTACACAAGGTCGAGGGGTCTGGGAATGCACTGTCGACCTGTGACGCTTCCCGAGGTCGAGAAAGTTTGAGACTCTACGGTCGACCTACGGGGCATCCTAAACTTTGTCGAGGTATCGTGCGCAAGGTCGAGGGGTCTGGGAACGCACTGTCGACCTGCGACGCTTCCCGAGGTTGAGGGAGTTTCAGACTCTACGGTCGACCTACGGGGCATCCTGAACTTTGTCGAGGTATCGTGTGCAAGGTTGAGGGGTCTGGGAACGCACTGTCGACCTGCGACGCTTTCCGAGGTCGAGGAAGTTTGAGACTCTACGGTCGACCTACGGGGCATCCCGAACTTTGTCGAGGTATCGTGCGCAAGATCGAGAGGTCTGGGAATGCACTGTCGACCTGCGACGCTTTCCGAGGTCGAGGGAGTTTGAGACTCTACGGTCAACCTACGGGACATCCCAAACTTTGTCGAGGTATCGTGCGCAAGGTCGAGGGATCTGGGAACGCACTGTCGACCTGCGACGCTTTCCGAGGTCGAGGGAGTTTGAGACTCTACGGTCGACCTACGGGGCATCCCGAACTTTGTCGAGGTATCGTGCGCAAGATCGAGAGGTCTGGGAACGCACTGTAGACCTGCGATGCTTTCCGAGGTCGAGGAAGTTTGAGACTCTACGGTCAACCTACGGGGCATTCCGAACTTTGTCGAGGCGTCGTGCGCAAGGTCGAGGGGTCTGGGAACGCACTGTCGACCTGCGACGCTTTCTGAGGTCGAGGGAGTTTGAGACTCTACGGTCGACCTACGGGGCATCCCGAACTTTGTCAAGGTATGACCGGGCTTGACAGCAGCGTAGCAAGGTGCTCAGACTTGACTGGAGCATTCGAGCTTCGCCGGGCAGATGGGCGCCCGAGCTCCGTCGAGCATCCAAACTTTGTCAGGATTTCCTGGGATTTATGTGTCCCAGCATCAGGAGTATGAGGTAATTAATGGAGAATTGTAAGCAAATTATCATAAATAGAGAGAGAATTGCATTCCTGTTTGTTGATGACTCCTAGAGGGCTCATTGGTAGTACATCCGAAGGTTCTCGGAGTTCCAGCTTCGAGGGATAGGAGCCCCTTTGAGGGTTTCCAACTTGTAAGCTTCAGGCCGCTGAACTCGCGTGACTCGGTAGGATCCTTCCCAGTTTGGAGCTAGTTTCTCCTGCTCGGCGGGCTGAGAAGCCTCGGCCCTCCTAAGGACGAGATCTCCTGCCTTGAAGAGCTTGGCTTTTACTCTAGAGTTGTAGTACTGCGCTGTCTTCTATTGGTATCTTGCCATACGAATCCGGGCTGCCTCCCTAGTCTCCTCGATGAGGTCCAGGTTCCCTCTGAGTTGGGAGGAATTGGAGGCCACGTTGTAGTGCTCGACCCTTAGGGAGGGGAGCCCGATTTCCAAAGGAATGACAGCTTCCATTCCGTATGCCAAGTTAAAGGGGGTCTCGCCAGTGGGGAGCCGAAATGTTGTTCCGTAGGCCCACAGGATGTTGTAGAGGTCTTCAACCCATTGCCCCTTGGATCGGTCCAGCCTGGCTTTGAGTCCTTGGAGTATGGTGCAGTTCGTTACTTCAGTTTCTCCATTTGTTTGGGGGTGAGCTACCGAGGTGAAGCGGTGGTCGATGCCGAGCTCGGAGCAGAATTCTCTAAAGCGGACGTTGTCAAACTGACGACCGTTATCAGATATAAGGATGCGGGGGAGCCCAAATCTGCAAATGATTGACTTCCAGATGAAGTCCCTCATTTTTTGCCCGGTGATCCGGGCCACCGGTTCGGCTTCGACCCACTTGGTGAAGTAGTCGATGGAGACGACCAGAAATTTTCTCTGCCCGGTCGCCAGGGGGAATGGCCCCAGGATGTCGATGCCCCACTGGGCGAACAGCCAAGGCGCACCGATCGAGGTCAGCGTGACCGAAGGCCGGCACTGAATATTGGCATTTCGCTGGCATCGGTGGCACCTTCGGACAAAGTCTAGCGTGTCCTTCTGGAGTGTAGGCCAAAAGTATCCTTGGCGCAAGATTTTATGAGCCAATGCTCGGCCTCCCAAATGGTTCCCGCATATCCCTTCATGGACCTCTCGCATAGCATAGTCTGCTTCCGATGGGCGGAGGCATCTGAGGAGAGGAGAGGTAAACGACTTTTGGTAGAGCTTGCCTTCGTATAGTATGAATCGGGAAGCTTGGCGCCTGATCCGGTGAGATCGCGCTCATCGTCGAGGAGGACCTCACTTTGTAGATAGTCGACGAGCTCATCTATCCAGCTCGGCTCGGTGTCTATGCACATGGCTGGTTCAGGCTCTTCTGTGCCGGGTGTTTGGAGATATTCGAGCACCGTCGCCTTGGGGAGCTCGCTCATGCGAGAGGTCGCCAACTTTGACAGCAGGTTGGCCCTGAGGTTCTCCGTTTTGGGGATATGCTGAATATTGAAGGTGCCCAGGGCGGATATGAGTTTCCGTACTTTATGAAGATATTTCTGCATTGAGGGCTCCCTTGCTTCAAAATCCCCTAGAACCTGGTTTACGACCAGCTAGGAGTCGCTATAGACTTTTAGGTCTTCGACCATCAGCTCTTTTGCCAACTTGAGCCCAGCAATGAGTGCCTCATATTCCGCCTCATTGTTCGAGGCAGGAAATTTGAGGCGTAGGGCCTGCTCAGCAACTACCCCATCCGAGCTGGTCAGGATGAGTCCTGCTCCGCTACCCCCCGAGGTCGAGGAGCCGTCTACATACAGGACCCAGGGTGGCCTTGGGGTTTCCTCCGTTGGTATGAGTGGATGCTCGGGGCCGTCTGGCAGGGTGCATTCTACGATAAAATCAGCGAGCGCCTGAGCTTTAATTGCCGGTCTTGGGCAGTATTCGAGATCGAACTCTCCGAGCTCGACTGCCCACTTAGCAATTCTCCTGGCACGATCCGACCGCTGTAGGATCTGCTTTATTGGCTGGTCAGTCAGTATGGCTACCGTGTGAGCTTGGAAGTAGGGTCGGAGTCTTCGAGCTGAAACGATCAGGGCAAAAATTGTCTTCTCAAGCTTAGAATATCAGGTCTCAGCATCTTTGAGGACTCGGCTGGTATAGTAGACTGGCTTCTGGAACTTGTCGTCTTTCCGGACCAGGACAGAGCTCACTGCGACCGGGGAGACGGCCAGATACAAGTAAAGAACCTCGCCTTGCCGAGGCTAGGTAAGTAGCGGGGGGGAGGCCAGGAGGCACCTGAGCTCTTCAAAGGCCTGCTGGCATTCCTCCGACCATAGGAAGTTCTTCGGCCTCTTAGGGATCTTGAAGAATGGAAGGCAGCGCTCGGCCGACTTGGAGACAAAACCTTCCCAAGGCTGTGACCCGCCCAGTGAGCCGCTGCACTTCTTTGACTGTCCTTGGAGGTGTCATCTCTTGCAGCGCTCGGATCTTCTCGGGGTTGGCTTCAACTCCACGCTGGGTCACTATGAAGCCCAGAAATTTGCCCGAGGTAACTCCGAACGCGCACTTCGCCTGGTTAAGCTTCATTTGGTATTTTCTGAGCTTGGAGAATGTTTCATTGAGGTCAGCTACATGATGCTCCGCCGCTCGGCTCTTTACCAGCATGTCATCCATGTAGACCTCCATATTTCGGCCGATCTGATCTCCAAAGATTTTGCTGACCAGCCTTTGGTATGTGGCTCCTACATTCTTCAGCCCGAATGGCATTACTTTATAACAATAAGTACCCTTGTCGGTGATGAAGGCCGTCTTCTCCTCATCTTCAGGCGCCATATGGATCTGATTGTAACCTGAGAAGGCGTCCATGAAGGTCAGCAGCTGATGTCCTGAGGTGGAATCGACGAGCTGGTCGATGCTGGGGAGGGAGAAACTGTCCTTCGGGCAGGCCTTGTTCAGGTCGGTGTAGTCCACACACATGCGCCATTTTCCGTTGGCCTTCTTTACGAGGACCACATTGGCAAGCCAATTTGGGTAGAAGACCTCCTGGATGAAGCCGGCCTCGAGGAGTCTGTCCACTTCCTCGGCCGCTGCTCGCTGTCGTTCCGGGGTGGATCCCCGCTTCTTTTGCCTTACGGGTCTGCAAGTTGGTTTCACCTGGAGCCGGTGAACCATGACCTTGGGGTCGACTCCCGGCATATCGACGGGCGACCAGGCAAAGATGTCCTTATTGGCCCGGAGGAATCCGATCAGCTGTTCCTTCTCCAGGGAACTCAGGCCAGAGCCGACTTGCACGGTTAGCTCTGGACAATCTTCTTGTATGGGAACTTGAGTAAGAAGCTCACCAGGTTCCACCCGCTTTTTCCAAGGGTGGTCCCGCACCTCCAAGGTTTTGATGGGCAACGTGCGGTCCATTGCTTGAGTGGACACCTCAGCCGATAACTCCTGCTGACCAGATACTTCGCTTGGCTGTTTCGCTTTGTAGGTCGCCATGTAGCACTGTTTGGCTATCAGTTGGTTTCCGTGGACCTCGCCTACTCCTCGGCCGGTAGGGAATCGCATGAGCAAGTGGTAGGTCGAGACCACGGCTCGGAGGGCATTCAGCCCTGGTCGTCCAAGAATAGCATTATAGGCTGAGGGCAGGTGGACCACAAGAAAGTCTGTCTTTACGGTACTTTTCCGGGGGGCGAGCCCGACCGTGACCAGGAGGCCAACTTCGCCCTCAACCGGGACCGAATCCCCGGTAAATCCGACCAGCGGAGCATTCATTCTCCGAAGCTGGTCTTCTGTCATCCCCATCTTTTGATAAGCAGCATAATACAAAATGTTTGCCGAGCTTTCATTATCAACTAGAACGCGTTTTACATCAAACTTATTTACAATCATGGAGATCACCACCGCGTCATCGTGGGGAACTTCAACCCCTTTCAAGTCCTCGTCCGAGAATGAGATTGCTTCGGACGTGCGCAGGCACTTCGGGGGGTCCCCTTCCTCGGCCGGCCCTCCGACCAAGGTTCTTCCGATGGTGTTGATAGTGCCTGCGATGGGCCTATTGACATTTGAGACTCCGGGCTGCTCGGCATCTTCTGCTGGCCTTCGTTCCTCGAGCCGGTTTTGTACAAACCGATTCAATACTCCACGACGGATGAGTGCCTCGATCTCGTCCCGAAGCTGGAAGCAATCCTCCGTGGTGTGGCCATGATCTCGGTGGAAGCGGCAATACTTCCTAGGGTTGCGGTGGGCTCCGAGACCCCTTATCGGTGGTGGAGGCCGGAAATAATCTCGGCCCTCGATCTCCATTAGGATCTCCGTCCGGGGAGCGTTGAGGGGAGTATAATTCTCATACCTCCCCGGCTGAACCCGTAGCCGTGTTGGAGACCTCGGTCGGGGTGAGGACCTCGTTCTGCGTCGTCTCTGTTGCCGAGGTGGACTCCTTAGTCGTGGCAAAATTTTATTTCGGCGGGGAGAAGGGCTTCGCCGGCGGCCGCGCTCCTCGCGGCGTTTCTTCTGCTTCTTCGAAGCCTGTTCGGTCGCGCCCCGCCTGGAGGCGATGGCCTCCTCAGCCTTCGCATACTTTCGGGCCCGGGCCAGCATTTCGGTGAAGTCAGCTGGGAAGCTCTTCTCGATGGAGAAGAGGAATCTGTAGGAGCGAGCTCCAGTCTTTAACGCCAACATGGCTATCGACTGGTCGAGCTCGCGAACCTCCTAGGTCGCGGCGGTGAAGCAGTTAAGATACTCCTTGAGGGATTTTTCCTCCTTCTGCTTGATGTCCAGGAGGGAGTCCGAGGTCCGCCGCTGGCGCCGACTGGCAGCAAAATTGGTAGCGAACTGCCTGTCGAGCTGCTCGAAAGAGAATACCGTGCCCGGCTTTAGTCCGGAAAACCAGAGCCGAGCTATCCCTCGGAGGGTCGCTGGGAAGGCCTTACAGAGCACGGCCTCCGAGGACCCTTGCAGTGCCATAAGAGCTCGATAGCTTTCCAAATGGTCGAGGGGGTCGGTGGTTCCGCTGTAGGGCTCCACTTGAGGCATCTTGAACCTTGGGGGGACCGGCTCGTCCTCGATTTGGCAGGAGAAGGAGGACTTGGTGGTGAATTCAAAGTCCCCCTCGTGCCTTGCTCTCCTGCTGTGGAGCGCTTCAATCTGGCGCTCCAGGTGCTCGACTTTCCTGTCGAGCTCCCCAACCCGGGAAATTGTCACCGTAGCTTGCTCCGGCTCACGGCGGTCCGGGGCCGACTGGGCTTCGGAGAGCTGGGGTCTCCTGTCTAGACTTCCCCCCGGCAACTCTCTCCGAGGGGACACTCGCTCTTCGTTGTTGGCCCTGGAAGAGCCGTGAAGATTCTGGCCTTGGAGAATCGGGCCATTCGGAGGAAGCACCGGCGAGATCTGGGCTTGCGGGGGGAGCGTAGGTGGGGCTTCCTCACGCCGCAGGCCTTGGACGGCAGCGGCTAATGCTTGGACTTGCTGCACCAGGACATTGAACTGCTCCGGCTGAACTTGGAAAATTGGATCAGCCGGGGGTGGTGAATTCCGGACAGAGTGTCCGGGACTTTGTGGGGGACGCCGGGAGGCACTGGAGGCTCCTTTACTCCTCAACTTCATGACTGCGACTCGGGTCCTTCCTCTAGCGCCAACTGTTGCTGGAAATTAGACCCGGGGGCGGCCGCGAACCGAGGAGGTGGAGGAGCTCCGGTGGGAGAATCGGCGGACGGCGGTTCGTCGTCTGGCGGTGTCCTCCAAGAGGGCCTGTGAGCGAGAACGGCGGGCGGTGGATCGTCGGCATGCGGCTCCTTCCGAGGGGACCTGCAAGAAGCCGGTGGCCGGGCTTTTCGGCGCCTGCCCTCCGATGCTTACGTCAAAGGGGAAAAGTATGAGGGAGAAAAAGAGGAAGATGTTTCTTTTCCAGGTTTCGGTGTCCAACCTCCTCCCAAGATGGAGGGGTTCTCCTTTTATAGAGGGATATTGTATTACCTGGGAAGTGACAGAGCAGATTGTCCTCTTTGTGATGATTGAGCACGATCATGTGCATTAATGGCGTCGTGGGGGGTCAGACCGGAGTCAGTGAATCGTCGTGGTTGATCGGACCAGGTGGAGTGGTTCAACCGCCTGCCGTGGAGGGCCTGCGGTCCGTAGATAACAAGCGCATTGATTGTTGAGTGAACCGGAGATCGGGGAAGGTCATACGCTTTGGTGGTCGAGTGGTCTGGAAACCATCTTAAGCCATGCTCATTAATGGTTTAGTGCGCTGGAGGCCTGCAGAGGCCATGCGCATTAATGGTCTGGCGGTAGCCTGACACGGCGAGATTTGAGCGTCTGGAGTTAGGCTCCCGAAAGGTGTCAGGCCGAGGCCGAATACTCGGGTGAGAGGTTTCGGAATCCGGCATCCGGCCGGGCGCCGAGCGGGGCTGTCTGCCCTAAGTCGGGCGCCTCCGGCCCGGGTGTTGCTTGGTCGGCACCCTCTGTCGGTCGCCGGGCCGAGCTGGCTGCCTTCGGGCGCCTGCGGCCCGGGCGTTGCTTGGTCGGCGCCCTCTGGTCGGGCGCCGGGCCGAGCTAGCGTCTGCGGCCCGGGCGTTGCTTGGTCGGCGCCCTCTCATGTAATTATTTACTCTGAATTGCTAGAGACTAGCAATAAGCTAGTTGGGGGGTATGATGAGAGCACAAAAGTGCGATCTAAGTACCAATTAACTTAGCGTAATGCTAGCAAAATAATGATAAATAATAGATGTTAACATTTGCATGATTAATATTTTATCCTTAGCACTTATTATAATTTTTAACATTATTTTATATAAATTCATCTAAAAAGGATGCATCCTTCCAACTGCAGAATAGAGTCTATGACTCTTCTTTCGCGCACCCAAGCGACTCCCCAAATTCCGCAATGCAACTCAAGATTCCAGCCGTCCGTGAGCTAGGATCTGTGATCTGATCCCCGCACCCAATCCTAGCATCCCGTGATCAACATCCAGCTCCTCTCACAATGATCTCCCAGTCCCAGCTCCCGTGTCCGTGCAACCTCCCGAGATCCCCCTTCTATCAACTTCATCCACTGATTCCTCAGCTCCACAGAATCCGCGAGTCCACGATCATCGCCCGGCCGTCCGCCTCCGCCCAGTCTTCCGAATTCGCAACTCCATCAGCGCGTCCACCTCTCCCGCGATCACCGCCCAGCCAAGATCAGCTCCAGCGCCCGAGCCCGTGAAGCCTCCCAGCGGTCGTCCGGAAGAGATCGCGCTCCTCCACTGATTCCGCCTCCTCCACAGCGTCTGCCCGAGCCCGTGATCAGCGCCTCCCAGCAGCCCGCTTCTTCCTCCGTTCCAGCCATTCGAGAGCGTCTCGGCACCATCCGCATCCCACGCATCCCAGCGATTCTTCAGCTCATGGATCCCAGCAATCGCGTTCCATTTTGCTCTCCACGTGCAATTAGGGAACCGAGCGTTGTCAAGAGGGCTCTGGAGATCTATATGAAGGGGGAGCTCTCATTCGAAGGGGGGGCTCCGATTTCGAAAAGAAAGAAAGAAAATAGGGGAGCCGGCTGTTGCGGTTGAGGGAAAAGAGAAGAAGGAAACAGGGTATGCCCTATTTCCGAAAAGAAAAAGAAAAAAAAAAGTGATGAGAGGGAGGATAATGTTTTTAATGGAAGGCTAAAGTCCTAGGTGAAGGGTGATGGAGGAACCTTTAATGTTTTGCTTTATTTGAAGTAAATTCTAAACCTTTACTCTTATAGATTTATATTTCCAATATATTATGGATTCTTGCATAATTATTTTGTAGATAGTTCTTTAATGGTTTATGTTGATTGACATATGGACCGCTTTAGTATTTGATTTGTCGTTGATGTAATAGGCACGATGAATGCTTAGAAATAGAGTTCATATCCCCAAAAAAAAATATATTCCATGCTTTGATCTATTCTACTTTTACATCTTTAATCAAGAACTGAAGAATTTATTTCTTGAATGCAAGATTATCAAGGGGGATTCCAGATCCCTACATCATCTTAATCTATCCAAACTTTGATTCTCTATTTACTGAATGATTTTCTATTTGCAAAATATCATCTTAATCCACAAATTTATTGAATCAATTAATCTGAAATTAAGCTAATAACCCATAGATCGTTCCCTGAGGAATCGACCTCGGACTTCCGAGTTATACTACTTGTGCGATTCTCCTGCACTTGGGAGAGCAATTTTATTTTTGCACCAGCTGCTGATGGCGGAATACCCGGAAAAGATCTGGAACGAAGCTGGCCGCGACGTTTGATACGCTGGGAAGATCACGGAAGACACCTCATGGCTGGGAAAGTTTTGAATCTGCGGACGCTGGGACTCTGCTGATGGGCGAACGGTTGGATGTCTGTGAGGCGCGGTGGGGACGCACTGAAGACGCGAACGGCCTGGCACGAAAGCTGGCATGTGGCTGGCACAGTCAAGTTGATGCTGTAAGGGCTGGGACGCTGCGGGAGGAAGAAGAAGAACAGTGACATCAAAATATTTTCGTAACACTATTCATATGAACAGTGTCATCTCCTAACACTGTTCATATGAACAGTGTCATCTCGGAACACTGTTCATATGAATAGTGATTTCAGCATGAATAGTATTTGCAGCTATTCTTCGTGGAATTGGAGGTTAAAAAGTTTTTTTTCTTTGTGATGAAGTGAGAGTGGGAATCTCTATTCCGGAAGAGTGCGGGTGCTAATCCAGAAAGGAGGGAACGCGAAGATCACTGGGAGATCGCATGCGGGCTCGGATGTTTGGGTGCAAATGTGCTCGATCAGATCATGGCAGAATTGGGCCCGCGCAGTTTGGGGCCATGATGCATCCCTCTAAACCCTACAAAATGCGCATTTAAACTTTAATTTATACTAACCTATGCCAAACAAAAATATAATAGTAACTTAGTGATTTTATCGTTATATATTAGCAGTAATACTAATTTAAGCAGCGTGTAGATCGCACTTTTGTGCTCTCATCACACCCCCCACTAGCTTATTGCTAGTCTATAGCAATTAACGAGCAAACGATAAAATGAGGGTGAGGATGATAGTGTTATTTTGATGATTAACAAGCAATTATCTAAAGCATGCTATAAGCTAAATTGATGCTTCATTTATAAGTTCATTACTCTCAGTACATTTGTTTAATTGAGAATATATATATGGTCTTGTTCATTTGAGTGAATCTAACCTTAAGAATGCAGCAAAGTGTGGATTGAGTCGACCCATAGGTTGATTGGGTCGACCCCGGCACATCAAGGAATCATCTGGCACACTCCTGCAAAAACAGCACAAATGAACAGTGAGTTGGGTCGACCCAAGGTAGGCATGAGTCGACCCAACCTCCAAAGAACCTCAAAATGCAAAGGAAAAATGCTCTCTGGATTTACTGAGAGGGTCGACCCACACAGTGGTTGAGTCGACCCAAGCTTGAGTCGACCCAAACCCTGAGAGGGTCGACCCAAAGGCAAGACAGAAAGACAGACAGAAAATGGTTCTCTGGAATTACTGAGAGGGTCGACCCAAGAAGAAGTTGAGTCGACCCAAGTGAACTTTGAGTCGACCCAAACCCTGAGAGGGTCGACCCAAATGGAAGACAGAAAGACAGACAGAAAATGGCTCTCTGGAATTACTGAGAGGGTCGACCCAAGAAGAAGTTGAGTCGACCCAAGTGAACTTTGAGTCGACCCAAAGAATGGTTGGGTCGACCCAAGTGAAGGAAGTTTGAAATTCATGTTTCTGTGTTCTCTGAGAGGGTCGACCCAAGGAATGTTTGAGTCGACCCAAGGCCAAGTTGGGTCGACCCAAGGACAGGTTGAGCCGACCCAAACACGGGCTGAACATAACGGCTAGCTGTGCAGAAATGCTTTTTGGACTCCCAACGGCTATAAACGGCTAGTTTCTTCAATCCAACGGTCAGAAAGGACTATTTGGAGGTTGGAGAAGTATTTAAGAGGGAGTATTCATCAGAGGAAGTAAGCTTTTGGGAAAAATACATCAAGTGCATTCAAGAGAGAACCCTAGCAAGACAAGCTTCATCAAGAGCTTCATTCAAGAATCAAAGAAAGGGATTGAGCAGATTCAAAGAGGCATTAAGAGCTCCTTCCCCCATTGAAGAGTGAAGCTTCCTTGACCAAGAAGAGCAAAGCGACTTCAAAGCGATAATTTCTTTCTAACTCTTCTTGTTGTTCATATTGCTTTATATGCTCATCTAGGAGTTTAAATCTTTTCTTTTCATTTGTTTAAACACTTTGTAAAGGTTCGTTGGTAAGCCCGCAAAACCAACAAAGGTTCGTTGGTAAGCCCGCAAAACCAACAAAGGTTTTTGGTGAACCCGGAAAACCAAAGTTGTATAGGTTCGTTGGTGAGCCCGCAAAACCAACAAGGTTCTTGGTGAGCCCGGAAAACCAAGTGTATAGGTTCGTTGGTGAGCCCGTAAAACCAACAAGGTTTTTGGATTGTGAGCCCGGAAAACAATCCAACTGTAATCCGCAAGATTATAGTGAATTCCCAAGGGTACGCTTGGGGAGTGGACGTAGGTGCTAAGGAGAGCACCGAACCACTATATATTGGTGTGTTTGCATTGTGTTTGTGCTTTCATTTTTTCTTGCTTTATCTTCTCTTCTTGCATTAGATTAACTCACTTAAATAACCTAAGAGAGTATCCATCGCACTTAATTAAGAAAGTTTTAAAAGTACCAAAAATTTAGAAGAAACCAATTCACCCCCCCCCCTCTTGGATTGTCACCTTGGGCAACAAGTGGTATCAGAGCAGGTGCTCTATAATTCCTTGCCTTTTTTTTTTTTTGGTTTTGACCTAACCGTCAAAGAGCCAAAGATCATGACAACTCAAATAGACAGTTTCCTAGGAGAGGGACAGTTAATTGATCGACCTCCACTATTTAATGGCATAAACTATACACATTGGAAAATACGCATGCGGATTTTTATACAATCAGTTGATTATAATTTATGGAGCATTATAGTCAATGGAACACACACAAACACTAGACATAATGAGAAAATGGTTCAACAAAATTCAAAAGCCATGAACCTATTATATTGTGCGTTAGATAGGAATGAGTTTAATTGCATATCTTCTTGCATGACTGCTAAAGAAATATGGGATATGCTTGAAGACAAATATGAATGCACTAACAAATCTGAAACATCATGTGTAGAAGGAGAGCAGTATCATATTGAAAATCTATGCTTGGTGGCACAAGAGGTACATACTGAAACTGAAAGCAATTTTACATTTGATAAACTCCATGATGCCTTTTTTGATTTGTATTTAGAATATAAGAAACTTATTTGTAAGAACAAGAACTTGAAGATTGAAAAACAAATAGATGAAAAACTGAAACTAACCAGTAAAACTGAAATCTTAATTAAAGAAAATCAAGAACTAAATCAAAGAGATCAACTTCTCACTGAAAGTCATGATAAACTTAAGAAAGACAATGAATTACTTTCAGAAGATAACAGAAGATTAACTAAAGAAGTTGACAGATTAAAACCTATTGTTGAAAGATTTACGCTCAGCTCTGAAAAACTGAACCTAATGATAAATAATCAAAGAGCTGAATTTGATAAAGTTACATTAGGATATCAACCTTGGTACACTCAAAAATCTTTTAAAAATATGTTTGTTAAAACAGTTTTTAATTATTCTAAAACAGATTCTTATAAACAAAAGCTAATTAAAATCTCTTCTGTTGTTCCTAAATCTATACATTACAAATTTGATAAACCAAAATGGGAGAAACAGAAAACTGGAAGTTTTCCTACTACTCATGTTCGATCTAAGTTTGTTAAATTCAACAAGAGGATACAGAAATACATCCCTTGTAATACTAAAATCTGTAAATTCATGGACAAAATAGCTATTAAGAAAATATGGGTTCCAAAAGGAACAATTATAGCTAACCTACAAGGACCCAAAAGAGCTTGGTTTCCTAAGTTGAAAATATGATTATTTTTCTGCAAGCATGTCTAGCTATCCAAGGTTCTAATGAAAGACGTTATCTAAACAATGGGTGCTCTAGACATGTGTTAAAGAATTGAATGTAACTAAGAAGAATGATTCAAATGAAAGAAAGAATGAAATAAGTAATTCTTACATCTTCTCGTGTTGAAATTACTTCATTAGTTGATTAAAACATAACTTGCAAGTATTAATCATTTTTGTGATATAAGTGATATTTTTTTTTATGAAAAGAAAATATATTCAAATCACTTCATTTTTATAGTATGCTCCACTTACTATTGGATAAGTTGCAAAATGGTTAATTAATTTATTAAAAAATAACTCGATGAATTCTCTATATGCTTGATTAAGAATTTTTATCCATGGCATTATTTTTTATTGATCATGAAAATGATAATGTGTACTTGGTATGCTTTTGAATATTTGCACTATGAATACCAAGATTAAAGAAACCATCCTTGGCACATAGAATCAACTCATGCTAGTATGTACTTACTCCCAAAAGATCTTGCCATAGGCCCACTTAGATTATCTACTTAAAGGTCAAAGTTTTGCTATGCATGCTAACTAAGAAAACAAACAAAAATTTTTTCTAAATCTAAAGATGTTGTTTCCATCTCTAAGTTTTCAAAAGCTTACGTTGGATTTATTCTTGGGAAATAAAACTGAAGTATTTTTCTGTATTTACTAAATCTTGTAAAAGTGTTTCAAATGATAAAGGTTTCCAAACTGTGAAGATAAAGAGTATCATGGCACAGTGTTGAAAACCAAAATCCTGATAAAGGTTATACAGAAAATAATATTAAATCCAACGATTTCAGCACCAAGGACACCATAAGTAAAATAGAGTTAATAGAATTCTTGAAGAAATGCAAAAGATAATTATGTATGATAGTCATCTACTTAAATAATTTTTAAAAGACTATCATCACTGCGTGTCATACATATGATCTCTCTTAAATCTATTTTTTGATGAAAACTTCTTTTGATCTTCTGAAAAATAGAAAAAGAACTATTGCATATCTCTCATATTTTTCAGTCGTACATGTTATGCTTGATATGTTCCCATGAAAATAATGCCAAATCTGATAAAGATATTTCTATCCTTGGATATCATTCATCAAGCAATGCATATAGAACATTCATGAAAACTTCTAGTTGTAGAAGTATCAATTCACTTTATTCTTTATGAGACTAATGATTTATTATCAAAATACTAAAAACAAATTATATATATGTATATGGTTAATCTTTTACATATAACAATCTGAAAACATGTTAATAATTAGAACCAAATTGAGTTTTTTCAGAAATGCACTTAATGAAGAAAAATTGATGACTACTAAAAGACTAAATCAAGAAAAGATAAAATAGATCTTGATGAGATTCTTGTATGATTAGAAGTAAAGATCACCATTATCATTTGCTTGCTTTATGAGCTTTATATGCTATCAAATGAATGTGTAGAACTCACCCCTATGTGGTTATTTCATTAAAAAGGAGATCTATGTAAAATAACCACCATACTTAAAAATACACATTACATATATGATAAAGCAATATGTGATTTGGTACAAGCATCAAAAGCATGATATATAAAAGCTTAAGTAACCTTTTTGATAGAAAGTAATAGTGATAAATCTATGCATCAAAAAGAAGAATTTGTAATATCTTATTTGCTCAAAGTATGTATTGATGACATCATTTTTGGGTTCTACTAATGAAGAATTATAATGAAGATTTTACTTAGCTCATGTAAGGTGAGTTTGAAATATGTGTGATGAATGAATTAACATCTTCTCTCAATCTCCAAATTAAGACAAACAAGAAAGGGGATCTTCATTGACCAACGGTAGTCCACAAGAAAATTCTTATAGAAGATTGGCATGAAGAAGGTACATCTATGACCCCATCTTGTAGAATTTGAAAAGGATGAGCAAAGTAGATCTATTGTTTAAAGCTGTATTGAAGCTTGATAGAATAATTATTTCATCTTACAGCTAATAGACCAGAATGTATGCTCATTATGTGCACTTGGGCAAGACTTCAATCTAACTTTAATGAATCTTATTTTATTGATAACAAATAAATCATAATCTGAATTTTTGATAGAAACAACTGATTAAGATAAAATTGATTAAAACTTAGCTAATATGTCTTATTGATAATTATCTTAAGGAAATAGAATCTAAGCTAAATTGATTCTGAAAATAAAAATTGACTTGACCTTGATAAATCTTTCCATTGCTCACATGCTTGTCATTGAACTATCTTGGTTAATGAAACTATCTCTTTAGTTCAAGTGATATGTGCTTGCTTATATTTAGGCAATCTCTTGAGTAAAGTGACTCAACAAGCAACTATTGTCATATCTTATATTGAGTCATCTAGTTTAAAACAAAGAATATGTTGGATGAATGTTTTGTATCTTGAAGAAACTAATGACTCTCCTTCAAGAAAGAAAAGGAGTTTGTTAATAATGCAGGATCCTTGAGCAAGAAAAATGAGAGATCTCAACTTGAAGGATATCTCCATATAAGGTACAATAAACATTCACATGCAAACAAGAGAGAGGACCTTCCTCAGCCAAAAGTTCATACATAAGAAATCTAGTAGGTATTTGACTGAAGAATGCAGAATGAAATGGTAATTCTAGATACTTCTCTCATAAATTAATTGAGCAAAGTCAATAACTTAAATCTTATTATGGCATGATTGAGGCCTTTAATTATTAATTTTTGATATCATGTCTATAATTGATTGACTTATACTTTTAGAGATTGTTTCATGGTTTGCCCAAACTAGAATATATCTTTGCATATGTCATAACCATGAAATACACAAGTTTATGCTTAAAATTTTGATCTAAAATAACTTGTGTGAAATTATGAATCCATGAACATAATGAAAATGTTGTTTGTATGATACACAAGATTAATTCCTCATTCTGCTCTTTCATGTAAATTACTTGAGAATAACAAAAAGAGAGAGAGATAAAGAAAAGAAAATGAATATTATTCAAGAGGTGTAGAATCTAAGCAAAGGCAAATACTCCAATCTTAAGGAAAAGTAAAACAAGCATAATATATTCGGGACATTTGGAAGGGATAAAATCCATAATTAATTACACTAAAACAGGAAGAATTCGAAGTAAACATTTTAACCCTTCTATATTGCTCATCATAGGGATGGTGCCAATGGGGAGGCTAGTGGTAGTACCCGGCACTATTTGACCCAACTATTCGGTATAGGGCATATTAGGGACGGCACAAGAGGGAGGCTAGTGGTAGTACCTCGTGCCCCTTCCCAACTCCACCGGATAGGGAGCAAATAGAGTATAGAGCATAAGAAAGTAAAAATGAAAGACAAAGTAAATGAAAGTATATAAGAAGAATCAAGTCAAAATGGTTAATCACTTGAAAACATACTTTAAGGAATATATCAGTGCGAAATTATATTTAAATAGGGGGAGTTTATTTGAAAAGAACTGATTTTGATCCTTGACATTCTTGTTCTTAGTATTTTAATGCATGACTTAACACATGATATATTTTACTAAATAAAATATTAATTTAAGAAAAACAGAATTAATTTTGATGCCTTGGTTGATTGCTCTGATACGCATCCGAAACATATCTTTTCTTATCATTAAAATGTACTAATATTGGTCTAAATGATGTGTCTTTCAATGATCTTGATTACAAGCAAACATTTTTAAATATATGATTATGTTTTGATATTTAAAAATT